>NC_141544.1:47189440-47511107 GCF_021556685.1 Rattus norvegicus | reverse complement strand
TTTTTTTTTTTTAAACATTAAAGGAAACAGATGAGGCTTGTTGGAAAGTGGCAAGATGTTTGGGTCTAAATAGCCTGCCTGCCCTGCCATTTGAGACAGAGGCAAGCAAACATTCTAGGAAAGAGAGCAAGCCTTCAGCTGCACTGACCACGCTGGTGACTCGCTCCCCAGTGTCTGACTCAATGACCATACAACGAACAGTGTTAACACCTCAAGCAGCACACACGGACTGAGAAAGGCCCCAAACACCATCACAACTTTATAAATGTGTGCAATAAAATGAAAACAAAGATAGAAAGGAGGGAAACAGCAGGAAAGGAATGTGCTTCCCACCTGCCCAGTCACAGAAACTAAAGATGACACTGTCTAAGTGAGTAACTAAGGCAGCTTTCCCTCACACCCACTCCATCAAGGTTGAAATAGAAGCATTTCAATGCTGCCTCCAACGGAACATGGTTTTCTGCTTTATCCCCAACCTGAGCCAGCTAAAATTAAGCCTAAAAGAGGCACACAGACACTTGTTAAGTCTAACCTTCACAGCAACAGCTATGCAACCTTGGTGATTTGCTCAGCGGCATTTATGAGGTGAATAGTGGCCGGCAGAGCTGCACTGCAGTTAAATGAGATAATACAGCACATGGAGATGATAATGACAACACAAAGTCTGAGTACCCTATGTGAGACAATGGAGGGAGTACTGCTTGCTGAATGCTATAAGCATCTGCTACGTGCCAGTTCTATGCTCCACAGACAATCTAAAAGCACAGACAACATACTCAAGGGAAAGCTAAGACTAAAAGAACAGAAAAGGCTAGCACACAAGAAAATTAAACTAGTCAGAATAGCTATGGACTAAAAGCAGTAAAGTAGGAACAGAAAATAACCTAGAAAGGCAAGCTAGAATCAGTTACAAACAGAATCTGAATATTTTAAAAATAAAAGTGTTTTTCATTCCATGCAGTACGAGCCATGAAACCCTATAAACTGCAGGAAACAAGAATGCACCCCACGCACTTGGGGTGGGAACACAAGGGGACAGTACAAAACAAAACAAGCACACTGAGTTCGGCCTGCTCACCAACCTGCAACAGAGAGATCACAAGGAGAATCCACTTAAGGGACTTTTTAAAATACTACAAGAAAGAAGGCAGTGACCACAGACAAGAGGATGAAAAGGCTAGCCGGTGTTGTAAGACGCTAGCATCTTACCTTAGAGGGACTGACTTCTCTAGAACCCAGAACATACAGTAGCAGTAAGTATTCTCTCAAAGAAATGATGCATTAACACAGCCTTCCAACTAATCAGTCAACAACATTTAAATAAGTCAGAATTCTATACACCGGTACTTAAGTCTTGAACGTACACACCTCCACAGTTTGGTCTAACAAAAGACAGAAACATAAAATTGTGACTCTTTTAAGAACTGGAAAAAAAGATGGGACTCACAAACGAACACATCTACAAATGTCAGGAACTAAGTATGAAGTAACGACAAGGAAACAGGAAGATGTCATCAACAGTGAGCCAGACAGGACTCCGCATCGCACCAAGGCCTGAGGAGGCCCCTCACTCACAAGGACGCAGAGCACCAAGGCAGCACCTTAGACTGGAAGCTCAAGGGCAGAGTCACGTATGTGTGCAGCTGGAGAAGACCAGGACTCAGAGCCAAGACTGATGGCCAGAAGCACAGACACCCTTTTTGTCACCTCTCCACACTGTTGATGAGACCACACTGATTCCCATGACCCTCTCTCTGAGAATGTGAAGGGACCAGGGGCCTGATTTTACCTAAGAAAATAGAGCAAACGTAATACATTTCCAAGGTTTTAAGATATGACTGCTAACTGCCTGTAACGTGAGGAGGCTTCTCCTCTAGCCTTGATAAGAGTAAATAGCTAAGTTGGAAAGAAGTATGTGGTAAGATTTTAAGACAGACACTTGTCAAATGGCAAAAAGAAAGTAAAGCCGCCAATCTTCCGACTGCCAGCAACAGCATACTTTAGACGAGCTCTTCCCCAATCAAACCCAGTCCACCTTCTTAAGACTCTCAGCTAAAAGGCACCCAGGAACCTGACTCAGAAGTTGAGATGACGACTCCCCATTTCACCCTGACCCTGCCCCCCTGAAGGGTGCTGTTACAGCAGCAAAAGGAAACTACTGTTGGCTGCATGTTAAGGCTGGTTCCTTCCGCCATGCCTTCCACCGCAAATCAAGGAAAACTACTAACTTCAGGTTGTAGCCACAATTACTTTTTTTAAAAACAGGATTTCACACTGTATCCCTGGCTATCCTCGACCTCCCCACCTACCACAGAATTGTCTGACTTAGCATAGTCAGCACAGGGTTAGCTAGGACTAGCTCTGGCTTTCACTAGCCTTAAAGTAAGTCACTAAGAGAAAACCTGTACAGGGGCAAAGTCAGGTACAAAGGCAGTCAGGCTGGCCAAATTCCAACCATAGACCCTGTTTAATGAAGAAAACACCAAGACACGACAACTGTCCCTTGTCCCGACACCAATGAAAACAGAGTTAAACACTACAGCTGGAGTCCCTACTGCTGCCTCTAGGGTAGATGCACTGCCACTAAACACAACTCTACAATGTGCCTGACTCCCAAGGCAGCCAGCACAGGCAGGATGGGGACCAACCGCCATCCCCATCCTGATCCCCACCTTACCAGAGATTAAATAAGTATAAAGCGTTACCATCAACGCTAAGCCAAAGAACTAACACTGTTTGTACAGCATGTAACCCTTTTTTTTTTTTTTACATTTCTTTCCAGTGAGCTCCCATGAGGACAGGGACCAGTTACATCAATCTGATCCATGGCTATGTCCCAAGAAGCCAGCAAGGGGCCAGGCACAAGGAGGACGGACATCTTCAACAAGTTACCCAAATATTTGCTTTTCCAAATATTGACTATGAAACTTCATCACTAAGAAAAGTCATGAAATTGCACTAAGAATAAAAAACAGAGAACTGTTGCAGCCAGGCAGCAGTGGTCGTACACAACTTTAATCCCAGCCAGCACTTGGGAGGCAGAGGCAGGCTGGTCTCTCTGAGTTTGAGGATAGCATGGTCTACAGAGCTAGCTCCAGGATGGCCAAGGTCATACAAAGAAATCTTGTCTCGAAAAAACAAAATACAAAAAAGAAATTGTTGCACCTGGCAAGACTACCAGCTTCACTAGTTTCTAACCATGGTTACAAGATTCACTTTTTGAAAACCTCTTCACCCAATAAACTTTGCCTCACTCTTGTTCTGCCATCCAAACAACCGAAAGTGGAAATCCCAGCCAAAAGGATCCATACTCCTGTCTTCATTCTTTGTCATTTCCAAAGCTAGACTTATTTTAAAAGTGCATATAGGGGTTGGGGATTTAGCTCAGCGGTAGAGCACTTGCCTAGCAAGCGCAAGGCCCTGGGTTCGGTCCCCAGCTCCGAAAAAAAGAAAAAAAAAGTGCATATAAGACCTACTACAAAACCGATCTAAGTTCTGGCTGAATGAATGTCACTGTTGGCTAGGAGTAAGAAATGAGGACTTCTCCATCCAAGCTGATTTCTCTCAGATTTTTTTTTTTCGGAGCTGGGGACCGAATCCAGGGCCTTGCGCTTGCTAGGCAAGCGCTCTACAAGTGCTCTACCACTGAGCTAAATCCCCAACCCCTCCTCTCAGATTTTAAGCTGCCCTAGGAGGACAGGCAGTGAGTGCAGCTCTGGAGCACACACACAGGGCAGAAATGAAGTCTGATGCCAGCCTGGGTAGTTTGGTAAGACCCTGTCTCGGTCAATCAATCAATCCGCTCCAAACGTCCACTAATAGCTGTATGGACTCCAGTGAACTGAAATAGGCTATTCCTTTACTACAGAGGGCTCCATCTTTCCACTTCCCACATTCAGTAGTGTCCCAACATAAAGTAGGCATTTATAAGCATTAATCTACAAATAAGTAATTTTCTTCCTCCTATGCAAAGCACTTAAAGTTCCCCAATCTTTTTGGTGGCTTTTGGGTTTTGGTTTGGTTTGGTTTGGTCTTGGTTTTTTGAGACAGGGTTTCTCTGTGTAGTCCTGACTGTCCTGGAACTCACTATGTGGACCAGACTGACCTCAAACTCAGAGATATGCTCGTCTCTGTCTCTCTGCCTCTCTGCCTCTCCTCTGCCTCTCCTCTGCCTCTGCCAGGATTGAAAGCGCACACCACCACTGCCCAGTGCTTTTGGTTTAAGGAGGGTCTCACTCTGTAGCCCAGAACTCACTATGAAGCTTCAACTCACTACACCCCTGCCTCAGAACTGGGCTGAGTGTGCCGGCACATCGGATTCCAGTTTTATCTATCTCTACCAAGCTTCGCCTTGCCCTTTGCTAGGCTTCCAAATTCCCTGCCCTACTCTTTATTCCACATGCAAATGTCCTTGGGACTAAATAAATAAAAAAGTTACGATGTACTGATTCATTCAACAAACATTTATTTCATGCTTATACTGTACTAGGTACCTGGAATGCCTATGGTTGCAAAATTTCAAAGGTAAAAAAAATAATAATAATCAGCTGATTTCTACAGAGAATACTAAAAAAGTTCTAACTAATCAGCGAACTCTGCAGGGGGAAAGGGACTGTCCCAAAAGAGAAAGTGGGTGGATCCTGAGAAAAGTTTCCGGAGGCTGACCTCTGGCTTCCACAAGCTCAGTACCACAACCTCTGTCCAGAAGTTTTCTTTTGTTTTTTAGTGACAGAGAAGTGTTGCTTCTCAAGACAACCAAATCCCTCTCCGCTGCTGCCCTTTCAAACTGAACTTCTATTCCCTAACTGTCTCCTTCATCCTTTACAGGGCTCTATCTTTTTTTTTTTTTTTTTGGTTCTTTTTTTTTCGGAGCTGGGGACTGAACCCAGGGCCTTGCGCTTCCTAGGCAAGCACTCTACCACTGAACTAAATCCCCAACCCCACAGGGCTCTATCTCTTACATACAAGCCTTCGCCAAGTTGCCTGCCATGAGTCCTAAACCCTCTCCCTCTCTCCCCTGATGCTGCTGAGCACCACTGAGCACACTGGCCGGCCTCCAGGGGCTCACCCGACTCACCAACTTTCTCAACTATGCCGTGAGATTCTGTAAGACAATGGACAAAACTGGAGTATACCCAATGAGATCCTGTTCATTTTCTTATATTCACGCTGTTTTGAAGAACTTTCAGAATCTTTTCTATCACAAAAGGAATTGTCCATCAATAAGGAATGTGTGTGATATAAAGATAAAGCAAAAAAAAAAAAAAAAACACTGTAATGACAATTTTTAAGAAAAAATTATCAAATCACAACAAGGTTCTCAGCAGACAGTATTTGTCTCAGGGACTAGATTCCTATTTATATCTAAATGTAGTTTAGCTCAAAATTAACTATCGAAAGGACTTTAAGATATTTTTTGACCTTCAAAGATATTTTTACAATCATGAAATCAAAGATCCTATGTCCCTTTAAATGAGAACTTAATGTATGGCTTTTGTAGACTATACTCTTAATTCTACTCTGCAAACTATAAAATATTTTCCACTAGAACATTTCTTAATGGCAAAGGCAACAGTGGCCCTTGTCTTAGAGTTGATTTCCAGGCTCCAGTTAGATATTTGGCACTCTTTGGTGCTAAGTAAACAGTTCTAATAAGCATAGTAGTGCACATCTTTAAACCCAGCACTCAAGAAGCAGAAGGAACACTATGAACCCAATGTGACTGCCCTCACACACCCCACCACTCTGCATCTCCAACTGTAAAGTAGGAAACGACTTTTCCTTTCCAGAGTCAGTTTCAATGGGTGATGGTAGTGCATGCCTTTAGTGCCAGCACTCGGGAAGCAGAGGCAGGAGGATCTCTGTGAGTTCGAGGCCAGTCTGACTGAGATCACGGACAGCCAAAGCTACACAGAGAAACCCTGTCTTGGAAACAACACCCCCCCCCCAAAGACACAGTTTCAAAATCTCCTTTTTTCCCTCCACCCCACTTTCTCATCCTTGGTGATGCTGCAAACTGCTCCCCCCACCATAATAGAAGTCACAAAGTACTCTACTAGTTCTATCTTTGGTTCCTTCCAGTAGGAAGGAGTCTCAACTGTCACACTCCTGTGAGCTATGCAACCCTCCCACAGCACCCTCCAGTAGCCTGGTTTAATCCCCTGCTCTCCACCCACAGAACCCCAGCCACACTGCTCTGCGAATCCAGAAATGCATTTTGCTGTCTACTAAACACGTAACTGAGACCTTCTCCTGCCTGATGTCTTCTTACCTTGTCCTTTGCAGCCCCTCACACTTTCCACCAGCCTGCCAAGTCCTCCTCACTGCGCCAGCCACAACTCTCATTCCTTCAGTCCAGCTCTCTCCTCCCCTTCAGGTGTGTTGGGCTTCCCCTGCCTCTTTCTCCAAGGCCATACCACAACTGACCAAGGGAACCCGGCCTTATCTGATCAACAGAACTTCACTCAAGCTTCCCAACTATCTCACCTCCCTGTGCTCCACTCCCACAAGTTCTCCACACGGCCATACCTCTCAAATCACAGGCTTGCCTGTGCTCACTTTTCCTTCAATACACCTCTAAGTGGCCTTGCCTGCATCCAGCTTTCCTTGAACACATCTCTGAAAGCAGTCAGATTCCCTTCCCCTTTACAATCAACAGAGACCACCACTCACATCTCATACAGAAAATTTGTTTTCTCAACTGAGAAGGAAGACCCTGTAGACTCTTACAATTTATCAAAGCATTAAATTATTCAACAGAAAATTTCTGGTAAACCAGAAAATAATCAACTCCGTCTTTAACCAAGTATCTAACAAAGAATAATTACTCTGTCATTTAAAACATAGGCCCTAAACCAGGATGTGGTCCTTGCCTGTAGTTCCCAGCATTCAGGAGGCTGAGGCCAGGGAATATCAGTACACTGGGCTGGGATCCTAATGGGGGAGAGGGGAGTACAATTCAAGATTCAAATTCAGCCTTCAGTTGTAATTAAACAAAAGCAAATCCAAACAAAATGTCAAATATGTAAAACTTAAGATTTGGAAAAAACAGGGGTTGGGGATTTAGCTCAGTGGTAGAGCACTTGCCTAGCAAGCACAAGGCCCTGGGTTCAGTCCCCAGCTCCGGGAAAAAAAAAAAAAAAAAAAAAAAAAAGATTTGGAAAAACACAAAGCCGGGAGTGGTGACACAGGCCTTTAATCCCAGCACTTGGAGGCAGAGGCAGGCAGATCTCTGATTTTGAAGCCAGCCTGGTCTTAGAATGAGTTCCAGGACAGCCAAGGCCAAAGGTTGTTACAGAGAAACCCTGCCTCAAAAATAAAAAATAAAAAAACTTAAATTAAATTAAAAAAAATGAAAATAAAGGAAAATGCACTCTTCAGACACTGATTGTAAACACATAAACTGGTGTTATATTTTAAAAGACAATTTGGCAATATAGATTCAAATGTGCCTGGTGCATAGTCTTCCTTATGAACAGGTAGCGCACAGCAAATGCTCAGAGCACAAGTTCATGTGCCAGTGTGCATAAGAGCAGCACTGTTAAAAGAGCTACATGTGAAAACAATTTTAATATCCTTCATGAGAACTAAATACACCAGAGAATGGGTATAAAATGAAATAGTTCCCAAGTATGGCGCAAAGTGGGCAGGCATGACGACACATGCCTACAGCAATACTTTAGGGGCTGAGGCCGGAGGATAAGGAGTTCAAGGTAGCCTGAACCACGTGAGATTCCATCAAGATACTGTTCCTCCAGAGGAATCCAGTTCAGTTCCCAGCTCCATCTCAGGTGTTCATAACTGCCCATAAGCTCTAGGGGATCAAACACACTCTTCTGGCACCCAAGGGCACTTACACAAATGTGACATACACTCATACAGACACACAAATAGTCTTTAATATTGTAAAGAAGGTGGCAGGTGGCACACATGTTAATCCTAATACCCCAAGGCAGAGGTGTGCAGATCTCAGTGAGTTCAAGGCCAGACTGGTCTACACGGCAAGTCCCAGGCCAGCCAGACATATACAGCTAGGCCTTTTCATAGAAACAACAAACAAAACAACTGAAAAAAAGAAAACACACACACACACACACACACACACACACACGTCAGGTATGGTAGCTCAGTCCTATAACATCAGCACCTGAGAGAATGCAGGAGGATTGCTGTGAGTTTGAAGCCAGTGTGAGCTGCATAGTGAATTCCAGACTAGTGAAGACTACAGAGAGAGACAGTCACCAAAATAAATAAAATAAATAAATAAATAAATAAATAAATAAATAAAGCAAGCCAGGCCAGGTGACACAGGCCTGTAACCCCTGCTATTCCAGAGGCTGAAGCAGGCAAGTCTGAGCTCAAGGCCTGCCTGGAACACGGAGTGAAGCCAAGGCTAGTAACGAGACACTAGTAAGTCCTGGCCTCCAAGTAAAAGAAAGGATGGGACCATGTAGCACAGGGGTGCAGCGGTGGCCTACAGCAGGCAATACCCTTGGTTCAGGGTTCAGTCACACTCAAGCGCATGTACAATACACACATACATATACCATACACAGAGAGAGACACACAGATACACAGACACATGTGCAGAAAGACTAACCTGTCGGCTGGTGAGCATGGAGTTTAAGTGAAAAAGCTGTTATGTTTAGTTTATCTTTGACTCTTAAATGCATAGCTATTGCATGCACACACAGATATATGCAACTATAAACCTTAGAAACAAGACTAGGGATGCTGCCAAGTGTGCACAATACCCTGTCTCATTCCCCATCGGAGGGGCGTATCTAGCACGCTTCTACAGCACAGCACATAGTAAATGCAATGCAGGTCTAACTGTGCATGCGTGCACACAGACTCGTCTGGTAGGAAGCCTGTGAGTAGTTACCACCTATGGCCCAGGAGAATGGGGATGTGACACCATTCCATAGCAGTTCACCTTTTATATATCCCTTGTGGATCTTTAAAGACTAGAACTGCCTGTGTGATCAGAACTACATCAAATGTTTGCTATATTGCTAAGATAGAAACCCCCCATGCTGGAAAGATACTAGAGAAATAGGGATACTCTCTCTCTCTGTCTAGTACATAGAAGGACCTCCAAAAGTGTTGCCACACTCCAGCAACCAGAAGACGACAATCGTAACCACAGAGAAGCCTCTCCTAACCATACCCATGACAGTCCACCCCACCGAGTGAAGCTGTCAGACACCATGTCTCCTCAGGAAAAAGTTCATGTGACAGACTCTTCCCTCCATCTCAGCAGTCTCCTGTTAGTCCAGGTGCTGACCTCTGACTCCTAAGTGACACCCAGGTGAATGATAAAATAGCATCACCCTGATAATAGGAAAGGCTACTCCTCGGCCTGTTTCCACTTTAAATTAGAGGAGCTAACAGAGTGAGTTCCAACCAGTGAAAGCCGTAAGCAACCAGGTAAAAAGTAAAGTCGTAATACTGGGACACAAGCTTTGTGTCCATCTAATCATGCCAAGGTTCACCATCCATCCACCACCCCAGTGCCACCCACCAGAGTCCTGCAACCAAACAGACCTTATAAACACCTCAATTCTTACCTTTAAATGTTTCTCTGACTAACATGGACTATTTTTCTGTGGGGCTAAAAGGAAATTAATCATAGCAAGCCTTCCCTAGGAATGAACTCCCTGTGTGAAGAGAGTGCGCTGTGTCTGACAGGGACCCTGTAATTGTGGGTGCACCATAAACCCTTGCCTCTATTCCAACTACAAAGAACACGCCAGGAGTTGGGAGAGCACCAGTCAGAGCAGCCCGTTCAAGTACAGTTCAGACACCCAGTTTCTCTGCACTCCTCCTCTGGTAAGGCAGGATAAATCAAGTCCCTCAGAGCTTTTCACACATGACTGTGCTGTATCAGGATGACCTGGAGTCCAAAGCTCATTCCAGAAGTCATCCCAAAACTATACAAAAATGTCTGTCCTTGGGAATCCCAAAACCTGACAAGTTCTCCAGAAGAGAGCAGGTCAGTCTGCCCCGGTCCCATGAGATCTACTAACTGCTAAAAAGAAGGCTGGGTCCCCCAGCCATGACTCCAGGAGGAGGCGTCATGTAATGACTATCTCCTAGGTCACTGTGCTACCGTCCTCCCAGCACTGGACACTGAGAGAGGGCCAAGACCCAAGTGTCACTCTACCATCAGTGTAAGCCTAGGACTACCTGCTGTGGTCACGAGCAGGACCAGACTACTAAGGTTAAATCCAAAAGGTCACATTCTACTATTTACATGATATACTACAACTATAAAAATTTGTTTCTGTCAGAAAACAGTATATTATTAGCCCCCAAATATCTTCACTACAAAAGAATTTTAAAAAAGTACTAGTTCATTCTTCTCACCAGACTACAGATATAGATACACTACAGATCCAACAATGTGCCTGAGCGTTCTGAGTTTGCAAGCTATAGCACAAAAGCTTAATGACCAATAACTGAACAGTGACTGTTCAATAAACAGCCTTATTTCCAGGTATTTCTTCCAAAATATTTAGAAGTGAACAAGCAATATTTAAATTTCCTTCATTCTGTCTATAAAAGCAAATTCTCAGCCAAAAAAAAGCCACCTCCCAAAAACCACAAATCCCAGCCTCCTGTGCAGCTAAGTATGGCCACATGACTAAATCTGAGTAACAGTGCATGGGGGAAAGACCGTGCTGTCTAATGGACAGTGTAGTGGAGAGGAGGAGACAGACATTAAAGGAGTGAGTGCATATAAATCAGCCATGACTCATTCTACAGCTATCAGCAATAAAGGCTGTGAAAAGAAAGGACAAGTCTTCCTTGCCTCCTGCGTGTAAAGTCAGACTTAACTTTCAGCACAGCTAAGGGGGTGTGGGATAGGGTGGGGACAGTAAAGGCATCCTGGGGCAGTGATGCAGAGAGAGAAAGAAAGAGTGAGTATGTCTGAAAAAGATCTGAGAAGGAGACAGGGAAGCAGAAGAGAAGTATGCATGAGGCCATCTGCACAAGAACATGACAGCTGCCCACTTCCTGTCACAGGGGAGGACACCATGCTAAGACGTGGGTCCTGACCTGGAGCCTCAAGTACTCCTCTGAACCAGGTATCATCAAGCTCTGGGAGAGATGCCAGGGTCAGCAGCCTACCCAGACACACCCAAGACACAGCCTTAGCCATAGATCCCATTAAATATTTCTGAACAGAAATCAAGATTGCTGACACTGTTTTGGTTTTTAAAGTTTAAAAAGAGAAACAGAGAAGGAACAAAAGAAAAAGTTAGAGGTTGTCTGACTATGAAGATGTGGTCTTTAGTTGATGCCTTCTAAAAGCTGGTTTCATACCATGTCAAACCTTCACAGCAGGCTCCCACAAAGCAAAGCATCTCAACTATGAGATTTCAACTTTGTATAGTAAAATAACTTGAGACATGACTTTTACATGACTACTGTATATTACACACACACACACACACACACACACACACACACACACACGTATCCCTTAGTCAAAAAGTATTCCTTGTGAAAATTTAGCTGATTGACAATAACAACATACATAAAAGTCATCCTTGAGAAAAGTACCCTCTATTCAGAACTAGCTGCCAAGAACCCAACGTGGCCCCTTGTCAGCACGAGTTTGCATTGGTAGAAACACAGCAGTTTAGATGTCCAACGTACGTTTTCATCCTCAACCAAGAAATGTAACTCGTTATAGAATTCTCAAAGGAGAATTCAGAGCCAAAATATAACTTTAAAAAGCATAGCAAGTCATTTTGTTTTTATATACCAAAATGAAACTAAAATTTAAAAACTAACACTTGCCTGCACTATCTAATATGAACCTTTATTTTAGTTATGTAAAACCTGCATTCAATTCTCACATACCCAACAAGAGACTTTACACTCCAGCTTAACATTATGAAGTTGACATGAGGCATAAGTTCAAAAGATTCCTTCATTTAGGGACAACTTTAGGTAACAAAATAATAATTTTTTCCAAGTAGTTAAATACCAATTTTAACCCCCATATTTTGTAATTCCAACCTGTGCGAGCATTAGGTTATGAATTACCACAGACTGTCTTGCCATCAAACATGGCAGTGGATAGGATAGGATAGGATAGGATAGGATAGGATAGGACAGGATAGCACAGGGTCCCAGCCTTCAGAAGGTACACCACTCCATACACACCACTCCATACACACCACTCCATACACACCACTCCATACACTAACTACTACTCTGGTCCTATGGCTGACAGGTAAACTGTGAAACCACAAGTGACCCTGACTGTTATGTCCAAGCAAGAGATCCGTTGCTAAGATGAAAGCAGGCAAGTACAAGTGGAGAAGGCCACCAAAGCACTCACCACAAGGCAGAGTATCTGGGCCAAGTTACTGTCTAGAAATGCCACAGGATTATTCACACTAATATCTGCAAGTGCAGAGCCAAGTTCTTGACAGACTCTAGAAACTCATGGTGTTTGCTGGGTTTGAGGGCTAAGCTCCTTCTTGAGGGGTAGAAAAGAAGTTGCTGGGAAGAGGGCAGGGGCTGGCAGGTGTGAACAAGAAGCAAATGACAAATTAACATACACATCACAAGTAGCAAGAGATTCACAAATTAAGCACTCCCTCTATGAGTCTTATTATGCATAATGTCCTGCAGTACAAAATAGTTCTTGGTCATCCAAAATTCTACACAGAAATTTCTTTCTGGAACAGACATTTGCCAACCACACACTCCTTAACATCTCTGTGCTATTAAACATGGTGTAAAGTAATACCCAAAGTAAACACACACAGTGCTGTTTTCCTTGACAGTTACATAACACCCATGACAAAGTTCATGCCATGTCTCTAACAAGGAATCTTAGCTTTACCCTCAGTCACTGCACTGCACAAACTTACACGCTCACCACTGTCACTCCCATCTGTGAGTCACAAGCACCAAGAAAACTCAGTGACAGAACACAACTCTCAAGGGGTTTCTCTAGCCAAGGGTCTTTCTGACTATCATGTTCTCTTGAATGTTATTTTTTTTAACCATAGCACATAGCAATGGATGAGGTTAAATTTTTAACAGATCACACACCAGTGTCTTCAAGAAGCTCCACTGGATCCTTCAGTCGATTTCCTATCCTTACAAATAATTATCATCACTTCAGTTCTATTCCTTCAAAGACAACAATTTCTTCAACATCCACAAGGCATACAAAATATGTGTCCTTGTCCCACAGACACAGGGGCAACCCTTCTAGAATTTCTGAGCTTATGCCTCTCTGAGGTTAAATAGGAACTTTCTGTGGCCATTTTTACAAGAACTTGGTGTAGATGCTGACAGAGGTCTTAAGTCTAACTGTTTGAACAGTACCACAGACACCACCATCAGGCCAGGGCAGAGGCTCCGAACGAAGGGCAGGGTTCTTCTATAAGACATGTACTCTGAAAATCCACATAACCAAATAAACCTTAACCATTATTCCTCTGAAACCTTGACAAGTAAAATTTGAGCTCCTGTCTCCATTTACAGTCTATCTAAATATGTAATTCTTTAAGACAATTATAAAGAAATTTAACAAAAAGTAAGGTAATTCCACTGCATTATTAACATCAGTACCTAATAGTTATTCTTAATATGCAAAGTACAAAGTATCAAGAGAAATGTAAGTCTTTAAAGACAAAAAATAACTTCACACCAAACTTTATGACTTACCAATATGCAAAAAGAACTCTATACTATAACAGTTCAACGCAAAGAACAAAATGCACCAATGGTTTCAATTATTCCATTCAAAAGCAGACTAGTTTGCTTGGGGTGGGGGGGGTGGGGGGCGTTGTGTGTGACAAGTTTCATTACAAGGGCTCATCTAAACTGTACTTCTGCAAACCCTAAATTAACTCCACCAAAACCTGTACCCAAACAGTCTCTAGGTTATAGCCCTGAGTCATCACACAGTACTTAATAATAAGTTAGGGGGTGATGATCAGGAACTGAGGCTAACAACTGACATAGGCCTCCTGGAGTCCTGGCTGTATGACCTTGGACTAGTCACTGCCCACCTCTAGGCTCAGTCTACTCATCTGTAAAATGGGTAACATTTCCTACTGGAAGGTTATATGAGGGAATATATAAAACTGTAGTTTAAAAGGCCTGGCACTAATCCACGAGTGTGAAAACAGTTACAAGGTATATTTTCTGGGGATTTGGCAGAACTCAAGAAGCAGATGATGCTGCACCTCGACGACAGGAGTCACATAATCTAGGGCTAGGCAAAGACAAGTCATTGGAGTCACTGACTCACGAATTTTGCCATTTTTAACTATTTCGGGGTAGGGAGGGGCCTCTAGCTAACTGCTGATATTCAGCAGCTCTGGGGCCTCTGGAGCCTGAGTGGGTCTGCGCCTATAAATAGATGTTGAAGTTTTGTAGCGATACACAGGTCTCCATTCTAATTCCTGTCTTCTCCCGCTGCTAAGCAGGTCACCCCGGCCCCTCCGAGGGTGCCCTGGGTCGCCCGTGCTGGCCGCCCGACTTCCAAGCACACCGGATCCCCAGGCCCGGGCGCGGGCCCACTGGGCCTCACAGACAGCAGGCTGCCGACCTTCGCCGGCTGGGCCCAGCCGGGCCCTGCGTCCTCGACTCCCAGCCGCCAGCCCCATTTTCTGAACCCGTGCATTGTCCTTGCCCAGAACCCCAGCGCTCCGCACGCCGGTGGGGACCGAGAGGAGGGACGAGGGAGGAGCTGGGGGCAGAGGATGAGGAGGAAGAGGAGGAGGAGGAGAAGGAGGACAGCCTCCTCCCCTGCGCCCGGGCGGCCAGTGGAGGTCTGGCGCCGGCCCGGCCCGAGGCAGCGGGTCCCACCCGCCTCAACTTTCCTCGGGGACGCGGCCTTCCTCCCCGGGCCCCGGGCCGCCCGCCCGCCCGCTCCTAAGATGGCAGGTCCCTCCCTCCCTCCCTCCGCTAGAGGCCTGGCGAGCCGGGCTCGCAGGCCCCGGGAAGCCGCGCGCAGGGCCGCGCCGCGCCGGGCGGGGCGGACACTCACCGGGACGATGGCGGGGCGCTCGCGCCGCTCCCTCCGGTGAGTCTCAGCCTCGAGCTCCCGCGCCGCGCTCCCGCCGCGGCCTCCGCAGCCAGCGCCGCCCCGGCCGCCTCTCTCCGCCCCCGGCGTCCCGGCTCCGCGCCGCAGCCGCGCTGGCTCAGGGTCCGTCGGGCTGGCGGGGCCGGCGGCGCTCGCGGCCGGGGAGGCGACAGCCCCTCCCCGGCAAATACCGCAGTCCCCGGGCCCCCGAGTGCCGGCGGCGGGGCCCGGCCCGGCCCGGTGCGGAGGGCGGCGTCGGCGGCGAGGCCGGGCGCCGAGCGGCGGCCGCTGCCGGCCGCTTCTTCCCGACGAGGATTTTGTAAATCTCACAAAATGGCGCGCGCTCCGAAGCTGCGCAGCGAGCAGCGCCGGGGCCCGAGCGGCGGCGGCGGCGGCGGCGGCGGCGGCTCCGCCAGGAGAGCCCGGACCGCCCGCCCCCGATCCCGCACAGACACTCGCGCACACTCACCGCGCGCACACTCGCCCTCGCACACGCTCCCTCACACTCACACCGGTCCCGCCCGCTCGCCGGCGGCGGCGGCGGCGGCGGCAGCGGCAGCGGCACCAACAGCAGCAGCAGGAACAGCAGCACAAGCGGCGGCGGCGGTGGCGCCCGCACCCCCGCTCGGGGAGTCCGCTCTCTCAGCCCGACCTGGGCCGCGATCGGCAGCAGCGACGGCAGCAGTCTCCCCGGATCCCCCCGCCGCGGTTGCCGCCGCCACCCCCGCCTCACTCCAATGGGGCTTTTTATTATTATTCGGGCGGGAAGCGAAAGGGTTTAAAAAAAAACCAACCAACAAAATGGCGACGGACCGACCCGGTCGCTATAGCAACTGTCAATCAAAACGCAAAACCCCGGCTGACGTGCTGACGTCCTCCGCCCGCCCCCCGGCCCCAAGCCGGCGGGCGGGGCCTGTTGCTCGGGTAACAGCAGATTCCGTTCCCTCCTTCCCCTCTCCTCCGTCCCCCAGCCAACCACCCAACCCCCCTCAGGTCACGTGAAGGATAAATTCGGAGCTCCGGCCCGCTACGAGTGTCAGAGGAGGGCGCGTGATTCGCTCGGGGGAGGGGAGAGGAGGGAAGGGAAGGGACGGGGGCGAGGCGGTGGCCTGCCGGTGCGCGAGCGAGCGCTTGCCGCCCCGCGGCCGCCTCGCCCCGCCCCCGCGCTCGCTCCCACGCCGACTGCGGCCGGGCCAGCGCGCGCCCCCGCAGCGCGCTCCCGCGCCGCGAGCCCGCAGCCCCGCCCGCGCGGCAGGGCAGGTTAGGGGAGCGGAGGGCAGGCCGCCCAACCTGCAGCCGGGTGAGGCCGCCGTCGAAAGCCCCTCGCCCGACCGGGCCCGCGCAGGCGACGACGATCGCCGGCATCCGGCTCACCTCCGGAATTCCGGCCGCGGCTGCAGGCGCGCGGCCGCCCCTTGCTCGGACCGTGCCCGCGCGCGGGTCGCGCAAAAACTTTCCAGGCTGGGCACGCTCCCGGGCGCCGGTTCCCCGGCTTCTCCATCGGAATGCCCTGCCAGGACCAACCCAGGGCTTGGGGGGGGTGGGGATTTTTGGTCTTGGGTTTTTTTTTGTTTTGTTTTGTTTTGTTTTTTTATTCTTGCCTGTCATAAGTCACCTCGGTTTCCCGATTCTTAATTTGCCCACTTGGCCCTAACAGTCGAATCTTTACTGGAATTCTGCCTTTCGTTTTTCTTTTATTCTACTGTCTTCCGCCTGGCTAAATACCTCCTGGTGTGCTCTCTCAGGCCATTGACATTGAAGTCGGCTGTGCTGGCTACTTTGTAATTAGTAGACAGCCACTGGCTAAAATTGTATTTTGTACCTATTCTAAAATAATGGCGTTAGCTAGTAGCTTAAAAGCGTATACATAAAGATATTTTCCTGTGTATGTATATACACTGTTGCACGCCAAATGTAACAGGATTAATTTCTACACTTGATTTTTGACATATTGGTGTTGAGGTTTTGCTTAAGCTCTTTGTAACAGATGCAGTCTTATAAACAAATGTAAAAACACCAGTAAATACCGGTCTCCCTGAAGTGTGACTCTAGGAAACATTTGCCTTCAGTGATTTCCCTCAAGCCTCCTATAGTTAGTACAGTATTGATACACTAAAGCAGCTATTCAACTTAACACAGGCAGAAAAAGAAAAAAAAAAAAAGACCAAAACTAAAGCAAATTAGGACAGGGAAAGGAAAATAACCTGCTTAGACTGCCCTGGATATCAAAAATTTGCAGCATCTGACAAACATATTTTTGGCTGCCCTGTTGATATAACTAAAGCCCACAAACAACATAATTAATCTGAAAACTCAAGTAGCCAAGAGTGTCCAATGAGTTCACAGGAGTTAGTACCTGGTCATTCCCAAACACAAGCTTCCTCCAGTTCCTCCTGCCTCACCTCCAGGCTCTCACCCTATTGACCAGACTTCCTTTTCGAACACAACGCTAAAAACTAAAATCCCCATCAAATGTTTAAAGCTGGTAAAGGAGGAAATCTGTTTAACCTATGGGTAACACTGGCTGACTATGATGGTGTCTCAAGAAATAGGTCAAGCTAGAAGGCACTCAGTGTGAGGCAAAATCTCAAGGCTGTACATGCTCAGGATTAGGAAGTGTTGGTCCCAATATCTAGGAGATGTACCCTCTCCCAAACCCATACTATGGCAACCTTACCTGACACCAGGTAAGTTTTCATGTTTTGGGACAGGAATGCTATCAAGTATTTGATACGGATGTCACCTATAAAGTGGCCTGCACATCATGGCTGGTGACAATCAAGGGACACAGCAGCCTCTGGAAGAAGCACCAGTCTAGTGTTAACCAGGTGGCAGAAATTAAAGCTTTGATTTTAGGTGAGAATCCCATCCGTGAAAAAGCAAGGACAGTCCTCCCAGTTTTCAGTCACTGCCAAGCAGCTCATTCTAGGACACCCAGACCTCACAGAAAATGGTCCAGCCCATTCTACAGAGAGAAGATAGGTGACTAGTGACACCCTGGCATGACACAACCAGTGAGCGGTGGGGATGGGATTCAAATCCAAGAGTATTTGCAACCGGTGTTCGCACCACACCAAAGCGTTTTTTGGAGAGTAAGTCTTCACAGAAGCCATCAAGTCAAAAAAAAAAAAAAAATGAGGTCTTTGGGCTGGACCCAGATTCTCAATGACCAATGTCCTTCTAACAAACTAGACTAGAGACACAACAAACCACTGGCAAGGGATGGAAAAACCAAGGAGCAAGGAAAATTGGAGGCAACTGAACCCTGGCCAAGAACAGATGCATCCCTGATGTCCGGTCTGCACCTCATTTGTGATAGAGACCCCGTTGGAGTGCCAACAAGGTTTCTCCTGGCTCCCCCACATCCAGTTAGTAATCATCTTGGTGATGCACTATTTTAAATCCATTAGGTTGAGTAGATGGAATCCTGCTGGGAGTTAAACCAACTATTCCAAGGACAAATGAATTAATGTTCTCTTCCCACCTCTGCCCCTCAGGCAAGGCAAGAAGTAAAACAATTCGGAATTCAGTCCTGGACAGTGCCAGGCCTGCAATCCGACCCCCTCTCCCTCTATGCCCACAGACTAGAGCTGACAGAGTAACTTCAGGTACTTGACTGCATATTGTTCAGATTTTAAAAGCAATCATGGATATAAAATACTAAAACAAAAGAAGATGAAGGCCTTATAAAAACTGAAGTTGATGATAGGATGTGAATGAAGAAACTAACAGTTCTCTGCATCTGAGGTCCAAAAACAAAAAAAAAATAAAATAAAATAACTAGAAAATGTATGGTCATTTAAACAATGTAACAATGTGAAAGAGTAATAATGGTGTAAACAAAAAGATTCAGAGTTTGTTGCCAGAGCTGCTGGATCAAAACCTGGACTCTTAAAACCTAACACATTAAGGAAACAAATAGTAGTGAGAACCTGGAGATTTATTAAACTTAGCTACACCAGGAAGAGGGGCAGGAGGCCCAGTGGATAGAGGTCAAGAAGTAAGCTCTGTTAAGCAGTCCCTGCTAAGTACTCTCCCACCCATCATAAACAAACTCTGAGCTCCTCTCTTGTGCGAGGTGGTCTAAGAAGTTGTCAGACGGTATGAAATCTCTTCCTCTGCCAAGTTCCTCTTCTGACTGGCACTGAGACCTGTTCCTTCTCCCAGCCTGCAACTCCTGGGGAAATTCCAATTCCTTGGGGTGCATTGTCTGATATCCAGTGGGGAAATTGCACTTCCTCCTGCCGGGAAGCTTATAAGATTGCCCAGAAAAGTCCTCATATAGCCTTCGTGGTAGCATATATTCTTCCAGGGTTTCCTAGGGAAATGCGGGTGGGTGTTCACTCTATATGCACACAGAGTGTCCTTCTTTATTACCCGTAAAAATAATGCTCTTTTTTCAAACCTCCCTGAGGACCTATGGGCAGGTAAGGATTGCTGGGGGAGAGACATTCTCCTCAGTGGCATAATCATTGGTAAATTACCCATGCTCCTCCAGTAAATAATCCCTCACCCATGCTCCTACAGGCAAATTCAGTCAAATTCACTGGGTGCCCCCAAATGTGATTATTGGAAACCTACGCTCCCTGTATATCTGGTGTACACTCCAGAAGGCAGGAAGACAGGCACCTTTATATTGACTTCTTTGCTGATAAAAAGAAGAATGAAAGAAAGAGATGAAATACGTGTTGTTAGACCACATCATGGATACCAACACCTTGCACTCAGCAAGCCAGCCAATTTCTCTGTGGCTGCCTTCCTCCACTCCCAGCATATCACAAAGCAAGTCCTCCCCGACTTCCTCCCTGCTTCCTTCAGCCATGGTCCTGAACAAAGTGCTGGGCCAGCACTTTAAACTGCTTTATGCCAAGATATAGTTCAAACAGTTCCCTTGTCTTGAAAGCAATACTCATTTCCTTCTCATCCTGTTGGTGTGTTTGTCAGGATTACTTCATAAACTATCATTAACAATTTCTTTTCCTAGGACTTTAAGAAAAATAAATAAATTTTATTATAATAAAATAATAAATAGAAAATATGAAATTTCAACAAGAAGAGAACATAAGGGGTTGGGGATTTGGCTTAGTGGTAGAGCGCTTGCCTAGGAAGCGCAAGGCCCTGGGTTCGGTCCCCAGCTCCGAAAAAAAGAAAAAAAAAAAAAAAAGAGAACATAAGTCAACTAGGAGAAAAGTGAGAGCAGGTGCCTGAAAGCTGTCCTCAGACCTCTGCGTGACACTGCACACACCCATGTGCATAGACAGGTACATACACACACTCATACACACACATAGAGGAAGTCAGGACAGAAACTCAAACAGGGTCTACTGGCTTGCTTCTCAAGACTTGCTCAGCCTGCTTTCTTAGAGAACCCAGAACCAGGAGCCGGGTGGATGGCCCCACCCACAGTGGGCTGTGCCCCCCCCCCATACACACACACCATTAACACTAATTAAGAAAATTCCCTATAGGATTGCCTACAGCCTGATCATAGAGAGGAATTTTCTTAATTGAGGTTGCTTCCTCTCTGGTGCTTCCAACTTGTGTCAAATTGATACAAAACTCCACAACACAAACGACCCCTTATTGACTTGACCCACACACATCACTCACCATGAAGCCACAAGTCTCCCCTTCTCACCCTTTCCCAAGATCTCACGTTGAAAGTATACATAACTCTAAAAGTCCCACAGTCTTACAAATTCTAGCACATCAAAGTCCAATCTCTTTAATAAATCCAAAATCTCTTAAAAGTTCCGTCTTCCAGCCATGGGCTCCTATAAAAATTAAAATGAAGTTAAATACTTTCTCCCTTCAAGAAGGAAGAACAAGGGCACATTCACATCTGAACAAAGCAAAAACTCTAATTAGTGTAAACAACTAAAAGTCCAATTATCTGGGATCCATTCCCGGTCTTCTGGGCTCCTACAAAGGGTCGGGTCCCTTCTCCAGCTCTGCCCTCTGCAGCACTCAGCTCGTATCTTAGGTTCAGGCTGGCTCCGCTCCACCGCTGCTCTTGGTGGTCATTCCACGGTAATCGCATCTCCAAGATTTCTGGGGTCCCTTGCTACAAAAAAAAAAAAAAAAAAAAAAAAAACCTGGGCTACGTTTTCACCAATAACCTTTCCTGGGCTCTCTTCAGGGACTGCAGCCCAGCTACACCGTGCCAAGCTCCAGCTTCATGCCTTCAAAACCAAGACCACATGGGTGACAACAGTGCCACATTCAGCTGCCAGCACAAGGTACATCGGTCATCTCTGGAAGACAGCTCCCGTGTGCCAACTGAGGAAATACCTCAGTGATACTGCTCTCTTCTTTTTTTTTTTTTTTTCCGGAGCTGGGGACCGAATCCAGGGCCTTGCGTTTACTAGGCAAGCGCTCTACTGCTGAGCTAAATCCCCAACCCTCCCTGGTCGCTTCTTAATCACAGCTGATTCTTCAACCCCAGCTGACCAACATCCACTGTCCCAGGAACTCCACTGTCTGGCTATTCACAGCTGAGTCCTCAGCCCCAGCTGATCAGACATTACAGATTCTTCACACAGATGGTCCAGAGGAGTCTTTGCTTCCTTCTGAACCTGCCAAACCCAGGCCTCCATCTTCTGCACTGCTCTCAACATTCTTATCCTCCAAGCTCCCACAGAACAGCTCACTGAGCTCTCAACGCTCAATGGCTCTTTTAGCCAAATTTCCAAAGTCTATCCACAGTCCTCCCCAAAACACAGTCAGATCTATCACAGCAGCCCCCTGCCATGCTGGTACCAACTTGCCTTAGGGTTTCTATCACTGCAATGAAACACCATAATCCAAGGAAAGTAGGGAAGAGAGGGTTCATTTGGCTTACACTTTCATATCACTGTTAATCTTCAAAGGAAGTCAGGACAGGAACTCAAGGCCGTGGAGGGTGCTGCTTACTGGTTTGCTCTTCATGACTTGCTCAGCCTGCTTTATTGTAGATCCTAGGACCACCAGCCCAGGATGACACCACCCACAGTAGGCTGGGACCTCCCCACCAATCACTAATTAAGAAAATGCTCTACAGGTCTGCCTACAGACAAGTATTATGCTAGTCTTATGGAGGCATTCTCTCCATCAAGGTTCCCTCCTCTCAGATGACTTTAGCTTGTATCAAGTTGACATAAAGCCACCCAGCACAGTACCCAAGCAATAATTTCTCCAAGTCAGCAGAACAAAGAGGAATGCCCCCGATGAGGCTGATGAAGAATTAACAATTTTTTTAAAGATTTATTCATTTATTATATATAAGTACACTGTAGCTGTCTTCAGACACACCAGAAGAGGGCATCGGATCTCTTTACAGATGGTTGTGAGCCACCATGTGGTTGCTGGGAATTGATCTCAGGACCTCTGGAAGAGTAGTCGGGTGCTCTTAACCGCTGAGCCATCTCTCCAGCCTCCAGAATTAACAATTTGTTGCATGGAATTCATAGTTAGGTAGGAGGCTCCAGACTGCAAACCCTTGTCAGCCTCCAAAGGCTCAGTAATAAACAGTTCTCGCCGGTGCCCTTTGTCCTGGCCATCATGTCATTGAAGTGTGGAGGAGATGCCGGTCGTCAGCTAAACACTACCAGCATTTCAACGTTTCCCTTACTTTGCTTCAAGTCAATAGTGCAGCAATGACATTTACCTACTCTGTTTCTAATCTCTCTCTCTCTCTCTCTCTCTCTCTCTCTCTCTCTCTCTCTCTGTACCTGGGGATTAGAACCCAGGACCTCCTGCATGCCAGGCAAATGTTCTACCGCTGAACATCTCCAGCCCATGGATTCTGGGTTTTCACCTTTGACTCACTCAAGCGTATCTGGCATGACCTAAGTGATGTTTTGTATTTGTGTGTGCCCGTGCATGTGTGCCTGGATTGTTGTCTGTGTGTACCAGAGACAACGTCTCCTGCCGTACCACAAAGTTACACCACCAGCTCTATTTTGATTTTTACTCTCAAATATTTATCCATTTATTCATTTTATTAGAGATGGGTTATCATTATCGTGGCCTTGGCTTGCCTGAAACTTGCTCTGTTGCCCAAGCTAGTGTCAAAGTCACAGAACTCTGCCTGACTCAACTTCCTGAGTGCTGGCGTATAACCAGCAATGAAGGAAAAGACTGTGCTGTTTTCTGATTCCTCCATCCTATCTCCAAAGTCTGAAGCCATCGACTGGCTTGTATGGCAGCAAGAAATGGGTGTTTTCTGTGCTTGACATGGATGAGATTTTATATTGCCAGAGGAAAGAGGGATTAGTCAACGAAGCCTAAAGAAGCAGACTCCCCCTCAGAGCTATAGCAGCAGAGTGGTCACTGTACATCCCCATAGTTCTGGGACAGCCCAGTGTCTCAAACCGAAGTGTCCTTTGTCCGCTTGGCACTTCGCCCCAACTGATATCCAGTTTGAAAACTGCAGTTCTAAGAGTTAGCTCAGTCAGTGAAGGACTTGCCTAGGTCAATCTCCAGCACCCATAAAAAAAGACAGGCAAGGTGTGCACTGCTGGGTTCCCAGCACTAGGGAGGCAGAGCCTAGGAGATCCCTGGGGCTAACAGGTCAGCCAGCCTAGCCTAGTCAGTGAGCTCCAGACTGAAGAGAGACAATGTCCCAATAAACAAGGGGGCTGGAGCTGGAGAGATGGCTCAGTGGTTAAGAGCACTGACTGCTCTTCCTAAAGGTCCTGAGTTCAATTCCCAGGACCACATGATGGCCCATTTGTCAAGACATCTAATTGCAGAGAGCGACAGTGTGCTCACATATATAAAATAAGTAGGTCTTTTTTCAACACACCACAGAAACTAACTACAGACTCCTCCATTCTTTGGACAGAGAGGACTAGACTGGTGAGTATTGACTTCCATATCCAAAACTGCAAAAATAACAAAGGATCTCTCCAGCTACACCTTCATCAGCTTAAAGGCAAAGCCAAATGTCAAAAGCCGTCTTATGAGGGACAACACACACACACACACACACACACACACACACACACACACACACACCCGTCCATTCCCACATCTATACTTCCTTCCAGACTTTTCTTTCTTTTGTTTACTTTTTTAGCTTTTTCTTGATTCTTTGTGAATTTCACATCGTGCATCTCAACCTGACTCATTTCCCCTCCATGTCCACCCTCTGTCTTTGCAACCAAGCCACACACAGAAGAAAAAGATTCTCACCAAGGAAGCTGCACTGTGTCCCACAGCGTACCCTTTGCCCAAACAGCTTTACTTGCAAATGTTCACTGCAATGAGTCATTGGTCGGTCTGGTTGGAGGCCTCTGGCTTCTCCTCACTGGGACTCCCTTTGGATACCCCATTGTTGTCCTGTGTCACGAAGACCCTGCAGCTTTCCCTGCAGGGTTGGCTTCTTCACGTGCTCCAGCTTCACAGATGAAGTAGACGTTAGGGCAAACAGTGCCCTAACCCAATGCCCTGGGTCTGGACCTGGGTATTAGCTGAGTTGGTCAACCTGCCAGCTCTCTCAAGCCGAACCACCAGGCCCGTTCTCCCGCTTTGCCCAGGTGAGAGATGGGGCCAGCTCTCTTTCCTGTGGCAGCTGGCAAAGGACTGACCTGCAGCCATGCCACCAGGGTTCTCCCACACTGCACCAGCCCCCTTCCTGGGCTCAAACCCTTGAGCCAGCTCACCCGTGCCCACTCCACCAGAACCAGCTCTACTGTGCTGCTCAGGCAAGGTGCAGGGGCTGCTCTCCTGAGTGTCTTTTGTTCGTTTGTATTCTACGTGTATGCGTGCTTTGCCTGCATCATGTACATGTGATGCCCTCAGAGGCCAGCAGAGGCCGTTGGATGCCCTGAAACCAGAGTCCAGATGATGGTGTGCAGTGCGGATGCTGGAAACTGAACCCAAGCCCTCTGGAAGAACAGCCCATGCTTCTAACTGCTGACTCGTCTCTCCAGTCCCCACTCCAGACCTTGTAAGCAGAAAAGTATCGATTGTGTCTCACTTCCTATTGGATAAGGCCAGTAGAAGATACTGGACAGAGGGGGGCTGCTAACCCCATGTCCCCATGTCGTTGCTTGCTGAAAAGCTTAAAGGATGCCCGGCTGGACTGGGGCGAGGTTTGAAGTCAAAGGTTTGGAGTCCCCATAGCTTTGTGATCTGCCCCTCTGCTGGGGTTTCTGGAATGTGCACTTGCTGACACAAGTGGTTATTCCACGGCTGCTGTTCTTCCCCTGAGAGACCTCATTCCTATGAAAGCAAATGTCTCCTGGGTCTTTATTGTGGGCTTCCTCTTCGGTCTGCAGGCGGAAGGAAGGCCTTTTAGGGCACAGACCTCAGCTCCCAGTTTTTTGGGGTTTTTTTTGTTGTTTTGTTTTTGTTTTTGTTTTGTTTTGTTTTTTAGCTCAATGTTCAGCCCAGCACCTGATCTGTACTGAGCACAAGATGAATGCTTCTCAGAGAACAAAATCATCACTGAACTGCAAAAACAGTGAGGACTGGATGCAGCAGGTCAGCCCCTAGACAAGGAAATGGTTAACAACCAAGAGACACTGGCTTTCAGTGTGGTTTGAAAGAGGTGGCCATCTGCTTCCGGCCTTCCTCTCCTCCCACCAGATAGAGCTTCCTGAAGATACAGCGGCAGGAACTTGAGCGGGAAGCCTGTCAGAGGATGGGCACCCTGGCCCCGGCAAGCCAGAGTGGAGTGGCACTGGGGACTGTGCAGCACTCCTTTGCTTTTGCTACAAAGAGATATAGGAAAGATCACCCCAAGAGTAACAAGGAGGGGTCACCTTCCAATGGCCAAAGATAACCTTGACATTTTCTTCCAGTATAGACCCACATGGAGGAAGAATCCGTGGTAGATAACGGAAATGGCAGTAACTTCTGAGCTTTGCAGATGGACTTGTGAAGTGGAGAGTAGAAGCCCAGAGTCCTGAGATGACTGAGTCAGGGAGATGTGACCTGGAGGAAAATGGGGCCGTGTACTTATCAGGGCTCTCAGAGTGCCAGTCCCTGCCTTGAACAGGAGTGTGGAGCCATATCACAGACTCGTACATAGATGTTGAGGTTGGAAGGGGCACCACCCCTGCCTGGAAGGAATTGGTGACTTTGGCAATCACAGTATCTGGAGGGTAGGGACAGGGGACATGGAGATCTAATCTGGTCTCATCGGTTCTCTTGCTCTAGGAACTTGGGTCTTGAATAATTCCTTTTTAAAATTACACTCATTTAGGGGTCTCTGTGTGTGTGTGTGTGTGTGTGTGTGTGTGTGTGTGTGTGTGTGTGCACATGCACATGCACATGTTCAGGTACACACATAATGCACATGTGGGGTTCAGAAGGCACCTGAAAGGTATGAGTCTCCTTTTCCACTACTTAGTGGGTCCAAATTCAGGCTGTGATGGCGGTGAGTGCCGTTAGCTGCCTGCTGAGCTACCTCGCCATCCAAAATGAAAGGTTTGTCTCAAGGAAATTGCAACACAGCCAACATAACGCACTGTACACGCAAGAGACAGATACAACTTATTTTTAAAAAAGACTTGTTTGTTTTATTTATATGAGTATGCTGTAACTGCCTTCAGACACACCAGAAGAGGGCATCAGATCCCATTATAGATGGCTGTGAGCCACCATGTGGTTGCTGGGAATTGAACTCAGGACCTTTGGAAGCAGTCAGTGGTCTTAACTGCTGAGCCATCTCTCCAGCCTGATATAACTTATTTTTAAAATTCAGTCTAATTTTTCTAGTCTTTTCAGGTGGGAGTTGAATACTTGAGTCTTAACTTTCTCTTGGTGTACACATTAAGCAATGAATTTGTCTCTTAATATTTACACACACATACACACACACACACACACACACACACACACACACACACACGTCTGTTGTATAGCCCTGGCTGTTCTGAGACTCATTATATAATCCAAGCTGGCCTTGAACTCACAAAGATCCACCTGCCTCTGCCTCCCAAGTACTGGGATTAAAGATACTAAGGCTGTATGCCCCCTTGTTTGATAAAAGTGTTCCCTGTGTGCAGTGTACAGTGTGTGCTACATGTAGGTGTACACCATGACTTTGGGTGGATGTGTGTGGATGTTGGACTCGGTGTGGCTCTTCAGCAGTCATCCACTTTGGTGCTCAGACCTGAAAATCACCGATTAGTTGAGGTCGGCTGACTTCCCCCTTCTGACTCCGGCTCCTGGCCCCAGGATGGTAGGTGTGCATGGCCACACTCATGGCTTTTCCCATGAGTGCTGGAGATCTGAACTCAGACCTCACAGCTGCACAGCAAGTTCCTCATGCCCTGAGCTATTCTCTGAGGCAAGCATATGGGATTATAAGTAACAATAAAACTATTTTAAAGATGGAGAATTTTCTGAGATGTTTAGGTAAAACTAATATAAAAGGACCCGCTGTCCTCGGCATGGAAGAGGCTGGCTTGTGAGAAACAAATACTCCTGTCTGAAGAACAGGTGATGATTGGCTGCATTCACCATGAAACGTGCAAGATCTATATAAATAAAACGCTTCAGTGTTATTAGAGAGTTTGCGTTTTATTTGAAAATTAGCAGGCTTATTTAGTATATATATAATATATGCTGAATGTGGCGAATACCCAAAAGCTATTTTTTAACTTAAACTAAGTCTGAAGCTTAGATGCAAACTAATGTTACAACTACTCAAATCAAGAAAAGCCAGGGGAGGGGTTGGGGATTTAGCTCAGTGGTAGAGCGCTTGCCTAGGAAGCACAAGGCCCTGGGTTCGGTCCCCAGCTCCGGAAAAAAAAAAAAAAAAAAAAAGAAAAGAAAAGCCAGGGGAGTTAAAATTGTGACATTAGGGGCTGGAGAGATGGCTCAGTTGTTAAGAGCTTGGGAACAGGAGTCTGGATCCCAGCATCCAGGTAACCAAGCCAGCACCTCTTCAAATGCCTGAGACCCAAGCTCTGAGTGGAGTGAGTCTGAAGGAGCATTGGGGTTTCCCTGGCTTCCAGCCTAGCAAGACACAAGTCCAAGGTTCAAGGAGACCCTGCCTCGGTGAAGTAGGCGGGACGTGATGCAAGAGGGCACTTGATGCCTCCTCTGACCCCCACAAGCACAAAAGTACATAAGCACACACACACTCAGAGACACACACACACACACTCAGAGACACACACTTAGACATACACTCAAACACTCACACTTAAATACACACTCACATAGACACTCAGACACATCAGACACACACACTCACATACACTCAAACACACATTCAAATATACACTCACATAGACACACACACAGACACAGACACACGCACTCGCATACTCACACTCAGACACACACTCAAATATACACTCACATAGACACCCACACAGACAAACACACAAACACACACTCAGACATACACACACATGCTCAATTACACATACGCACAGACACACACACACACACACACACACAGAACACATAAGTGAATGAATGAGTGAATTTGAAGGAGTGTGATACTAGTGCATGTCGAGACAGAGGTAACGGAATAAACGTAAGAGTCGCTCACCTAAAAATGAGACATTGGAAATCAGTAGGAAGTGATAGTGTTTGCTACAACAGATTAACTATACAGCCCAAGGCAGGGTGGGATTTTCAGAAAGGTTAATTATTAGTAGTAAATAATGGTTGAGTGAAATTTTCACCTTATAAGTATTGGAAGAAGATACGTAGAAATTTAAAAATACAGTTTGAGTAGAGAGAACCTTTTTTTTTTTTTTTTTTTTGTTGTTGTTGTTGTTCTTTTTTCCGGAGCTGGGGACCGAACCCAGGGCCTTGCGCTTCCTAGGCAAGCGCTCTACCACTGAGCTAAATCCCCAACCCCGAGAAGACCTTTCAAGATCTGACATAAACCCCTGAACTATGCAAGGAAAGTTAACCAAAAGAAACATAAAGTCTGGAAATGTCAGTGCTGGGGCAATGGCTGAAGAGTTAAGAACCTGGATTGCGGGGTTGGGGATTTAGCTCAGTGGTAGAGCGCTTGCCTAGCAAGCTCAAGGCCCTGGGTTTGGTCCCCAGCTCTGAAAAAAAGAAAAGAAAAAAAAAAAGAAAGAAAAAAAGAACCTGGATTGCTCTTACAGAAGACCTGAGTTCTATACCCAACACCCATGTTTGAAGGTTCACAACCCCCTGAAACTCCAGCTCCCGGGGATCCAACAATACACTCTTGCCTTCATGAAGATGCATGAAACACACACAAACACGCACAAAAATAAAGCAAAGATAATAAATCTGAGAAAACTTGCTATTCATAGCAAAAGTTTGAAAAACTATAAAAGGCCCCCATTAAACTAGTTTTGATTTGCCCATAAACAATACCTATATTAACTTCAATAATCCCACAGCTCTCAACCTTCCTAACTGTGCGTCCCATTTATACAGTTCCTCATGCTGTGGTGACCCCCAACCATACATTTCACTGCTGATTCACAATTGTCATATTGCTACGGTTATGAATCATAATATAATATTATGTACACAAGGTTTCTGAAATCTGAAGGGGTCGAGACCCATAGGTTGAGAATGGCTGCTAGGAGAAGATTCTAAACCATTCTGCACAAAAAGCAGGTGAGGAAAGGTCTGGAGTGCATGCCTTGTTGGTGTGAAACGTGAGTGTGTAAATGTTTTTATTTTCATGATGCCCCTGAAAGACTGCCTCAAAAACCAGGAGGAGGAGCCACCTTCTGGGAAGGCGGGCTGGATAGTTAAGGTTCTGGGGAAGAGGAAGGTTTAACTTGCTTTTCACCTATACATTTTATTACTTCTTAACGTAGTTTTTAGGTACATTGGTGTTTTGCCTCCATGTATGGCTGTGTGAGTTGGAACACCTGGAACTGAAATTACATACAGATGGTTGTGAACTGCCAACATGGGTGTTGGGAATTGAACCTGGATCCTCTGTTAGAGTAGCCAGCGCTCTTAGCCGCTGAGCCGCGTCTTCAGCTCCTTGTGCAACATTTTATTTTTTTATTTTATTTTTTATTTTTTTCAGAGCTGGGGACCGAACCCAGGGCTATACGCTTGCTAGGCAAGCGCTCTACCATTGAGCTAAATCCCCAACCCACCTTGTGTAACACTTTAAAAGCAGGTGCACTGACAACCGTAATTAAAGTGGGAGAGTAAGGGAAACTAAGCACTTGAGTGCTGGCGGGGGTGAGGAGAGTTAGATGGACTGGCGGTTCCCATGAGAAGTCTCCTAGGCACAGGTGTGTGAAGGCTGCGCTGCTGTATGGGGAGGCTTGCGGGTGTGGCCTTGTTAGAGGAAGTCACTGAAGGCCTGCTTTGAGTTCGGGGATCGGGCGGAAGCCCTCAGCTTCCTGCTTCTGACGCAGCCATGCCCGTGCTGCACGTGCTATAGTGGACTCCAGCCCTCTGGAACCATAAGCCAGAATAAAGTCTCCCTTCTGTAAGTTGCCTTTTTATCACAGAAACATGAAAGCTGAAAACTAATTCAGAATGACCGTACAAGTGGGGAAACATGGTGACTGCCTTGTAGAGGGGTGAGGAAGAAATCCGCTGAGGAGGAACTGTCCAGGGTGACCCCGAGTCACCAGTGCGGGTTTTTCAGTCACTAGGGAAGAGGGATAACTGGAGTACAGTTCTGGATCTTCTGAACTTGGTTTAAATGAAGATATTGAACAGTCCTGCAGGCTGGGGATAAGTTTCTAGTGAGTCTTGGAGCCACGCAAATAAAGTATAGAGAGAAAGAGACAGAACCTAGTGTGAGTTCCAAAGGACCTCAGTATTCAAGTGTCCAAGGAAGCCAGGCAGGAAACGGAGGAGGCGCGTCACGGCACACAGCACAGCCTGCAGTGTTAAGTGAACACTTGTCTACAACGCCAGCACTTGGGAGGAGGAGGAGTCAGGAGGATTGGGAGTTTGGGGCCAGACATGACTGTGTAGCAAGTTCAAGGCCAGCTTAGTACATGAGCCCCTATCTCAAACAAACAACAAGTATTCCAAGCAAGCGACACGACTCAGATTGCTGGGACCGCTGACGAGGTGAGGTTATGTGGTGTCTCCAGGCCAGTGGAGTGGTGGATGTTCACCGTGGCACCCTGCCTATCAATACAGATTCAGAGCAACCAACACTACCTGGAGGTCACAGCAGACTACCCAGGGTTCCTTGCTCCCATCAGTCCCTGAGACCGGCACGTCCAATAGGGTTCTCTTGGGGTCGCTGTGTTTTCAGGATGCCGCTCTCACATCAAGCCCTACCTTCTCTTCCAGACCACCCTGGGTCTCCGGCTTGGCTTTTCCGTGTGTCAAGCTTTTCTCTGCCCAGTGAAGCCTGTAAAGGGTCTTCAGGGCGTTTTGAACAGACTGGTTTGCAACATATCGCTCTCCAGCTCAGAATCCTCAGCAGTTCCACACCGTGTTCACATGAGTTTTGAAGCCAGGGAGACACACTTGTGCCTGCACCCTGCTTTTAGCTTATGTCCCCTTTCTGGCCTTATAAACAATATTGATGCGGGTCAAGCCACTCCGCACTAATTCTGGCCACTTCCAGATGTTACCTAGTATTACTGTCTCCCTCTCTCCTCGTGCCTTGCTCTTTCTTTCTTGCTCTTTCTCGTGATTCCACCCATTTACTAAGGCTCAATCCAAATCCTAAATATTCCGCAGAAATTTTCTGCATGGCCTCTAATCCGGCTCCTTCACTGTGACATACACCAGTCTTGATGCAAAGCTCACAGCCCATCCCGTTGTTCTCCGGTTTAAACGCACTAGCATCACTGAGAGCTCACTCAGGGTAGAGGCTCTCTAGCCTTTGCCTGAGGCAGCACCGCATCCTATTCATCACAAGACCCCAAACAGGGCTGATTAACCAGCTAAACAGCTGTTGTCCTACATGAGTGACATACACAAATATTTGCAAACATGCATATGCAAATGTGACCGTGTACTAATACTTTCACCTCAAATGGGTCGCTGTGCCAATGCGAATGCAAAGGGATAAAACACGATCTCTGGTCAACAAGTCTGAATTTTACCAGTTCTAACTGCAGAGAGAGGCAAAGAACTTTTAAAAATTTAAATGTATAAAGGCCACTTCCCAATCAACAGTTGGTGGTTCTCCTGTCCTAGAGGGTCGGTGCTATTGGCCAGTCAGCTCTGCTCTTGAGTGTCATTTGTTGCTGGATCTCAGTGCGTGGTTTTTTGTTTTTTGTTTTTTTTTCCCCCTTGGAGCTGGGGACCGAACCCAGGGCCTTGCACTTCCTAGGCAAGCGCTCTACCACTGAGCTAAATGCCCAACCCCCTCAGTGTGTGTTTTAAATGCTATAGAATCAGAGCAATGGATTTCTCAATCAACGACTGAAAGCACCCTGTGCCAACCCTGGCAAGCTTTCAGAACTAAGTATGAAAAACAGGTTGTCTTGGTTCTCGCTGAGCAATAAAACTATCATGGATTAGGGGACTAAAACCACCATGTATTTTTTTTTACAGTTTTCTGAACTCAAAAGGCCACACCCACAGTTACGGCAAATCTGGGTCTCATGAAGGATCTCCTCCTTCTCAACAGATGGCCATTTCTCCCTTATCTCACAGAGGGGAGCAGAGACAGATTCTCGTGTCTATTGTATGAGGCACTAACCCTTCCACAGGCCTGCTCTCCTGAACCCATCCCGTCCTAAGGCGTCTATCTTTTTACATTATCATGCGGGAGGTTAGGCTTCCAACACAAGACCTTATGGTCAACACACATACTCAGAACATGGCACAGATCAACTTAAATTCTTTTTTTTTTTTTTTCAGAGTTGGGAACCGAACCCAGGGCCTTGCGCTTGCTAGGCAAGCGCCCTACCACTGAGCTAAATCCCCAACCCCTTAAATTCTTTTTTAAAGATTTATTTTAATTAATGTATGCTACGTGCGGTTATAAGCATGTGAGGCCAGTCATCCACGAAATCTAGAAAAGGGTGTCAGACCCCATGGTTCTGAAGTTACAGACAGCCGTGAGCCTCCCAACATGGGTGGGGAGTCATTTCTGCAGCACTGTACTGAATCGTATTCAAATTAAAGACAATGAGTCAGTACAAACCCTCAGCTCAACAGATCTGTCCGTCTGTACGGACCCATCCCCCATTCCCAAATGCATACAGAATATCTTCAGGACTCAGGAGAGCTCCGTCCTGGCTACTCCAACTCAGTATTAAGGTGCGAGAACCACAGTGCTCCACTTTCTGCCTGAGTTGGGGTCCCCCACACCATTTTCGAGATTTATGAGTGGAATACAGCCTGTACCCCTGGATGTCAGCTTTTCCCCATTCTGTCTTCTTCGTGCATTTCAGGAGATGGCTGGGCTGCCATGAAGCTAATTTCCTCCCCACTACAACAAATAACAGATAATACGTTTATCGATTTCATAAACGTGCCGGTGCTTCCTCCATGCTTGTCACTTTTACCTAAAAGCTACGTATTTGGATGGGTTTCATCTACACCTTTAAAATGTTTCATTCTTACCCTCAAGGGACAGCAGCTGGTCAAACAGGTTAACTATGAAGTGCAAAAACTAGTAACCTTCTAAAATAATATTCTCAATGGCCTTTGCCTGAATGACCTGAAGGAAGGGTTAAGAATGTTATTTATATGGGGCTAAAGAGACAGCTCAGGCGTTAGGAATGCTTACTGTTTTTGCACAGGACTTAAGCTCTCTCTGTTCTCAGCACCCGTATTGAGTCTGCAGCTCTACAACCGCCTGCAACTCCGACTCCAGACGCCCCCTGCTGGCCTCCATATGCACCTGCATTCGCATGCTCACACAAATTGAAAATGAATTTTTTTTAAATTAATACGATCTTCTGTGTTTGTTTTAGGAAATATTGGTGAGTTGAAGGGAGAGGCTGAATCTCATTCTTTTTCTTTTTGGTAGCCAATTGGCAAGCTAAAACACCTAAGTTGCCTCCCCTTCATGCCTACAGGAATCACTGAGTACAGTACGTGGAACGAGAGATAAATCACAGAGAATCTAGTATTTATCAGTTTTCACCAAGTTTTGCTGTAGGCAGAGGCCACGCCTAAGTATCAGTGGCTGTCTGTCACAGGCTGTGTTTTCTTCACCGTGCATTCCTTACTCTAACAGTTCAGCAGAAGCCGAGGCCGCTATCTGAGACGTGGCAATCGGCAAGTGGAAGGAAGGGTGACTGACATTTCTGCTCTCCAGTGATCCACGTTGCCAAACCTACACTAGGAAGGACACGACGGGCTGTAAGAGAGGCCCATGAGTATTCTGAAGACCAGGTAGTTCTCTCTGCCTCAGCCTCTTCGTCATGATGGGGCTCGGTGCACGAGGACTGCTGGAGCCCGTGCCTCAGGAGAGTACCTCTATCTCCATCATGGAGCTATGGGGCTGATCCACCCCTGCTGACACCTTCCGGAACTCCAGGGTATGCGGTTCAACCACACTTCCTTCTCTCCTGAGCCCAGAGCTTGACATTTTTTGGTTAGGTTAGATGATCACCCCTGACTCTGCCTCTCTACCAACTTAACAGTACATTGGGCCCACAACAAGTTAATTTAAAAAAAAAAGATTTATGCTATTTATATGAGTACACTGTAGCTGTCTTGACACACACCAGAAGAGGGCATCAGTTCCCATTACAGATGGTTGTGAGCCACCATGTGGTTGCTGGGAATTGAACTCAGGACCTCCAGAAGAGCAGTCAGTGGTCTTAACCACTGAGCCATCTCCCCAGCCCCAACAAGATATTTTTTTGAGTGGGGATTAGGGCTAAGATTTGGCTCACATGTTGCTTAGCAACCCTCGGTGTTGAAGTATGTATGGAGAACCAACAATTCAATGCTTGTTGGATGATATCTGTCTGGGCATTATAACTCTTAGACATGGAAGGACTGCACAGAGGGTTGACTCTTCAGGTAAGGAAGGTGGCCCTGCCTCACTGCCGTGGCCACATTAGCCAAATGCATATGTTCTACAGGGAGACATGTCCCAGCACTCTTGTCCTTTAGCACCGTGGAGGTAGCCTGATCTAACTGGTAGATACAAACACACTAGTGCCTGTGCAGCTGTGCTCTGCTCTGTCCAAGTGCAAAGATCAAACACTGCTGTCCCTGCGTGCCTGCAGATGACCGCTTCTACTGGGGAGATCCAGCCATCTAAGCTTACCTAGTGCTCAGTAAGAAAATGTATCACATCTGAGATTTAGCACCCATCTCTCTTCAAGCTCTCCAGGAACTGGGCAGCAATGGAAAGATCTGTGATGCTTAACCATTTAAATTACCTGATAGTGATATCAATGAAGACACAGAGGTGTAAACTGAGGTAAAAACCTGCTAGTTTATCGAGGTAACCTTATTGTCTTAACTATATACAAACTATCTATTTGCAAGGCTGACCCTACAACTCACCTGCTAGCTCTTTAGAAATCTCTTTCTGTGTTCTTCTACCGAGCTATTCTACCTTTCTCTTGAGCTCCTCCAAACCCAAGAGGGCTCCTTAGTTCTCTCTTAGTATACGAATCTGTGTGCCTGCTAGGCCAAAGAGAAAATTATCTTACCCAGAGCTCATTCCAAGCCAAAGGAGAGAGCGCTCAAAGGTCCAATTGCTACAAAGATGTCTCTAGCTCCTCCCCTACACCCTTGGCTGAACCGCTCACCATCTCAGTGGGGACTCCAAGCCAAGTCAGCAGGGGCTGAACCATTTCACCTTCACAGAGGGGTAGCTCAAGACCACACAGCTGATTTTGCCTGGGGTCATAGAGCAAAGACCACAAGACTCCCCCGAGGAATTTGTCCTCCTTCTTCTTCTTCTTCTTCTTCTTCTTCTTCTTCTTCTTCTTCTTCTTCTTCTTCTTCTTCTTCTTCTTCTTCTTCTTCTTCTCCTTCTCCTCCTCCTCCTCCCTCCTCCTCCTCCTCCTCCTCCTCTTCCTCCTCCTCCTCCTCCTCCTCTTCTTCCTCCTCCTCCTCCTCCTCCTCCTCCTCCTCCTCCTCCTCCTCCTCCTCCTTTCTTCTTCTTCTTCTTCTTCTTCTTCTTCTTCTTCTTCTTTTTGTGGGAGCTGGGGACCTGAACCCAGGGCCTTGCGCTTGGGGCTCTACCACTACCCTTGGCTCTACCACTGAGCTAAATCCCCAACCCCCTGAGGAATTTGTCTTAAGATAGGCAGGTTCTTTTCATTCTTATCTATGGAGTTCTTATCTATGGAGGCTTTTAGGGACACACCCAAACTGCATCTCTACTGCACATATCTAACTGCCTCTGATATCTATTTAAGCTTTTATAGTTTGCTAATGATTAAGTGTTCTGTGTACAATAATCAATTATCCTGTAACAGAGATCCCTCCTCACAGAGGAAGGAGAAAGTCCTTTCCTTACCGTGGAAGAAAATGGTGCCTTCCAGAGGCCCTGTAGTTCTGTAATGTCTGGCAGACCATAGAAATCAAATTTCTTTCTCTTCCTTTTCCTTTTTTGAGATAAGGTTGCTTGTAGTCTCAGCCATACTGTGTAACTGACTGACATTGACCTTGGCTTAAAGAGATATATCCCTGACCCCCAAAATAAATTTTCAAAGAGGCAACACTATATACATAACCAATGACAAACAAAAATACCTGGAGATGGGCTGGGTGTGGGGGTTCACACCTTTAATCCCAGCAGTCAGAGCACAGGCAGCCCAGTGAAGGACCCTAATTCTTCCTGAAGTGTAAGAGCTATTAAGAGGCTTGGCCTGGTAGAAAGTAGGTAGGTTATGGGGACCCCAGGAGCTTTTGCCAGCTTTACACCCACTGCCTCAGGTCAAGATTAGGCCAAGTACCAGCTTCCTGCCTCGGGTCAAGGCTAGGCTAAGTTCCATTCTCCACTGACAATTCTCAGGAGGGGCAGGGACATTCTTGAAAAACCACAGAATGTACTGATGATAGTCACCTGACCCTCTGGTCCCAGATGGAGTTTGAATGCATGTCATATGCTTGCTAGCCAATAGATTTAAAGGTCAATATGCTTAGCCAATAAGTTTAAACTGTAACCTTGCTGATGTAACCTGTACCCCTAAAAAGTATAAAAACTGCTTGTTATAGGCATTTGGGGTCACCTTCCAGTCATTTGCCATGAGGGGCTAATTGAGGGTCGACCCCAACATGCCGGAAAATAAACCTCTTGCATTTGCATCGAACTCTATTTTCCTGTCTCACTTGGGGGCTCTCCCTGTAGTTAAGACTCACTTCGAACTTTACACCATGTTTCTGTGAGTTCCAGGACAGCTAGGACTACATAGGGAAAACCTGTTTTAAAACAAACAAACAAACAACAAACAAACAAAAAGTCACTGTCACAATAAAAAACAACTATAATCCAATGCTCAGAAAACTGAAGCACAAAGATTTGAGCTTAAGGTTATCCTAAACTACAAAGTTAGACCCTGTTTCAAAAACAAACAAACAAACAAAGCAAAACAAAGTAGTCTATATTGGGACTTGATGATGTCATGTGGCTACAATTAAGTTATATGTGCTCATGTTATGTGTGATATAGAGAATTTATTTTATTATTATATACATTTACTATGTTAATGAATAATGTATTATTATATGTATTACTAGAATTATATAAATATAGTACTTCTGAACAAGAAGCCAGCAAGAAGGCCTAGAAAGTAAAAGTCTCTGGAGTTGAATTCAATCCCCAGGTCCCATGTGGTGGAAGAAGAGAACCCAGTCTCACAAATTGTCTGAACTGTACATATAGGCTGTGGCACATGCATAGCCACGCATGTACATACATATGCATACAAAGTAATAAATAGATAATAAGAATGATTCAAATTTAAAATAAAATAAATCTAAAACAGCAAAAGTGTAATTTTTATATGAAGAATAAAATATAAAATATGATGTACTGGCAGAAAGATAGGTATATACAATGATATCTATTGTGATAAATATTAGACATTTTTGTATGTAAATTTATTCTTTTGCTCTGAAAGCCTGTATACTTTATAATGCATAATTGAACTTTGACAAAAATAAAAACCTACATCAAGAGAATAGTAAGAAATACCATGTTCATGGACAAGACTAGGAAGCTTGGGAGGGCACAGCTCAGTGATGGTAGAATATATCAGGGCCTGTGTTCACTCCCTCAGATACAATTCGACAGACAGTGGCTAGAGAGCCCTGGCTGCTCCAGAGAAGGACCAGATTCAATTCCCAGCGGCCACGTGGCAGCTCACAGCCATCCACAACTCCAGCTCTAGGAGATCCGATGCCCTCCTCTGGCCTTTGAGAGCTCTGAGCATGCGAGTGGTGCACAAGCATGCATGCAGGTAAATATAGACATAAAGTTAAATTGGTCTTTTTGAAAAAAAAAAAAAAACCCAGCAGACTGGAGGGAAAAAAGAATTCTATGGGATAAATATGATAACTGTGAAAACAGACATATATGGCAAGAAGTGTGGAAACAGTGAAAGGCCTGAAACACTGTGCTGAAGATTATCTGTGAACAGAAGAGTGGAGTACTCTAAGATGAAAGTCAGTCCAGGAGCTCAGCATCTGGGTTAAGAGTCTCAGGGAGAAACTCCTGAGACAGTGGATGATGGGCCCATGATGTCACAGCACAAGGCTGCTGGCCGCCATGTCTGATGACCCAAGTACAATCCCTGGAACACACACAGGGTGGAAGAACAGACTCCAAGTTGTTTTTCTGACTGCTACATGCGCTTCACATTCACGCGCACGTGTGTGTGTGTGTGTGTGTGTGTGTGTGTGTGTGTGTACACGCACTTTAAAATTAAACCAGAGAAAAGTGAAAAAGGGGAAATTATTGAATAAACAGATAAGTAGTTTAGGAGATAGAGGCAGGAGGATACCACAGTTGAACTCAGGCAGAACTACATGATATTCTGTTTCCAAATAAATAAATAAACAAATAAACAAATAAATGAGTGAGGAGTGAGTGAGTGAGTGAGTGAATGAAACCAGGCCTTAAAAAAATAGTTCAATCCATCAAAAAAGCACGAAATGAAAACACCACCAAGCCCAGAGCAGTGAAGCATTCTGTGGTGTAACCTCAGAACAGCGGACAGAAGAAAGTATCCCAAGAGTGTTAGCGAGGAAGTGGATCATCAGGGCAGGGACTCAGTTTAGCTGACAGAGAAGGCGTGGGGTCCCGTGAGGTGCAGTAGCCATGGCTCCCACAGGACAGGGGCGCTGAGAATCTAGGAAGAGGGACCATCAGTGGGTCCTGCTACAAGGGTCCTCAGAAAGACTCCCGCAGACATCGCCTGTGGGAAAATGGTGTGAGGGTTTCCGGGAAAATGGCGTCGAGTGCGGTTTTCCATACAGAGCCTTACCTTTCGGGCAGGAATCGTTTCGCAATAACTGGTAAAAAGCAGAGTGACCGGAATGCAGCAGTCATGGCGACTAGAAGAAAATCACAGGGTTTGTCATAAAGTAACTTGAATTGTTGCTTGTTCTTTTGCTAATCGGTGCATGGTCTTTTACCATGTTATGTTGAAAATAAGGATCTGAACACAATTTCGTTATTTCTAAAAACTCATTTGTAATTATTTCAATGGTATAGCTTGTTAATTCAATATAGGCACACTGTTGTGATGTTAAAGTCACTGTCCTGGTGACTATCCCTGGGAAAGCACATGTTCACCCTACTGTGTGTGTGCTCCCTACTGCGTGTGCTCCCTGCTGTGTGTATGCTCTCATCATTCCCCCTCCCCACACCCACCCTGCGCTCAGTTTCTCTTCCTTTACCCCCCAGCACCTTTCTTCATTAAAAAACAACATAGCACTCAACATTTCTTCCTTTTTAGATTTCTGGTGAACATGTGTATCTGCAGAATACAGGTTGATTATCTCTATCCAGGTACACAGCGGCGAGCCACAGTGGCCCCATCTCAGCTCCTCTCATCACTCAGTGTTGAGAGACTTCAGTCCCTGTCTTCTAGTTAGTGGTTCTCAACACTAAGTTTGACACACTAAGTTTGATTGGGGTGGGGTGTGTGGAGACAGAGAAAACGGGGCATAAAAAGAACTAAAATCATTCACAATCATAAAATTATTAATAAATCTAAAAGTAGCACCTAATAGGCTCTAGAGATGGCTCAGTGGTTAGGATCACTTGCTGTTCTTCCAGAGGACCAGGGTCTGGTTCCCAGCACCCACATCAGGAGGTTTGCAGTCATCCCAAACTCTAACTTTGGAGGATTTAATGCTGGCCCCATGGGCACTCACGCGTGAGTGGTACACAGGAACCCACAAAGGCATAGGCACGCTCATGAGAGATAAGTTAATGACCAACACACAATCGGTGGGAGTGTCGATACTTCCACTAGGACATAACTCCAATATGAGGGGAGATTCTGGCTTCTGGAAGCAACAGCTACGAGATGAAATTTGTTTCATGATGAGTCTTTTTGCAATACACTGATTTTCCTATCCTTTGGTTCGTTGGACAAACTGTTGGTCCCTGGAACCCACATGAACATTCAAGGAGAGGAGTGAGTCCACACTGTTGCTCTTTGTCCTCCTCATATGCACCACGGCCCACACACACCCATGCTCCCCCACCTAATAATTAAAGATTTTTTTTTATCTTTAAATTCATGAGTATGTGTGCCTGTGTAGCATGTGTGCACAGGTGCTATGGATTAGAAGAGGGTCTCCGATCCCCTGGAACTGTAGTCACAAATGCTGGTTGGCCATCTGGTGTGCAGGGGTGTGTTCTTATAATCCCAGTTCTTGGCAGGCAGAGGTAGGAAGGAAGATTCCTGGAGTTCGAGACCAACCTACTGGTAATTTCAGGCCAGTCAAAGATAGACAAGAAAATCTTATCTAAAAACCACACACACACATGTACACACAGACAGACACACATGCACACACAAATGCACAGCACACACATGCACACAGACACATCCACATATGCACACACATGCACATAGACACACACATATGCACATACATGCACACATATGCAAGACACACACAGAAACATACACATACACACAGGCACACGTGTGCACAGATTCACACAGACACATAAACACACTCATGCACACATGCACATGCTGTTCTCTGTTTTTGTTTTTTGGGGGATATGTCAGGTTTTTAAAGATGTATCTTATATTTATTTGTGAATATGTGGCGGGAACATTTGTGGGGTGACCGCTGGAGCTAAGAGAGGGCATTGGATCCCTAGAGTTGGAGTCATAGGTGGTCCAAATGTGCATGTTGGGATAGATAGAACTTATGTCCTCTGGAAGAGCAGCAGCAGGCTTTTCTTATTACTGAACCATCTCTCCAGCCTGTTGGCCTTCATTCCTGATCCTGAATCTTGGGTCCTGATATTGAGTCTTGGGATCCTGATCATGGACTGTAGATTTTAGGTCTTGGTCATGGGTCCTGATTTCTGAAGCCTCAGTCCTGGGATCCTTGAACCCTGGGTCTTGGTCCTAGTTCTGGATCCTGGTCATGTAATTTGAATCCTGGGTCTTCAGGCTTGGGACCTGGTCTTCGTCCTGGGTCTGACCTGCTAGGAAAGAAAGAGAGAGGAATAGCTTTTAAAACATTAAGAAATATATCAGTCACAATGAAAGGATATGGATTTGTTTGCCCTGATTCAAACAATATTAATTCAACCTAATCGTGTCTAGACAGTCCAGTAAGCCAGCGGAGCGCTGAGCAGAAGCAGGCCGCCCTCCCAGGGATTACACTGACATCAAGTTCACGGTCCATGTGTGATGCCCGCATCCTTCAGAAACCCTGAATGGGGGTTGGGGATTTGGCTCAGTGGCAGAGCGCTTGCCTAGGAAGCGCAAGGCCCTGGGTTCAGTCCCCAGCTCCGGAAAAAAAAAAAAAAAGAAACCCTGAATGAGGGGGTGGCCAGCATTTGCTTCCATTCCAGTTGGGAGCTGGCTGGTGTGACAACAGTGTGAGGAGGGCCAGAGGTGGGTCAGCATTGAAGCTGAGGGATGAGCACACACTGGTGGGAAATGTTCTACAACAATTTTAAAATGACAACCAGGAAAAATAAATCTTCACAAGTAGTGAGGAAGAAGAGGGAGGAAGGAAGGAAAGAAGGGAGGAAGGAAAGAAGGAAGGAAAAGACAGGACTTGTGTGTTCTCGTTTCTCACTGGCAACTCCTTGGGTTTGCAGGGTAAAAATAAACTGTGTTTGAGAACCAGGAGAAGGGAGAGGCCCAGTGCTCTCCTTTCCCCAGGAAGGCAGACACTGTCCTGTGTGCACACAGCAGCTGTCACCCACAAAGTAGCCACTCAGGGAACTCACGACCCTATCCACTTGATAAAAGCCTGGTGTGTATACTTTTTGTTTTGTTTTTGCATTTAAACAAATGATTTACTTTAAAGCCCTGAAAACATTCTCTTTGTTTGCCTCTTAGTTCCTAAGTCAGGATTTATTTCCTGTTCTTGTTTTGTATGGAGAGCTCCAAGCAAACCTCTGTTTACAACTTTAGAATTCTTCACTGTTCTGTTGCTCATGACTGGGAGAAATTTTATTTTTTTCCCTTTGGTTTCTATTTAGGAGAGGTGTGGAAGAGGTGCTTTTTTCGTTCCCCGGAGTCTACCCACATGTCACCACTGGGTCACCATGCTTCTAGCCTGAGTGTGAAGCTGTCAGGAGTGTTCTCCTCTATGTAATTTTTAACCACACTTCCTTTATTAGCCGTGTTTTTCTTTATCTCTTTCCTATGAAAACTTCTAAGGAACACACAGATGAAGCCGTGCCTTTTGATTTAAGTTCTGTGCCATCGATATTCATAAGTATGTTACAAGAACATTTAAACACAATATCCTACTTTAATGGTCAAAAATATGAATTTTTAATAAATGGATTTTCCTTTTCCTCCCTCCCTCCTCTCTCTCCCCCAGCACATCCCCAGATTACATTTCCTCTTTCCTCCTGCACACCCTCAGATTACAGAGCCCTACTCTCTGAAAACAGTCAATACCCAATGCCCTCATATCAAGACACCTAAGTTGAGGACTAGGAGGATGACTCAACAGTTAAGAACACTTGCTGCTCCTTCAGAGGACCCACATTTGGTTCCCAACACACACAGAGTGGCTCACAATCACCTCTAATTCTAATTCCAGGGGTCAAACATCTTCTGGCCTTCAAGGACATCAGGTACTCATGAGGTTCAGGCAAACACTCACACCCAAAAACTAAGAATACATATTTTTTCCTTTAAATTTCAAACCAACTCCTGACCTCCATTCCACAATGCCAAGGGTAGTCAATGCCTTATCAATATAAGGATAACAGATGGTTGCCATATAAGGATAACTATGAGGTCCTTGGAGGGTGTGGCAGATGATGTCAACAAGACCAACCAGAAGATCTCTAAGCAGGACAAGGCTGAGGAGAGGTCAGCCTCTGGGAAAGACTTCCCTAGGCTCTGACAGAGTTTACTATATGACTCGGCAAATATTAAATATAGCTACATGAATCACAATATGAAATTCCAGCCCTGAAACCCGGTGTCAGGCGTAACGATTTGTTCCCTCTCCTTAGCTATGAATAACAGAGTCGATTGAGGAAATTTTGGTCTGTATAAGAGTACGCAGAGGCTTCTCTCATCCTTATGGAGTGTAGGCTGTACATTCGGCCTACCACATGCTTTTGAGTGTTGTGTGGTGTGTATTTATCTTGGTACTAAATTATCTGTCCTTGGAACTGGAAAGACTCTTGCCCCAGAACCTCTGACTCATGCTAAGGTACACAACAGCTGATAAACTCTAATGACCTCACAGGGGACAGATGGACTGCATGACTTTGAACACCCATGTGGCTCTCAGGACAGTGGATGAGAGCTCACAGCGGCCCCACTGTTTGGCCTTTTCCCATGAATGTTGATAAAAACAGTGGTCATGTCTTCTGCTCTCCTGTTCATCAAGGCTTTCTTTGCAGTGTTTGAGGCCATCATTCTGCCTCCTGGTATGAGTCTGTATATGTTTCCTTTCTTTTCTTTTTCCTGTCTGTCTGTCTGTCTGTCTGTCTGTCTGTCTTGTTTTGAGACAGGGTCTCTCTCTATTGAGCCCTGGCTGTCCTAGAACTTGCTTTGTAGACCAAGCTCACAAAGTCACAGAGATCACCCGCCTCCTGAGGGCTGTCATTAGAGGTATTCACCACCATGACTGCCTTGAATGTATATTTCTTTGTAATGAAAATATAACCTGGGCTTCTGGTAACAGTAACGAGAGCTAGTTGTGCTGGCTGCTTCAGAAGCACAGGGCATTCTGCTAAAAGCTTCAAGTCCATCATACTGACTCTTCAGAAACCCAGGGTCCCTATCATTGCCTCCATTTTGCAATCAAGAAAATAAGGATCTGAAAGGCCTCAGAGTGTGTGCCCTCACTTATCCTTCCTGGAGGAAGACAAAACCAAACCCAAAACCTCTTTCCAGAAAAAACAAGGAACCTAATAATGAATGAAATTCAAATCAAAATTTAAAAGGGGACAAAATAGTGGTTATAGGAGCTAATTAATCTAATGGACCTTCTTAGTGATGGAAACAGAGGAAGAATTCATTAAGTAGAGACTTCTGTAGTGAAGAAAACGCTAACACTCACAACAGATGAGCAAAACTGGCATGTATAATCTTCCAAATACCCAAAGGTAGGTTGAAAAAAGAGACAATACTACCTATGAAATAAAAGTGGAAAAATAGGTTAGATAGCAATAATTTTAAATAGAGAAGTCAAAGAAATAACACAAGTTTAAAAAGTAAAAATATTAGAAGAAAACCTTTCCAGACATAGCAGGACAGGTGCACGTGAGTCATCAGTAAATCTGGAGCTGTGCGTTAGGCCTGTGCAAGCTCAAGGTGGACCAATCATAGCCTGGAGCCAGGAGGCGGGCACCGCGCCCCACCCTAGCTTCAGAGCTGTTGGCCTCTAATAGCTATTGGAGAGGAAGGGTTAGTTTTCCTTGAGGGAGTGGCCCCTGGTAAGTTTACCATGCTCTAGTGGGCAGCTGCTCACCGAAAACCATGTGGTCAGCTCTGCCTGTGGGCAACTGCGCACCCAAAAGTATGTGGGCAGCACAAATTGGACTTAAAGGGTTAAAAGTCAATGGGGACAAAATTGGGCGAATGGAGAAGTGAAGTGGACCTCGGTGGAGTTGGGGTAGAGGAACGACGACGATCCAAATACGATGTCGGAAACTCCCAAGAACGAATCAGAATGAGGAAGAATGACACACAACAGACAAGAGAAAAAGGACCTTGAGACCCAGCTGGGGCACAGCACAGTGGCGACACAGCTTAGTGGGGTGTAGCTCAGTCACTAAGCGCCGGTTCCCACGCTCCCACGCATTGAGCTTCCAAGTGAGTTCTTTCCAGAGAATCCACATTTTAGAAGCTGGCGCTTGTGATCCCAGCTTTGAGGAGGCAGAGAGAAGCAGATTCCTGGGAATCCTGGCCATCTTGGCCGGGCTGTTGAACTCCAGATCCTAGTGAGAAGAGACTCAGTCTCAATAAACACAAGACAGCGCCTTAGGAGTCACACCTGAGTTTGATCTCCGTGTGACTTCCATGCAGATGTGTATACAACTCCTCCACACTGCATAAACCAAAACTCCCAAATAATTGTTATGACGTAAGACATCTTTATATCATCCTTGATTTACATGATTAAAAGGTAAGAGACCTTACCTCAAACAAAGAAAAACATCTCTGTATGTAAGAAATACTGAACAGGGGCTGGAGATGGCTCAGCGGTTAAGAGCACTGACTGCTCTTCCAAAGGTCCTGAGTTCAAACCCCAGCAACTCCATGGTGGCTCACAACCATCTGTAATGGGATCTGATGCCCTCTTCTTGTGTGTCTGAAGATAGCAACAGTATATTCACATAAAAAAATAAATCTTTAAATTTTTTTAAAAGTTCTGAAGAAACTCAGAATTAGGAGTTATCTCAAAATAATATAACTACATATGACACACACACACGTGTGTGTGTGTGTGTGTGTGTGTGTGTGTACTGGCTGGGTTTGTGTGTCAACTTGACACAAGCCAGAGTTATCACAGAGAAAGGAGCCTCCCTTGAGGAAATGCCTCCATGAGATCCAGCTGTAAGGCATTTTCTCCATTAGTGATCAAGTGGGGAGGACCCAGCCCATTGTGGGTGGGGCCACCTTGGGCTGGTAGTCCTGGGTTCTATAAGAGAGCAGGCTGAACAAGCCAGGGGAAGCCAGCCAGTAAGCAGCATCCCTTCATGGCCTCTGCATCAGCTCCTGCTTCCAGGTTTCTGCCCTGTGTGAGTTCCAGTCCTGACTTCCTTCAGTGATGAACAGCAATGTGGAAGTGTAAGCTGAATAAACTCTTTCCTCCCCACCTTGCTTCTTGGTCATGATGTTTGTGCAGGAGTAGAAACCATGACTACGACAGTCTGCTCATTATATTTTATGACAAACAAGCGTTTTCATATTAAATGGGGAAAACGCAAAGCATTGCACTGGAGTCAGGAACAGGACAAAGGGCTCACAAGGGTTGTATCTAGAATATACAAAGAACTCACGAAACTAAACCGAAAACCATCAGATAAAAAACTTGGCTATAGACCCGAGCATAATTTTCAAACAGATGAAATACAAATGGTTTACAAACACTTTAAAGTTTTCAACATCATTAACCATCAGGAACGCATTAGTTAAAACTATTTGAGATTGATTCCATCAATCAGAATGGATAGACACGAAAACGAATCACAAGTGCTATTGAGGACTCAGGGAGAAGGGACTCCTTATCCGTTGCTGGTGAGAGGGTAAATTGGTGTGGTCACTATGGAAATCAGAGTAAATGTTCCTCCAACATTAAAAATAGAACTACCATATGACCCAGCTATACCTCTCCTTGCTATGTGCTCAAAAAAACCCTGCATATCCTACTGTCTTAGTTAGGGTTTTCACTGCTGTGAACAGACACCACAATCTCAGCCACTCTTATAAAGGACAACATTTAACCGGGGCTGGCGTACAGGTTCTGAGATTCAGTCCATTATCATCATGGTGGGAAGCATGGCAGTGTGCAGGCAGGCACGGTGCAGGCGGAGCTGAGAGTTCTACATCTTGTTCTGAAGGCAAACAGGAGAAGACTGGCTTCCAGGAAGCTGGTAGGAGGGTCTCAAACCCCTCCACCACAGCAAGGTGACACACTTCCTCCCAGAAGGTCACACCTACTCCAACACAGCCAACACACTTCCTAATAGTGCTATTCCCTGGGCCAAGCAGATTCAAAGCACCACGCCACTAGGGAGACACTTGTATATCCATGCTCAACAGTTAGGAAAGGAAAGGACACCCCCAGATGTCCAGGAACTGAAGAATGGGTAATGAAAACACGGTGCAAATACACAATGGATCTTCATAAAGAAAAAATAACAAATTAAACAAGTTGCAGGAAAAGCATAGAATTGATGGGTGGTGGTGTGTTATGATAACTTAGACCTGACAAAGGACATTGTATGTTCTCTCACATATTTGGACCCTAGCTTCAAAGTTTTAAAACTTGTGTGCTTAATTTGGAGTGTCTTGGGGAGGTCCAGAAGCTAGAAAGAGCTCACAAGACAGAAGGAAGAGAAGAATCTTTAAAAGAGGGAGGAGCTGGGCTGGAGAGACGGCTCAGTGGTTAAGAGCAGTGACTGCTCTTCCAGAGGTCCTGAGTGCAATTCCCAGCAGCCACATGGTGGCTCACAACCATCTGTAATGGGGATCCAATGCCCTCTTCTGGTGTGTCTGAAGACAGCGACAGTGTTCTCACATAGTAAAATAAATAAACAAATCTTTAAAAAAAGAAAAAAGAGGGAGAGAGGGGTTAGTGTAACACTAACCATTAGTGTAGAACCAATTGGGAGACACTGGAGTTAGAGGGTTAAACAGGGATGAGGATGGGGTATAGGGGAGAGGAGAGCAGAAGGTAGCAAGGCATATGAAAAGTCTTATAGAAACCTGGTTTTATAAACTAGTGAAAATTTCATTAAAAAAAAAAAAAGGAAGATTGAACAGAAATCGCTTGCCTGGGTAGACAATCCTTCACCTCAGAATCACAGGTTTTTAAGTGGAAGTCTTAGGGCCAGGCGGGAGAAAATGTGATATTGCTCAGAGACGCCGTCCAGGCCCTCCAAAGAGCACAGGGCTCTTGCTGCTCCCAGGTGTCCACAGTACCTAGGTGGCAAGACCCTACTGCTGAAGGTCCCTACACTTGGGGTGCAGGCCATAAAGAAATCTGGGTTGGTTCTGCTGACAAGTTCACATCATGTCAGAGAGTGACGGGAGAGAGGCCATCAGAAGACCTACCCCCACAGCTACTGCACCAAGACAAGGTGTATTGATTGGTTAGTGCTGTCACAGTTGTGGGAGGTAAGCTAACCACTTTAAAAAAAAAAAAACACTTAAAAATAAAGAGTCGAGGCCTACTACACAGGAGGGAGTCTATGCCCGATACTGTAAATCCCTCAAAAGCCCGGGATTGGAGAGGTCACCGCCCCAGAAGGGAACTGGCTATGGATGTTTTGGTGGTGCTCATTTCAGCCTTGAACAGAGAAGCCCCCACCCCACCCCACCCCGCAGTGGGCAGCAGTCAGAGGAAAAGCACTTAACTGATAAGGATCTGGGTGTGCAATCATCCTAACTGGTGCATCCCTCTACCCTCGGCCTAGGGAATGATGTGGAAGAAAAAGAAAACGAATGCGAGGGTGGGAAGGAGGGCTGTGAAGTTTTGTGTTCTGAACAGGACGAGGCTGCTGGACTCATTAACACACAGCAGCATGGTTCTCTGCACGAGGTCAAGCCGGCCACTGTCGGGCGCAGACGGGGAAGGGTCTGCTCTAGAACATACTGTTTAGGACTCTGACTATTTGGGGTCTTTGTATGTCCATGTGGATTTTAGGGTTATTTTGCCTAGTTTTGTGGGGGAAAGTGTCATTTGGAGTTTTACGAGGGATCAAATTGAATCGATGTTGCTTTCAGCCTCACAGCCGTTTTCAGGGCACCAATCTGTGGTACACGAGGTCCTTTTGTCTTGTGTCTTCTTCAACTTCTTCAGGATTTTAAAGTTTCCATTGGTGAGACCTTTCCCCTCTGTGGCTTGGTTTGTTTGTATAGATTAGCATTTTTAAAGTGAAATTGTGGGTTGAGGCTGTAGCTCAGTGGTAGACCTTGCCTTGCCTCACATGGGCTCAATCCTCAGTGAGAGAGAGAGAGAGAGAGAGAGAGAGAGAGAGAGAGAGAGAGAGAGAGAGAGAGAGAGAGGCAGAGCAAGGGAGGAGGGAGGGAGGGAAAGAGGGAGGGAATGAGAAGCTGGAGCCTTCACACCACATGCTCATACACTGTAGTGCCTCCCTCTCTCTCTCTCTCTCTCTCTCTCTCTCTCTCTCTCTCTCTCGATAAGTTTGGTTATAACTCAGTGACTTAGCAGATATCAGAATCCACTCCCTTCATATATTGACTTGTTCCCTTTGACTCTGTGATATCTTTGCCAGTGGGGTCTGTTTCTTTTTTTTTTTTTTTTTTTTTTTCTTTTTTCTTTTTTTCGGAGCTGGGGATCTAACCCAGGGCCTTGCGCTTCCTAGGCAAGCGCTCTACCGCTGAGCTAAATCCCCAACCCCGTGGGGTCTGTTTCTTAAAGACAGCAGAGGGTTGTCTAAAAAGCAGCTACTGGTTTTTTGTTTTTTGGTTTTTTTTTTTTTTTTTTTTTGGTTCTTTTTTTCGGAGCTGGGGACCGAACCCAGGGCCTTGTGCTTCCTAGGCAAGCGCTCTACCACTGAGCTAAATCCCCAACCCCTGGAATCAATATATCTTTAAAAGGGATTTAGTACCTTGACTGACATTATAGAGTCTGGGTGTACACTGGCGTGGTCACATGAGAGAATCTGGCAGTTGTTCTCTCCACAGGGCTGGATACCTCCTCCGTGTGATGTTGAAGACCTCGGGGATTCCTAGAGAGAGGCTGGTCCTCAGTCTGCCCTGGAAACCGGAAGAAGCTGGGTCAGAATCAGTGGAGTGATAAGTGGAGGGGTGAGCTTGCTAGGAAGTAGAGGCAAGCAAGCGAAGCATCCTGGGAGGTGCCATCTACATTTAGAGTGTGCCCTCATTTCAATCTGACCCGGAAAATCCACCATGGGGCTCTGTAGTGGCTTTTGGGTTGGTTCCAGATCCAGATACAGACAAATTAACCATCTCAAGGAGAAAAGACACACCAGCAAGGAAAGGGATAGGCGCTGGGAAGCCTCAACTGTGGCTGGGAAGTTGGTCCCAGAGTTAGACTCTAGTTCTCTGAGTTGTGGGAGGAGTCATGGGTCACACAATGGGTCACACAAGGAGAAGGTGGCTCCTTTGGGTCCTGATGTAGAAGGAAGACCTTGGCCACCTAGAAGATGAGTAGGCATGGGGATTAATTGGAAACTGTGACCTCTGAGGAGAATTTGCCATTTCCTCTCAGATCCATGCCTCGAAAAGACCACCATTAACCACACGAATAGAAGCATACCGTACAAACATATTTAGATGCTCTTGGGTGCTCTGTAAGTATCTTCCACCTCCTACCTCCCACTTACTCCTAAATAGGAAGGTTTGCATGGATCCCAGGAGTTTTTAATAGCTGCTGGAGAACTCCCAAGATGCTTTGGTTTCTGACTCCCATGCCTTCAGCCTATTAGGAAAGCCTTCTACCTGAGGCAGCTTCTTTTATCCTAAAATTTGCCAAATGACTTTTAACGAAGTAACCACCAAGTACACAGGTGTGTGTGTTTATGTGTGTGTGTGTGTGTGTGTGTGTGTGTATGTGTATGAATGTGTGTGTGAGTGTGTGTGAGAGTGTGAGAGTGTGAGTGTGTGTGTTATTTTTTTAAAGAAATCTGTATATCTCAGAATATTTTATTAGATCATATCCTAAAAGGTGAACACAAAGCTCAAGTCACCAATGTCATACAGGGGAAGGGGACACATTCTGTTTTTTTGATTTCCACACTAGCTGTGTGCAATGCAAGATCAAGCCTCAACCTGACAACTACATTTTGAACTTCACCTCTCAGTCTCAAACCAAAGAATTTTACTTCAGAATGCTGGAGTTTTGTGTTATTCCAGAGGAAACCCCACCCCCACCCCCAAGTCAGTATTTTAAAACTTGTGACTCTCCCAGCACTCGGCAGGAGAGGCAGGTAAGTTTGAGGACATCTCTAGTGTATACAGTAAGTTCCAGGACAGCTACAACTACACAGAGAAACTCTGTCTCAGAAAAACAGAACAAAATAAAGCAGCAAAGACACAAAAAGGAAACCTTGGGATTTTACACTAGTGACTTAATTTTTTTTTTCTGTTGCTGTGATACAATACCCTGACAAAAGCAACATGGGGGAGAAAGAGTTTAATTCTGGCTATAGTTCAAGGAAGCAGTCCATCATGGTAGGGAAGTAAAGGCAGCAGGCGTTTGAGGCAGCTGTTCACAGAGAACAAAAAAGACACAGGCTACTTGGCTTTCTCTCTCCACTTACAGATCTCTGCCAGGGAATGGCACCACCCACAGTGGGCAGGTCTTCCTGCCTCAGTTAGTACAATCAAGATAACTTCTCGTAGATGTGGCCAGTGGACTCCCCGGGGTAATGCTACATTGTGTGAAGTTGCCAATTAACCTTACCCAGGTCAATCTGAGCACATACAACATTAGGCAGGCTAATAGAGTGAATCTTCCTTAACCGCATCCAACGCTTAGCTGTTGCTCACAGCCAACCCTGACCTCCTACTATTGAAACAAATCCTGGCTCCAAAACATTTCAGGTATAAATGTCTCACTGTGTTGTTATAAAAGACAAGTATTTCAATATAGAGCATTTTCGGAGCTTGACTTTTTTTTTTTTTTTTGGTTCTTTTTTTTTGGAGCTGGGGACCGAACCCAGGGCCTTGCGCTTCCTAGGCAAGCGCTCTACCACTGAGCTAAATCCCCAACCCCGGAGCTTTACATTTTTGTCATACACTTTAAACTTTCACTAAATCTAGTTGCCAAGTCAAACCAAATCTGCCTTGAGGTAAGGCTTCATTCAGTCCCCTAGGAAGGATAATGTGTACTGCCGTCTGCAGAAGCAAAGCGGAGAGGAAATGCTACCTACCTGTGTACCTGAGGACTCTGACTGCAGGTCAGACTTGGGGGCAACAACAGTAAGAGAGCCTTCTTCCTTTCTTCCTTTCTTCCTTCCTTCCTTCCTTCCTTTCTTTCTTTCTTTCTTTTTTTGTTATCTTTATTAACTTGAGTATTTCTTATTTACATTTCGAGTGTTATTCCCTTTCCCGGTTTCCAGGCCAACATCCCCCTAGCCCCTCCTCCCCTTCTTTATGGTGTTCCCCTCCCCATCCTCCCCCCCATTACCGCCCTCCCCCCAAAAATCACGTTCACTGGGGGTTCAGTCTTGGCAGGACCAAGGGCTTCCCCTTCCACTGGTACAGAACCTTATTTCTTATTCAGTAATATCGGAGTGTTTCATGGAACTGAGTTGAGAACCTGGCCAGGAGTCTGGAGAAGCCATCAGAGCCTGGGGGTCTCCCTCTGCTCATTAGTTCACTTAGATACTACATTGCTATCAAAAGGCAAATACAGCAGTCTTTAGTTTGTTTCCTAAGTGATTTGGGGGAGCTCCTCAAGTTGTATTTGTGCATGTACATGTATATGTGTATCTGCAAGGATAACAATCAAAGAACATAGGCTATTAATTTGAGACTGGGAGGACATGGGAGGGGCTCAAGAGCTGGAGGAGGCAAACGCATGGAAAACAACAGAGATTTACTTCAATCAAAGACAAAATGTAAAGAATTGTATTAGAGTTCTGTGAGCACAGCTTCTGTGTACGGTCCCACCTCTGTTCCATGCTGGCTCTTGTTCTTGTTGAAGTGAGACTTCTTTACTCTTTTAAATATATTTTTTTATGCCTGGGACTTCGTCATACTTTCAAGTTGTTTAATGAATTTCTTTCTTTCTACCTTTCTTCCTTCCTCCCTCCCTTCCCTTTCCTCTCCTCTCCTCTCCTCTCCTCCTCCTTCCTCTCTCTCTCTCTCTCTCTCTCTCTCTCTCTCTCTCTCTCTCTCTCTCTCTTTCTCTCTCTCTCTCTCTGAGACAGAATCACACAATGGAGTCCTGGCTAGCCTACTAGCCTAGAGGTCACTATGTAGACCAGACTGGACTTGAACTCACAGAGACCCTCTTGTTTCTTTTTCCTAAGTGCTGGGATTAACAATTAACAGTGTTCAGAACATGCCCAGTGTGTGTGTGTGTGTGTGTGTGTGTGTGTGTGTGTGTGTGTGTGTATCCACACACGCAGAGGACAACTTGCAGATGTCAGTTCTCCTGTACCATGTGAGCTCTGAGACTTGAACTCAGGTCATCAGGCTTAGCAGAAAGTGCTTTACCTACAACGGAAGCTTGCTAACCCGTACTTATTTTACTTTTTGAGACAGAGTCTTCTGTAGCCCAACCTGGCCTCAAACTTACCGTGTACCTGTCACCTACCCATCACCTTATGCTCTTTCTGCTTTTGCCTCCCAAGTGCTGGGATTACAGGTGTGTACCATCACCTGCTTGATAATAATTTAAATTGAAAAACATTTTTATGTGTATGAGCATTTGCCTGCATGGAGACATTTGCACCATGTGCATGTCTAGAACCTGAGAAAGGCACCAGTTTCCTGGAACTGGAGTTACAGACTGTTATACGCTGCCATGTGGGGGTCAGAACCAAACCCAGATCCTCTCTGCAAGAGCATCAAGTGCTCTTAGCCTCTGACTGTCTCTCCAGCCTCCAGTCTAAAGGTGGGGTGGGGCTTTAGCTCAGGAGCAGAGCTGATGCCTGCCATGCTCGAGGACACTATTCACCATGCTGGGAGAGAGAGAGGTCTTGGTTGGTTTGTGGTTGTGGAATTGGGCAGTGCAGCATACCAGACAGTGCGTGTTCTGGGAAGAGGAGGCTGGCTTTACAAGAGGAAAAGAAAATGACCACTTTGGAGTTACACCAAAGGTGGTGCCGGGGAGAAATGATGACAGGAAAATAACTGATCGGCTAATGTTAGGCTATCTATGGTTGAAGCAGAGAGAATTCCACCATGTCTCATTCCGAGGCTGGCCTGATTCAGAAATTTGGCTGCCGTCTCTCACTGCTGATTTCTTGGAAGGCTCAGGTCTGTTTGTTGATGTGAACTTTAGCATGGCTGACCTCATTTTTATTTTTAGTCTGGAATTTTTGGGCCCAGTGGAGGAGCTTAGTCCAAAACAACAGCTGAGGCTGGAGATGTGGCTCAGTTGGAGAAGCTTGCCTAGCCAGGGCTCCTTTTCCAACACCGGAAACTGCATCAAACCAATAATGGTTTTTTTGTTTTGTTTTGTTTTTTTTTGGTTCTTTTTTTCGGAGCTGGGGACCGAACCCAGGGCCTTGCGCTTCCTAGGTAAGCGCTCTACCACTGAGCTAAATCCCCAGCCCCAATAATGGTTTTTTGAGATGGATGTTTGACCCACCCAGCTCTCCTGCGAAGTCACCTGCGCATGGGAACCGGGTGTCCAAACATGGGGCCTCTGGAGGATATTTCTCATTCAAACACCACGGTAGAGGTCTCGGAGAAAGCTAGCACACCACTGGCCACCTCTGGGCTACAGAATCAAAAACAGAGAACGGTTGTGTGCAGGGTCTTACAGAAAGGACAATGTTCTGCTCCCCCGTGTGAATCAAAAGAGATGATCTCAACCAGGGTGCTGTACTGGGTTGGGTTACGGAACTCAGCCAAGCCGGGGGTCCTTCCCCACCTCAGATGGGTTTTAAACCAGGGAGCTGTCCAGACTCCTTTACAACCCCAAAGGGAGAACCACCCTATAGCCAACAGGTAAGAGTTCAGTGTGTGTAGCACAGCCTCGTCCTGTGGAGGTCCTGCAATAGAAATGACTCAAAAACTGTCATGAGTCACAGCCGGTGGGACACCTCTACTCAAGGATAAGGTGTGGGTTAGTCGGGAGGAAGGGCCACATGAGTTGTGCAGGGAGATCAGGCTGTGAAGCAAGTCCGAATTCTCCCAGGACTGAAAGGGCAGAGCCCCACAAGCTACCTTCCTCTTTGTATCTGTGCCCTTGAGGTGTCAATTTAATCCCCTTCCTGACTGCCATGTCTTGATACAGATTCAGACTCTCATTTCCCAAGAGTCAATGCCACAGCTCTGTGGACACAGCCTAGGAATCTAAACAAATCAGGAGCATCAATGCTTATCCAAGTTTGACAATCAATTGCTTTGGGCGGAATTGCTAGTTGTAGAATGTCCCATTCATTCTTTTGCCTCTGAAGAAGAATTTTCCTCTTAAGAATTTGCCTATATTTTGGTGGTGACTGTGGTGTACCCTTGGTGGTGCCACAGTTGTTAGGGAAGGCATTTAAGCCTACACCCTAAATACCTTTTCTCATGCCAGGAGCTGCCCTCAACAGCTGCCCGGTCAAGAAAAGCTCTCAGAGCTCTGCCTGACTCCTAGGCACACCACCATCCCCCAAATGAGGGAAGGGCTCTGTTGTCTCCCTATATTTAACACAATATTCTCCACCCACCATTGGTATTGTGAGCTAACAGAAAGATTATGTTTAGAAGTTGCTCATTCTTGTTTGTGATGATCTCCAAGTCTGGTTTGACACAAAAGTATCATCTTCCACCATTGGAAGGCATGCTGGCTTAAATGAATGTCACACATGAGCAGTTACAGGTTGGCCTTGAAAGAATCTTTTAATTAAAAAAAAATTCAGCTTCACTGAGGTATAATTTTTATACTCCAAATGTGATCATAGGGTACGATTTGATGGGGTTTAGTAAACGGACACACTTTAGGAGCCATTGGATTTCTGTTTTCTGACATCCGAAAGGTTCCCCTTGTTCTTTTGCAGTTACCCATGCTTCTGGTAAGCACTAGCATACTTCATGGTTTTGCCTTTTCTAGATATTTTATACAAACAGAATCCTTCACTCTATTATGGGTGTAACACCTAGCTTTCTGCTGCTGTGACCAAATGGCTGAAATAACTTATAAATAGTTTGAAGAGGTGGTTCAGTCATTAAAGGCTAGGTTCACAACCAAAATTAGAAAGGTTTGTTCATAGTTCCAGAGGTCCCAGACCACAGATGATTTTCTGTGCACCCTTTGGGCCTTTAAGGAGACAATAGCAAAGTGCTTGTCTTCTCACCTGCGATGATGTGAAAGAGGGGGAGGGGCCGGTTTCAAAGCCCTTGCAGATCATGACCTCAATGATCTTAACGTAAAGCCATCAAAATGAGACAGATTAGAGTTCCCCATCTCCAAAAGTTCTGCCGACTCCCAACAGTGTTGTCCTAAATCCAAACGTCACATTGTGGGTCTCTGTAACTGACTCCTCTCACCCAAGCGAGGGTCAGCTGTGCTTCTGTGCAGACTCCGCCATCTTTCCTTTCCAGGGCGGAGGGGCATTCGGACTCATGGGACCTTCCTTGGCCCCCTCTGCATTCTCTAAAATAAAACCCAGTGTTCCCATATTGCATGGGCAGAACAGTACCCAGGAACTCTAAACCTGGGCGGGCTGGGCATTGTCAGGTGGGCAGGCCTGCACTTCACGGTGTTAGCTGGTGAGGAAGGGAGTTTCTCAGGTAGCCATTTGGTTCAACACTCAGCTTCTGTTTATTTTTTTATCATTTTATTTTACTTTTCAGTCATTATTCTAAGTGTACAATGCACATGGCGGGGTGTGACTATGCTACAGTGTACACATGGAGGTTGGAGACAATTTGTCCAGACTGGCTCTCGATGACCCAGTGTGGGTGGGAACAAACTGAGACTGTGCCATCTTACTGATCCTTTCTCTTCCTCTCCTCCTTTCTCCTCTTTTTCAAGTCTCCCTCTTCAGGCCAGTCTCAAACTGCCCAGGACAAGAGATCGATGGATGATGTCTATTCTCAGGGGGAAGTCATTGCATCTCTTTTGCAGGAGACAATTGTTCAGTCCAGTTTCTTTTTCTGCAACATGCTAATGTCATGTACTCACCACGAGCAGAAAGTGTGTTTTAACCGCAAGACAGTCAGTCCCAGGTTCAGTGAGCTGTGGCAGACACAACTGTCAAGGGCTAAGAAAGGGCTTGGGTAGGACAAGCACCTGACAAGGCCAGAGAAGCAGACCAGGGGATGGGGGAGGGGTGGGGTGGGAGAGAGTAGCAGTGGGAGTGGGAGTGTGTGGCTCTCCTGTTTTACTGTGCTTAGGAAACCTTCCTCAGCCTCAGATGCATTCTCCACACCTTGGTGCAGGCAACACTTCAAAGTATTTGCAGAGTGGCTGCAGGCTCCATTTCTGGCCACACAGCTGACTGGACCAAAGAGGAAAGAGCATCTCGTCTCCTGAGAATTCAGTTCAGTGAGGCCTGCAGGTTTTTGTTGGTTTTGTTTTTTAACAATGTGATTAACTAATATTCTGACAGCTCAGGAGTTTAGGCGTGTGTTTATTAAGAGCCTCTTTTGAAAAGGACATGATGCGGGGCTGGGGATTTAGCTCAGTGGTAGAGCGCTTACCTAGGAAGCGCAAGGCCCTGGGTTCGGTCCCCAGCTCCGAAAAAAAGAACCAAAAAAAAAAAAAAAAAAAAAAGGACATGATGCAAGGTATAAGGCAATTTATATGATTTATATGTTCAGCTCATTAGAAAGACATTTCAATACCATACGCCCCCTGGCACACAGGCAGACATGTGAGAAATTCTCAGTTCAAGAAGTTAACAGTCTGCAAGAAAGGGTGTGACTTCAACATTATTGCTTGGGTGATTTGCATACTGCTGATAAGCTTTGGGGAGCTGCCATTTTAACATTGGTCTGGGGAGCTGAATGTGCTTTGTGAGCCTTTGCTTTCTTTCTTAGCAGAAGTGGAAGAAGCGGGAGCCAGCTGCTCCCTGTGCGGGTCACTGTGTGCATGTGGCAGGGTGTATGTGTGGAGTCAGAGGACAAGGTGCAGGAGCTGGTTCTTCTCTTCCGTGTGGCACCCCAGACCTGGTGGCACCTACTCTTCTGTCCTTTGTGACTGTGGTCTGTGGTTTTCATATGAAGTGTGGGAGACTTGGCCCTGGCTGGTAACACTACACAGAGGTGTGTGGCCCATTGGGGTGATCTTTTTAGATGAGCTAACCCATTGCTGAGAGTTGAACAGGTCCCCTGAGGTACAGCTCGGAAGGCAGAAGCTCTTCCCTGGATTTATTCGTCCCATGCTCTCTCTCCCCCTCCCCCTCTTCCCCATCCACCTCTCCTTCTTTCCACCTCGCCCTCCCTCTTTCTTCCTCCCTCTTTCTTCCTCCAATCCTGGGGTATGTTAAAGAATCTAAGTTAATCTTCTTTGAAGCCCTTTACTGAGCACACAGTCATTTGCTCTCTGTGGCCCTGTAATCCCAAGTAGAGGCAGGAGCATTGGGGAGTTAAAAACTGGGTCTTCTGTGTGGGGGTGGCAGTGGGGGGATGGATCTTGTTTTGAACTTAAACATATACAATAAAATAAAAGAAGGCATTCTGTACACTGGCTTTCATCTTGAACCTTCCATTCTGAGCTGTTGATCTTATTCTAGAATAATACAACTTTGGTTGAGAACAGGGTCTCTCTACATAGACCTGGCTGGCCTCAAACTCAGAGATCTGCTTGCTTCTGCCTCCTGAGTGCTGGGATGAACAGCATGCACCACCATATCTGGCTCTAATGATTACAATTCTATTAATCATCATGTTTTATTTTGAGATAGAATCTTGGTGTGTAGTCAAGGCTGTCTTCAGATTCACAGTCCTTCTTCCTGACTTGGCTTTCCAAGTAGCAGGATTACAAACCTGCAACGATGTCTGGCTTATCAACTTAAAAAAAAAGAAAAAGACATTTTTGTAGAATGAATTTTAAAATAATATTGAATTTTCTCATTCAAATTGTATTGTGATATTCAAAGGAATTAATTAGAAGTAAAATTAAGGGCTGGAGAGATGGCTCAGCGGTTAAGAGCACTGACTGCTCCTCCAGAGGTCCTGAATTCAATTCCCAGCAACCACATGGCGACTCACAACCATCTGTAATAGGATCCGATGCCCTCTTCTGGTGAGTCTGAAGACAGTGACAGTGTACCTACATACATGAAATAAGTAAGTCATTGAAGAGAAAAGAACTAAACAATATAAATGGACTTAAAAAATGTTTAGACTTGTTATTCAGAAACAGTGTGTCTCTCCATGGGATAAGCTTAACTCTGCAGTGTGGCCTTATTCACACGGCTCTAGCATAGATCACATTCCAACTACTGAAAATATTTTTTGTTTTTTATTGCTACTGAGAATTCACTCCTTATCTTCATTTCATTTCCTGACTGGTTATTGCTGTCACTAGAAAAGGCCTATTGATTTTTGTATATGTAGCTTTCAAAATTTATAAGCACAACACAGAAATGACCAAAAACAAAAGAAAACAACAAACAAAACAAAACAAAAAAAAGAAACCAAGTCATTTCTCTATAAATTAACCCACTTTGGCTTTTCAGAAGCCCTCTCTGCTATGGGAAAATCATTCTTGTAACGAGCTGGAACTCACCCGATAATGACTCTCTTCACATCTGTCTTCTCTTCTGACATCTGGGCTAAGGAGGCTTGTGTTCCCAGCGCGTGCTTGCTGCGTATCTGAGCAGTTTGAGGGCTGAGTAGTGCCTGGGCCTCGATGAGCTACAAGAATGGTTTGTTCTGGCCTGACCTTAGTCAGCCCACAGTTCGCTCTAGCTCACTCTCTGACTCAGCTCCTTTCCTACCTCAGCCTCTCAGGGATCCAGTCATGGTTTCTGTAGCCCTACTTCTATTCCCAGGTGGGTCACTAACTCCAAAGGGGTTATCAGCTGCGACCCCAGGGCCTGCTCTATCTCTCATTTCTTTCCATATTCTCCCCTTTAGACCTGACATTTTTAATATTCTGAGGGAAATCTTCTTCATCGTACATTGCGTGATCTAAGATAGAATCTGGTTGAGAGTCGGGAAGAATCTACAAGGAATGGTAAGAGCTAAAAATATTTTAGGTTTAGATTTAAACAATGCTACCAGACTGGGTGCATCTATCTTGTCTCCTATGGGAAAATTCAAGCATATACCAAGGCCTCCCCACCCCCTTTCAACAAGATCAATGTTTTTGTTTGTGTGTTTGTGGGAATGCTGATGTTGGAGGTCAAGTGCTGTTCATCTGTGGTTGCTTTACTCCAAGACGGGATTTTTCACTGTCCTGGAGCTCACCAAGTGATCTAGGCTAGCTGGCCCATGAGCCTCTGGGATCCTCCCCTTTCTGCTTCCTAGCACTGGGGTTAAAAATGAGCACAACCATCCCTGCTTTTTCATATGGGCTCTGGAACTGAACTCAGTTCCTCGTGTTTGCTAAGCAGAGCACGATGTTGCCATCTAAGCCCTTCACCCTATCACTATTATTTGTTGACAAAGCAGAGTTGGGGGTAAGAAATACTTCTGATGTGTGTGGACTGCTTAGTCACCAGTGGGGCATTTCTGTCACACTCCCTTCCCTGGAGACTCAGGACAATTTCAGAAGAGGAGAGGGGGCAGAAAGATTTTAAGATCCAGAGGTCAGGAGGGCCAGAGTGAAAGTGTCTTCTGGAAGTGTAGGACCACAACACCCGTGAACTCACAGCAGCTCTGGTTCCTGCACAAGGTGAACAAGAAACATTCCAGCATGGGCGGCCATGGGGCTCACAAAGCCCCACCCTTGGCTGGGCAGCTATTGACAGTTGATGGCTCCAGAGAAAAGACTCAGTTTTCTTTAAGAGTATGGTCCCTGGAAGGGCAACCATGCTCCAGTGGATTGGCCTGCATCCACAAGTAGTACATGAGCACACAATTTGGACTTGATGGGAGAATATGAATGTGTGTGTGTGTGTGTGTGTGTGTGTGTGTGTGTGTGTACAAAAAGTGGAAAGAGTGAAGGGAGATGAGATGAGGGTGGACCTGGGAGGAGTTAGGCAAAGAATTGTGGGGTGAATATGGTGAAAATACATTGTATGTATATATGTAATCCTCAAAGAGTAAAAATACTATATATTTAAGAAATACTTTATACTAAAAGACTTAAGATTGGGCATTAGAGACTGAAAGAAAAAGACTGTATTATATATGCTGGAATGGGCATGGATTTCTGAATAGTGTTGCTCACACTTGGTAATCTTTAGTTTTTTTTATTATTTGTCCCTTGCCCTAATATATTTGACAATGTAGTCTTGAAGGCTAGCTGGCTGAAATTCTTGTTAAAGTATCTGCAACATACAACATTGACTGAATTTGACTTTTTTTTTAAACGATGCATCATGCAATGTCCTTGATCTGCCTAGGCAGATACAGTTTATTTCTCTCAGTTTTGAAAGGTGAGAAATCCAAGATGAAGGTGCTGCCAGGTTTGATGTCTGGTGAGACTTAGGTTTTATATTCCAAGATGGTGCCTTGAACACCCCATCTGGAAAGGCATACACTCATAAGCACAGAGGTTGTTTCTTTCAAACCACTTGTTTTAAACTACTGAATAACTTGTTATGCCAGACTTGATGGTAGCTTTGGACTGGACTAGTCTTTCATGGTTGTCCTGAATTGGGAAAAGGGAAGCTCTGTATATCCTAAGTCCTGTAGTCCTCAGACATATGTTGCCCTTGCAAAGATGGCATGGCCTGGGGAAAGCTGAGTTCAGTTTTGAAGATCGATGCATTGGAGAGCTGCTAAGGCTCTATTGCCAGAAGCTCAGGAAAACAGTCCTTCGGTCCCTAAGATGGACCAAGGGTGAGAACCCAGTTAGAGAGGCCCAGGGACTGTAGCTCTTATCCCAGAATCGCCAGGAGGTTAGTAACTGGACATTATTGTAATGGTCAATATTGGAAACTTGACTGGATTCCAGAGTTATCTTGGAGATGAATCTCTGTGCAAGTCTGAGGAATTTTCTAGACTGAGGTGAGACTACCCTTAAGTGTGGGTGGCACAGTACACAGGCTGGAGTTCTGGGGTGCGCAAAAAAGCAGCCAGCCAAGTACCAGCATTCATCTTCCTCAGGCTCTGGCTGCCATGACTCCCAGACCATGATGGGCTGTACCCTCAAACCCTGAGCCATAATAAACCCTTCTCACCCTGAGGTGCTTCTTGTCATTCATTTCATAACTGTGACAAAAGAAACTGAAGGCTAAAGAGATGGGTCAGTGTTTAAAAGCACTGGCAGTTTTTGTCGAGGACCCCAGTTTGATTCACAGCACCCATACAGCTGCTCAGAACTGTCTGAACTCTAGATCCAGATCTGAGGTCCTCTTATGGCCTCCATGAGCACCACACACACAGGTGGTACACAAGTACACATGTGGGCAGAACATTCATGACATAAAAAGTTTAAGAGAAGTTGGGGATTTAGCTCAGTGGTAGAGCGCTTGCTTAGCAAGCACAAGGCCCTGGGTTCGGTCCCCAGCTCCGGAAAAAAAAAAAAAGACAAAAAAAAAGTTTAAGAGACTAATATACATATTGTAGTCCATCTTTCAGTGAAAGAAAGATGCCCATTTGAGGGGTTGTTTTCTAGCACTTAATAAAAAGACATCTAGATCTGCTTCCACCAATATTTCTGAATTCTCCCTCTTCGTGGTCTACACAAGATGGCCCAGTAAGGAACACAGGAGACTGGGGCTTTGTGGTCTAGTGGTGGAAAGTGACCCAGTATGGGAGGATGATCTTCCATAGGTATACGGAGAGTCTGTTACATCACCATGCTGGTTCATTCTTGTGTTTCTAGAGAGAATATCATCAAATAGGGATGGCACCGTAGACTGGTCACAAGAACAGACACATACAATCAGGGTGTACATGTGGAGGTCAGAGGATAACTTGTGGGAGTTGCTTCTCTTTCACCAGAGATGGGACACAGGTTGTCATCCAGTGTGGTGGCAAGTACCTTTAGTCACTGAACTATGTCACTAGCTCAAGAGAACCCCATGGAAGATAAGTTGTCCTTAACCATCTTGTGAGAACAGCATTTTCTGGGTACATTTCCTGGGTTCTAGCAATAGGGTGATACAAACAGACAAGTTGGGAACTATCTCCCATTCAACTGTCTGGGGAGAAGGGTCTACCAGCCTTCCCCTGTTATCCATGAACGTTTTCCGACACTGCAGTTGTGCAGAAGAGCAGGGGTCAACTCCGAGGACGGCAGCTGTCGTCTGTTAAGATGCTTGCATTGCTTCCTCCTATTTCCACACTAGAACCACAACTTTCATTTCCCATAAAAGACCTCGGGTCCCACTTGTGCCACAAGACTGTCACTTTGGCAGTCTGATATTCAGTAGCTTAAAGTGACAAAATCTAACTATTTAACATGAGATGAAAAGAGCAGTGTTTGGGGAAAGTGGACTTCTGATTTCTGTAAGGAAGACTTTGCACAGGGTTGATCAATAAACACTGGTAACTCCTGGAAGGGGTGCTCTTCACAGTAGACCATGCTTCCTTAACCATGTGTGCAAATTTCAAAGAGGAAATCAGGCACACCTGCCCTGGAGGAACAGGAACCTGCAAAAGCCTTATATGGAAAGAAAGGCTTTTTTTCTTTCCTGCACTGAATTTTTGTTTATCCACCAACTAAAAATGGTGGTTGAGTCTGGGAGAACAGGATATACTTGAATATCTATCTAGGCTGTGTCCCACATGACTTTATAGGAAAGTTTTCAAGACATACGGGAAAGTCCTATGGGTAGAGACAAGAGCTGAAAATGGAGCCCTGAATATTGACAAACATTTTAACCTTCAAAAGCAACTGCAGACATTGTAGATCATTTTCGGTCCCAAAAGACCTCGAGTCATTGGTGAAACCACTTTTGTTAGCATTTTGTCTAAGCTCCGCCCTTAGACAACTTTACAGAGATATTAGTTATTCTAAAAGTGATACATATAGGGGTTGGGGATTTAGCTCAGTGGTAGAGCGCTTGCCTAGCAAGCGCAAGGCCCTGGTTCGGTCCCCAGCTCCGAAAAAAAGAAAAGAAAAAGTGATACATACTGAAGAAAATAAAAATCAAGAAATTCAAATACCATTTCTTCATATCATTTTACGTAACAAAACACCAAAATTTGGCCTGCTCACTGGAAGAGTGAGTTTACATATTTACGAGATTGTAATTCAGTAACTAGCATGCTGGCTAACCGCAATATCGCCCCTAAAGTTCAGTGGCCACAGCGACAGGCTGCTGGAGATAGAGATACGCAGGTTCGTTTCAGTTCCGAATCCTGCCTTCCTGCTCGCGCAGCCGCCGTGGTGCCGCACTGAACACCGAGCGGGATTCCAGGCTAGGCGCCTGGAGAATACCCAGAAACCCTCGCGGCTGCGAAGCCGCGAGCAGCCGCAGAGCGAGGTCACCCCGCGCTTCCTGAAACCTTGGCCTGGCGCCGTGGGCGTGGCTTGAGGGCGTAGCCGCTGCCCTCCGCCAATCAGCAGCCGGCAGGTCGTTAGCGCGGGGCCACGCCCCTGCGGTTGGCCTGGACTCTACGGCCCGGAGGACTCGGGCGATGGGGCTTCAGAACATCAGGAAGCAGACGCCGCTACAGGGATGGAGGAAGCGGATGACAGGAGGGGGGCACGTTCTTGCTATCACTTCCGGAAACCCCTTTCGCGCCGCACAGCCAGACGGGAAGGCAACCTTCCTGTAAAAAAAAAAACGCTGAGAAGCGGCCTCGCCCCCACCGCGGGGCACGCCGGGAGAACAGAGAGCTCCCTTCAGCATTCCGGAAGTGTGTTTGGGGGTTTCGTGTCCTCTCCGTGCTAAGTCCCGCCCTGTGCCGGAAGAAGGGAGGTGTGAGGAGTGGCACGAACGCCGGTCACGTGCCAACACTGCGGAAGGAGCCGGAGGGGTGGGTTGGTAGGGGGCGGGGCGACCGGGTCACGAGTGGCCGGAAGTTGCGGCCTTTGTGGATAATCCGAGATGGGGACTACTCTGGACATCAAGATTAAAAGAGCGAATAAAGTGTATCACGCCGGGGTAAGTGGAGGGGTGTCGGGCTTCAAGCTCCGCGGTTTCCAGCACGGCGCATGCGGGCCCGACGCTGGATGGGCGTGCCCTGCGTTCCTGTCCTGTGTAGTAGGGCTTGGGGCGCGTCGGCAAGCGGGCGGTGGGGCCCGAGCTGTCGCTCTCGGGGTGAAGAGCAGGTGACAAACGCCCCTTTCTGCAGAAGAGCTTTCAAAATGGACACGTGTGCTCCAGGCAGTGGTCACTCCTAATGCAAAGTTTTCTTCTAAGCCTTGCACCGCGGCAGGATCCATTACCCTAGTTGTAGAATACGATCGCCCTGGCTCTAACCCGGAGACACCAGCGATTTTAACGCACAGCTGCTGTGGAATCACAGTCAGGTTCTGCACACGGTTCAGGGGATACAAATGCAGTGTGGGGTTGAAAAGGAAATCATCCCAGGTGAACATCGCAAATGGATGCTAAAAACTAGAAACCTGATATTTAATAAAGATTCCAGTGATCCACCCCACTTCCATCCTCACAACAGAAGAGAAGCAACATTCGTGATTTGTCTAGCAGTCACCATTCAAAGACCCCCTCCCCCCCAAAATAACCCAAACACCAAGTTGCCATCACCCTTTATAAAAGGGACTCCATGGCAAGATGCGCTGAGAAAGAGGAGGCTTACTTACGCTAGACCACTGCGAAATATTTAGTTCTTAAAGGAAACGATCTGCCTTACCTCAGTTGAGGGACACTGCTGTAAGAATCTGATAATGCTCTTCGGAGGATCCACCTTGGGTTCCCAGCAACCATGTCAGGCCACTCACAACCACCTGTAACTCCAGTCTCATGCCTCTGGTCTCCAATTGGACCTGCACCAAAGACACAGTGTATAACATAATCTGAAATAAATCGTTTTAAATGGAAATCAGTAAAACTGTTAAAGATGAAAAGACACTAAAGGCAAGGACTGGAATGCAGTGCACAACTTTTATCAAACAATACTTTTGTGTCAGTGTTGAATTTTGCAGGCGTGTCTTAGTCACAGGGGAACCCCTTTCATATGCTGAACTTAGCCATAGTAACCTCAGAAAGTTTAACCATAAAGTATGGGCGTGCATACATTTCTGCCTGTGTATATAGAACAAGAGTAAATGTAGCAAAACCTTAACAGTTCTGGGTCCAGTTGAAAACCATGTGACTATTTTTTCTTGGTTAATAGCTTTGTGGAGATATAATTTTTATATATATACATATATATGCATATACATGTATATGCATATATATGTATATATATATATACACACACACACACACACACACACACACACAGATATTAGAGATATAATTTGGATAAGGCAAAAACCAGCCCTTTATAGCATCCAGTCCAGTGGTTTTAGTGTATTTATAGTGCTGTGCATCCATCTGCACTAAGTTCAGAACTTTTCACCAATTCCAAAGGAAACCGTATACTTGAGAGCTGTTACTCCTCCTTGCTTGCCCCCAGCCCCAGGCAATCACACATCTGCCAGGGCTCTGCCTGTTGTAGGCATTTCACAGGAAAAGAGTCCTCCAGTCTGTGGCCTTTCTGACAGCTTCTTTGACAGCACATTTTCAGCATCCAGGAGTGTTGGAGCACAGCTTGTTTCTATGGCCGAGTAGCAACCCCGATGTATCAATAGGCCACACCCTGTTCTTGCCCCTGTTGGAGGACAGGTGAAGGGAATGATGGCCTGAGGCTGGATGGGGCTAGATGGGGCTGTCTGTGGAGTGGGAAGTGGAAAGGTACCTTTCTCCAGGAAGGGCCATCCCTGCTCAGGGACCAGGAGGGTTAGAAAAGGAGTCACCAGTGGGACAGTCTTCTGTGCAGGTTTACAGTGGAGAGGTTTCTGTGCGCTGACTTATTTTCTTCCCTAAGCATCTCTTCTGTTTCCCTTGGGCTTAATCCTTTAAAATTGTGGGTTGGCTGTTGAGCTTTTTTTTTTCTTTTTTTTTTTTTTTCTTTTTTTCGGAGGTGGGGACCGAACCCAGGGCCTTGCACTTGCTAGGCAAGCATTCTACCACTGAGCCAAATCCCCAACCCCTGCTGTTGTGCTTACTAAGTGTCAGCCTCCTCTCTAAAATCCAGACATCCCCAGTAAATTTTGTTTTTAGTTGCAACAAGTTTGGGGAGTTTTTTAAGTAGTGATTTACTCCAAAGCAAACCCATGTCACTCACCCCAGGCCCTGCTGGAAAGGTCCGGGAACCAGGATCGGAAAACAGTGGCCCTGGGAGGATCGGGACCACCCACCTAAACTCTTGACCAGACTCTAGTACCCTAGGAGCCTGATGAGACTCTGTGCTTTAGTCATTCCTGTGGACTCCAGCAGTCCTTGGTGTCCCAGATTGATTTCAGCAGGATTGGCTAATAAAATTTGTACACTGAACAAGTTACATGTCTTCTGACTTCCCTCAGTATTTTCATTTTAGGGGGTGAGTTTGGGGGCTTTTGTTTTTAGATATTTTAGATATAGATATTTGTTTTTAGATATTGTCTCTCTATATAGCATCTCTCTATGTAGCTCTGGCTGCCCTGCAATTCACAATAAAAACCAGGCTGACCTCAAACCTCCAGAGATCTACCTGCCTATACTGAGTGCTGGGACCATTATGATTTAAAAAAAAAAAAACAAACCACAGGTTACTTAGAAATGTCTAATTGTTCCCCTAATATATTAATTTCTAATTTTAATATTTTAAATTTTAGGAAAATTTATGGGCAGAATTACAATAAGAATGAGATTTAAATGGCATCAGAAATAATAGAAAGACAATAAAATGGGAACATTTATGATTTAGTCATAGCTGATAGCTATAAACAATACTGTATATTTTATATGACTGTAATAGTCCTATTGTCATAAGTGAACATTAAATATTTTTAAAACTATTGATATGCACATGTACATGTGGCAGTCAGAGAACATTGTGCAGGAGGGTGCCTCTTCTGCTGTGTGGGTCCCAGGAATGGAGCCTGGGCTGAGTCAGCAGCCCCTCCTGTGCACTTAGTTATAACAGTGTATCCAGTAGCTGCTACTTCATAGATGCTCAAAAACTGTAAGTGTCCTGTAAAAACAGACATTAATTTGACAGGGGGAACATGTAGGTACAGTCTGGAATTCATATGTATGAACAATATTCTTGATACTAGTCATTCTTAAGAGGATGACAAATAAATATGGGGATAGAGATTTTAGGGCTCCTGTAAATAAGGTTTTCTCTGTAATTCACGAACAGAGACTACTAGAAAAACTTGCCAATTTCATGGAGCCTTCATCCCAGGACATGTGGCCTGTGCAGCAGTGTTCCCAGGCTACCGTCTCCCTAAAAGTCTTCCTATTAGGTTGAAAATTTGACTTCTAGTTCCATATTTCCAGCACCATTTTTAATTCCCTTTGGGAATATATAACTAGTACTGTATCATAATAACATGTGGGAGTGTCCTCCCTTCTCACATATGCTGTTATCTTTACAACTACAAGAGGGGACGCTGAGAGAAGACAGAGCTTAGGGAAGTCAATGATGTGGCAAGACACAGATAGAGAATATTTGAACTTCTTTTTTTTTACATTTACTTATTTATATGTATATGTTTGTGTACGTGAGACACAGACAGACAGACAGGGACAGACTAGAAGTTCGTCCATTCTTTTCCTTCTACCATGTTTTTCCTGGAAATTGAATTTAGATAGTGCTTGTGGCAGGTACTTCCCTGTGTTTTTGATATAGGGTCTCACTCTGTCATTCAGGTAGGTTTGGAACTCACTGTAGCTGAGGCTAGCTCTGAACTTGCAGCAGTCCTGTATTAGCATCTTGAGTGTTGGGATTGTAGTCAGGAGTCACCATCCTTTCATTCCCAAGTCCAGAACTCTGGTCTTCATTCTCCTCTGTAGGATGAGACAATAGCTACTCAAGTGCTGCATTCTCAGAACTGAGAGACAGTATTTCCAGATGAAGCATAAAATTGACCCACAGTAGAGGCCCAGATGCTAAGTGGCCATATTCTGTTTTACCTGCGCCTCACAGTTGGTTCACTCAGAACTGTTCTGCTGTGATGTGAATAGAGCAGCACACTCCACAGATGACATCCCAGGTTCTTGTCAGATCCCTCTGCTCTGTGAACAGGAGACCAATGGTCAGCATCCAAGGGGCATATAGGTTCTAGCATATAGGTTTCAAATCCCAAAGCTGAGTGAGATTTTGGTGTTACTCTATTTGCATGGTGCAGTAACATGCACATGAATAAAATTGTGTATACTTACTGACTAGCCGTCCCCTGCAGTAGATCTTTCTATAGTGTAAGTATAATGCTTTTGTTTTTATGACTTCAGGATGCTTGTTCATAAGTGTGAAGCATGTTCTCATGAAAGTGATACTATTAAGTGATACTATACTAAGGTTGTGAAATACAACAGAGATAAACTAGCATAGCCAGGTTACTATGACAAGGGACTTCTGTGCTATAGAGTGGTTACTGTTACCTACCCACCCACCCCTCAAACCCTCCAAACTCGCTGTGCATTTTGTCTTACATGGTGTGGATGTAACTTCTTCAAAAATAAAGAGAAGAAACACAATAGCTCATTATTTATAAGGAAAAGTTGCAAAACTGAAATGCTATTTAAAAATGAAAAGCATAGAACTGGAGAGGTGGCTCAGAGGTTCAGAGCACTGCCTGCTCTTGCAGAGGATCCTGGTTTGATTCCCAGAATCTATGTGGTGGCTCACAACCAGCTCGCAATCCCAGTTCCATGCCTTCTGACCTCCAAGGCACCAGGCATGCACATGGTACACAGGCATATATGAGGCAGAACACCCATGCACGGGAAATATATAAAATCTTTAAAAAGAAGGAAAGCCTAATTATTCACATGATTGTGGTTGTTTGAATGAGACTGGCCCCCACAGATTCACATATTTGAATGCCTGGTACTTAGTTGATATTTGAACCTGTTTGTACTTACGGCGTGGCTCGGCCCTTAGCACTTACCTTTAATCCCTCTGGCTGGAATACAGTCATGCCTTTAGTACATACCTTTAATCCCAAACAATAAAGGTAAAGTTAGTCTGTAGAAGGAAGCACCTACGTTTGAAAGTGATGTCTAATTGAGTGGCAAAGTGACAAATCACAGAAAGATTTGAAAGAACAGGATATGCTCAACTCTCAGGAGAAGAGAGAAAGAGAAGCTACTTAAGGAGAAACAGACAGCACAGGAAGGAGAGAGTACAGTGCAGGAATTCAGTAGAGGTCGTGGAGAGCGGTGCAGTGGTTGAGAGGGAGAATAGAGCAGCACAGAGAGGAAGGCAGTTTTACCAGGAGAGTATTCCAGAGACAGGTTGTAGATAAAACAATCTAGACATAGGTAAAGATGGTGAGCAAGAGACTCAGGAGCCAGAAGAGTAGAGCAGATTGCTAGCTAGTATGAGGCCAAGCAAAGAATTCAGGAGAGGCTGAGAAAGAGAAGCCAGATTGAAACAGCTTGGAGAGGAGTTTGAGCTAGAACAGCTGAGTTGACCTGCCCGCTAGGGTTCATAAAGGACAAGAAAGGGTGAGCTTATTCAGCAGTAAGTCTCAGAGAATGAAAACCCTCTGGGCCTAGGTAAGACTGTACGGAGGCTAGAACTTCCAGGACTAGGCCCACGTTAGCAGACTGAATAAAAGTCACTTTGGGGGGCTGGGGATTTAGCTCAGTAGTAGAGCGCTTACCTAGGAAGCACAAGGCCCTGGGTTCGGTCCCCAGCTCCAAAAAAAAGAACCAAAAAAAAAAAAAAAGTCACTTTGGTGGAACTGTTAGTGACAGACTAGATGTGGCATTATTGGGGGAGGCGTATCACTGGGCTTTGAGGTTTCTAAAGCCCACACCCGGCCCAGTGTCCCTAGTTGTGGATTTAGCTGTGTACTCTCTTAGCTACTGTTCCAACACCATCCCTATCTGTCTGCTGCCGGCCATGCTGTCCACCATGATGGTCATCCACTAACCCTCTGAAAGTATAGGCAGACTCCCAACTAAGCGTTGCCTTGGTTATGGTGTCTCTTCATAACAATAGAACAATAAAACACTTGTCCTGCTGGGATGATCTGCAGTGCTGTGAGTATGAGAGATTGCAAGGTCATGAGGGTTCTGAACCTTTTTTTTTTTTTTTTCATTTTTGTGTTTTATTTGTTTTGGGTTTTTTGTATCTTTTTAAAAAATTAGATTGACCTTTTAAAAGAATTATTTATTTATTTTATGTATGTGAGTACACTGTAGCTGTCTTCAGACACAGGAGAAGGCATTGGATCCCATTACAGATGGTTGTGAGCTACCTGTGGGAATTGAATTATTAACGGCAGAGCCATCTCTCCAGCCCAATTCTGAATCTTTTAGGAACCACAGTTAGGAACCTGTAACCTAATACTCCTGAAAAGACTTGTTTCCTAATTCATAATCTGGACCTTATATAATGCACAAAAGGTATTTTGAGAATTATCCCAATCTGAAAATTGGACTGGGGTAAATTTGTCCCTATAGTTCTGTGCTTGTCACAGCTGCTGTCATGCTGGCCTGGACTCTGGGTAGCGACTGAAGCTGGACAGGTGTAAGCCTACCATGTATCCTGCACATCTGGGCTTCATGGACTTTCTCCCTGCTCAGCCACTGTCTGTTCTTCCCCTCCCTCCCACCCTAGCTTTACCTGAGGCCCATGTGGCCTGACACCTGCATTCTCCACCCAGCTGCTGTTGCTATCGGGGGGCTTCCTGTCCAGCTGTGTGGAGAGCCATCCAGGAACGCTGGTCCTGGCGTTACTTACCTCTCATATTGCTGACATAAATATCCCAGCAGAGGCAGCTTAAGGGAACAAGGTTGGGTTTGGCTCACAGTCCTTTGTGGAGAAATTGATGGTGACGGGGCTTGAGGCAGCTGGTCAGACTGAACCTGCAGTCAGGCGCTCGAGTGAGACAGCTGAGTGCTTAGCTCCTTTCCTCAGTTTATTCACTCCCATCGTTAGGGTACACTCTGGCCTCAGTTAACCCAATCAAATAATTCCTCACAGGCCTGCCCAGAGGCTGCTCTACTAGGTGATCTTAACAAGTCCATAGTCAGTATCACCTTCATCACCACAGCCCTCTATTGTATCTGTTTTCCTCTCTGCTGACTTTTTTCCACTCAGTACCCAACTGGTCTGTCAGTCCTTGGCTTCCACTGCAGCCAAGGCACAATGCTTTGTGTGCAGTCCCAGTGGTCTGGGGACAGTCCCCTGTGACACCCATCCCTCAATGTCCTATCTCTGCCCTTGATTACCCGCTGACCTCTTAGCAAGGTGGGTCCAGGTGAAGCTACTCTTCTATTTGCTCTCCATCACCATTTCAGTTTCTGTTGAGTTCCCAATGCCCCATACACATCCTCCTCCCCACCCAGCCTCCAACTCGAGAGGTGGCAATGTATGCACGCTGTTCTATTTGCAATCCCCTCTTCAACCCCAGGCACCACTCTAGGCTTCGACTTGTAGTCAGGCAGGAGAATGTTTTCCCATCATTTAACGCACATGCACATCCACATCCACAGGCACGCACACACGCATGCGCACGCGTGCGCGCGAGCCAGCCACAAGAGAACTAGTGGGTTCGTCTCTCTCCTAGTGTGGAAGCAGGGATGGAGCTCAGGTCACCAGGTTTGGTGGCAGCGCTTTTCCCTCCTGAACCATCTGGCAGCCTGAAGAACGACTTGTCCCAACCCCAGTTCCCCCTCTCTGCAGCCTTCCCTCTTCCCCAGATTCACTCACTTTCTACTCACCTCAGAAAAGATTAGGTCTCCCAGGGACATGAACCAAACATGGCATTATAAGCTACAATAAGACCCAACACATCCTATCACTTCTAGGCTGGACAAGGGAGCCCCATAGGAGGAAAAGGATCCTGCAAGTCGGTAAAAGAGGACAGCCTCTGCCCCAACCATTAGGAGTCCCCCAAGAACACCAAACTACCCAGCCATAACATATTTATAGAAGCCCTAGGTCAGATTCCTACAGGCTCCCTGATCTTTGCCATATAAGTTCCCTGAGTCCTGGTCAGTTGATTCTGTGGACCATGTTATCTGTGGTGCCCCTGGCCCCTCTAGTTCCTCTGATCCTTCCTTCCCCTCTGCAGCACTCCCCGAGCTCTACCTACTATTAGGCCGTGGGTCACTGCATCTGCTCCCATCAGTTGCTGGATGAAGTCTCTCTTTGATGATTCTGCTAGGTTCCAGTCCCAGTACACTGCAGGCAGGATGAACTGTAGGTCAGAAGTTTTGTGACTGGGTTGGTGTCCCAATCCTCTATTTGAAGCCTTGCCTGGTTACAGAAGATGGCCAGTTGAGGCTCCTTGTCCCCCATTACTAGGAGTCTTGCTACAATTATTCTCGTAGAGTCCGTGGAGTTTTCATTCTACTAGGTTTTCACCTTACCCCCGAAATGACTCTTAATTCCATTTGTTTCTCCTAGTATTTTCTCCTCCCCTCCCCTACTACCTAATCCATCCTGTTCCCAATCCTTCCTGTCCCCGGTACACCTATGAAATCTATTGTTTCCCTTCCTAGACCTCCTAAAGCACCTTCCTTAAGCTCTCCTTGTTAGTGAGCCTCTCTGTGGACTTTTACTTTACAGCTAGTATATACTTATGAATACATACTATATTTGTCTTTCTGGGTCCGAGTTACCTCACTCAGGATGATTTTTTTCTAGTTCCATCCATTTGCCTACAAATTTCATGATGTCATTGTTTTTAATAGCCAAGTAATACTCCATTGTGTAAATGTACTACATTTTCTTTATCCATTCTTCAGTTGAGGGACATCTAGGTTGTTTCCAGTTTCTGACTGCTATGAATAAAGCTGCTATGAACATAGTGGAGCAAGATAGAAGAGAAGGTGGGGAGAGCTTCCCAACATCCTGGCCTAGGAAGCAGTTTTTTAAACACAACACCATGCAGGCATAAGATCAACAATAATAAATAGGACCTCATAAAGCTGAAAAACTTCTGTAAGGTAAAGGACACCGTCAGGAGTACAAAAAGACAGCCTACAGGGCGATTTTTACCAACTCCACATCTGACAGAGGACTGATATCAAAAATACATAAAGAAGTCAAGAAACTAAGCATCAACAAACTAAATGATCCAATTAAAAACTGTAGTACAGATCTAAACAGAATTCTCAACAGAGGACTTTCTCATGCCTGAGACACGCTTAAAGGAAGTGTTCAATGTCCACAGCCATCAGGGAAATGCAAATCAAAAGTCTCTGAGATTCCACCTTACACCTGTCAGGATGCATAATAAAACCACAGGCGTCACCGCTGGCAAGACTGTGGAGCAGAGGGGCGTGCTCCATGCTGGTGGGATGCAGGTGTGTACACCCACTTGGAAGGCGGCCTCTCAGAACCCTGGAGATACAGCTACCTCGAGACCCCTCTGTACCCTCCTGGGCATGTACCCGAATACCGCTACATCCTGTCATAAGGAGGACATTTTCTTGGTAGGCTAGGAAGTGTGAACGGTTTTCTCTCCCATCTCATACATGAGGCTCTAGCTGCTCTAGAAGAGCAGAAACAAACCAGTAACCGGCAGCAGCATGCACTTAGAAACACAATGCTAAGCTCAGAGGTTGGTGTTGTCTTGTCCTGTGTGATGTCCAGGGCCAAGGAAGAGAATGCATAGTGCAGATCCCCTCCTGCAGGCAAGACTTCCATTCTGCACGTGGTGGAAGATGAGTGTGCTGGCTCCGGGGTCTCTGTCCCAGTTGGTCACAGCATGACTTGGTAGAGCTGCACACTGAGGTGTGTTGTGCACACTCAGGCCATTGTACAACTTGCCAAACCCAGTTGGCTACCTATGAGCTTTTTATATTTCCTTAGCATTTTCTAAATTGAACTGCTGTTCTCACATTTGCTTTGTAGCTGTAAAATGATAAAGTCAAACAGTTCCATACATGAAGAAAGAGGTGAAAGCTTTCACTTATAATCAATTTCTGTAAAGATTGTTTTGTTTCCCTTTGTAGTCCTGGCTCTCCTGGAACTTCCTCTAGAATTTTACTTAAAAGTGAACTTACTGTGGTAATAGGTCACCAGTTCGTATGGTTCAAGCATTTTGCATTCCAAGACAGGTAACCTTCACCTCCTTCTAGCTCATCCTTCATTCCCTTCTCTTAGGTAATCACCTCTATCAGTTTCTCAACTCTGTCACTTTCCCATGTACAAGAAAAATGTACAAATACCATTCCCCAACACTTTTTATGAATTTTTTTTTTTTTGGTTCTTTTTTTTTTTTTCCGGAGCTGGGGACCGAACCCAGGGCCTTGGGCTTCCTAGGTAAGCGCTCTACCACTGAGCTAAATCCCCAGCCCCCCCCAACACTTTTTATAAGTGAAGCAGTATACAGCTTATAAAATGTTTATTACAGCCCTATTCATGACAGTCAAAGTAGTAGCAATCAGCCTTTGTGCCTGTTGACATTCCTAATGGCAATGTAAGGTCTACACAGTGATGCTTTGGTACACTAGTGAACCCTAGCTGTCAGGGACAGAGGCCAAATGCTTGGGCTACCCCTCCTGTGCTTGTTTTCTCACCTTCAGATATAGAGTCCAAATTATGGCTTTCGTATTTTATTTCAGGTAATAACTCATTCTGCAGTTTGGAGTGACTCTTACATTTTATTGACAGAGTTGGAAAGGTGCCTTCTCATTCTTGGTCAAAGTGATAAGTTTATGCTATGAAGACCACAAGGCTGAGGCCAGGGGTGACCTGGAAGCCTGTGCTTATGTGATGTCTGATTGAGGGTGGACTGTGAGGTCTCGGTCACCTCCAGGGTTTCCAGAGCAGACTGAACCTCTCTGAAGTAGGCCAATTGGCACTTTGGCCCTCTGCCTCAAGAAAGGTTGAGTTTTTTTCTCAGGGTCAGTGACTCAGAGGCAGCCATGCTACTTAATTTGATGAACACAGATTTAAGTTCTACATGGAAGGTATGGTGTATAGCCTAGAATATTCTGCCCACCTTCTGTGTTTTCTCCATACAAACCACATGAAGCTGTAGTCTCCCTCATTCGTGTTTCTAGTTTTCTCAGCTTTCTTGGGTTAAGGGTCATCTTCAGATGACAAAGGGCAGCTCTTCTCCCTAAACACCATACATCAGCAGGGATCTCTCAAGATTCCTAGGCTCGATGCCATCTTTGATTCTAAGAGGTTCTGAAGCCCTGATTCCCAGCTGCACCCCCATGTCTGTTGTCTGGGGCTATATGTCTTCTTTTGTGTTGAGCCTCTAAATAAGAGTGGGGAGAGTTCTTGGGCTCTCATTAGTTCCTAGGGCTCTGGTTCATTCTGTCCTTTAACTGAACACTTGACTTCCACTGCCCTCTGCTTCCAACTCCTTAGGCTACACTTGGATTAATTATCCATCCTGTTTTTTTTTAAAGATTTTATTTTATTTATATGAGTACACTGTAGCTGTCTTCAGACACACCAGAAGAGGGCGTCAGATCTCATTACAGATGGGTGTGAGCCACCATGCAGTTGCTGGGATTTGAACTCAGGATCTCAGGAAGAGCAGTCGGTGCTCTTAACCTCTGAGCCATCTCTCCAGCCCCATCCTATTTTTTAAAATAAGAATTGTATAGGCCTGTATATATTAGAAGAATAATCAACAAATTAGTATTTTGAATTTTTTGTTTACTTTTTGTTTTCCAAGACTGGGTTTTTCCTTATAACCCTGGCTGCTCTGGAACAAGCTCTATAGACTAGACTGGCCTTGAATTCACAGAGCTCCTCCTACTTCCCTAGTGCTGGGATTAAAGGTGTGTGCCACCACCACCTGGCTTAATTTTGAATCTTCTTTACAGTCTTGTTTCTTTTATTTGTTTGTTTTTGTTTTTGCATTTATGAGAAAATTTCATTGGCCTTTTGGATAAAATTTATTTACCAAGAAGGATGTCCCATCACACTTCTGCTGGAACCAGCGCATGGCCTCCTCTTTTCTGATTCTGTGTTTGGCCCCAATGCAGCCTGTTCTGCACTTCTTGTCTGTGATGCTGAAACCTGGCCTACCCAGCACCACAGAGAAATCCTGGCCATAGATGTCAATGCTTGGGCCATATCTGATGCCCAGGTCAATGTGTTCCTGAATCCCAAAGCCAAAGTCGCCAGTGTCCGAGAAGTTATTCTTCAGGGATTCGTACTCTCGCACCTTCAGGCCTTTCTCCAGAATCTCCTCTGCCTTGGCTCCATGGACTGTGCAGTGAACAGGACTTTTCTCATTTCTTCGGATGCCAAAGGACCTGACAGTGATCTAGCTTTGGAAAACACAGGGGTCTGGCCTGTGAGCTGCCCAGGTCAGCCTGTCTGCTTTCCCCACGCAGACACTGAGGCAGAGCTTGAGGCTGCAAAGTTCTGGAATGGGGTTTTCCTTTTCTCCCTGACCTTGCACCATAGTGGAGAACAGGAAGAGAGAGTACAGTATTTCTATTTTTTTTTTCTTTTTCTTTTTTTTGGAGCTTGGGACTGAACCTAGGGCCTTGCGCTCACTAGGCAAGCGCTCTACCGCTGATCTAAATCCCCAACCCCGAGAGTACAGTATTTCTTAATTAAATCAGAGAATGAGTAAGTAGGCCCTTGACTCACCAACTACTTTCTCTGCTTCCAAAGTTATTTACTGCCTTCCCCTCATATGCTGTGGGGATTAAGGGAGAACAGGGGACTGTGTGTCTGGTAATTATAATGTGGCAGTCAGTGGTCAATCGAGAGACCTTTTGACCTTTTCCACGAGAGTAACCAAAAATGTTATGATTACATGAGGACAGAACTATTTTCAAGGACAGTGACTAGTTTAATTAATGAAGTCTACAAACTTATTTTGTTTATCTCTCTTCTGGAGTATGCTAGTCAAATTTGGAAAAAAAAGTACTAGGACTTAATTCTTCTTAGTTTAAATTTCTATTTGATTTAGTTGTATAAACATCATCATAATCATCACCATCATGTTTGTTTTAGAAATAGGGTTTCTATGTGTAGTCCTGGCTGTCCTGGAAGTTGCTCTGTAGAACAGGCTGGTCTTGAACTCAGAGATCTGCCTGTCTCTGCTTCCAGAGCTCCAGGATTAAAGGTGTATGCAGTCCCTGCTCAATGATCAGAATTATTTTTAAATTAAGTTTAGCGGCTAAATTATTGTGGCAGCACTGTCTTGTAAATCTGCTCGTGGCATTTTTATGTTCTAAGAATGTAAAATTCTTCCAGTGTCTTAGTTAGAACTTATTGCTGTGAAGAGACACCGTGACCAAGGCCACTCTTATAAAAGACAACATGTAAACAGGGCTGTCTTACAGAGTCAGAGGGTCAGTCCATTATCATCATGGCAGAAGCAGAGCAGCATGCAGGCAGATGCTGGAGGAGCTGAGAGTCTACATCTTGATCTGCAGACAGCAAGGAGGAGACTGAGCCGTACTGGACGCAGTTTAAACATATTAGACCTCACAGTAATACACTTCATCCAACAAAGCCACACCTCCTAGTAGTACCATTCCAGGCTTTCAAACACATGAGACTATGGGGGTCAAATCCATTCAAATCAGCACACCCAGGATTCTGCTGAGAATGGAGACGATACTTATTCAGAAATACTACTTGTGTGATTGGGTATGTGGAGCCCAGAGAACATGCTGTGCAAGTTGGTTCTCTCTCACGTGGTCTCAGGATTAGAACTCAGGCCATTCAGGCTTGACAGCAAGTGTCTTTAACCACTGCACCATCTTGCTGGCCCTGTTTGTTTTCATTTAGATTTCACGGCTATGAAGTGGCTGTGGAAAGCAAAGACTTAGTACATTTAATAGACACAGTCCCACAGAGCACAAGAAATGATAAACTATCTCCCCTAAAACTGGGAGTAAAGTCAGTAGGTAGGTGGCAGCACCACTGTCAGTGTGGGCTGGTCTTCCATAGTCTTACCTTGGCTGTCTTCTTTGTTGTCAGTAGCTTTTGTTGCTACAGTACCATCTGCAGAGTTTGCAAATCAGACCTCAGGTAGGATCTAAAGCCAGGACTGAAGGTGTATCTGGAAGTGGCATGGGGAAAGGTCCAGTGCATCCTTCATCCAGGCCTGACACATCACTGTTGTTGGGCAGGGTTGGGGGTTGGGGGTTGTAACATCTGCATTTTGAATCCAGCGATCTTCTTCTTCAGAGACTATCTGAATCTCTAAATAAACAGGATTGTTCCAGAAAGGTGTGCTGGTCTGATTGGACGCTGTCTCTTGTCCCATAGGAAATGCTGTCTGGTGTGGTGGTCATCTCGAGCAAGGACTCAGTCCAGCACCAGGGAGTCTCGTTGACAATGGAAGGGACTGTAAACCTCCAGCTCAGTGCCAAAAGTGTGGGTGTGTTTGAAGCCTTCTACAACTCTGTGAAGGTAAGAGCCGGCACTGCTCTCTGTGAGCTGTGCAGCCTTGTAAGCTGACTTGACTTTCCTGGTCTTCACAGTCTCAGCCCCTACAGAGCTAGTGCTGTGTGCTGCCAGCAGGTACTTGGATGTGTAGCATCCTGGCTGGTGCTTGGGATTAGAAGGAACGAGTTTTAACTTGAGTCATCTGAGAGAGAGAGCTTCTCTGAGAAATGCATGTTGCCTGTGCTCCTTGCCTTGCTTTCTCAGACGTTTTTTGCTAGCTGTGTGCACTGCTCCTGTTGAACGAACGTCTACACTTGGAGCATGGGGCTCTTTGATTATGATTTTGTTATTTTGGGTAGAGTTTATATTTTAGAAAGTTCCCCCAATTTAGAGAAGTTCCCCAAATCTTTTCCTGAAGGCCATGTGAGCTCTCTCTGAGGAAACCTGTGAGGAAGAGAACATGAACTTGTTTAGTTTTAGTAGTGTCCTATGTCCTGCATCTTTCTAATTTTAATCCCTAGGAACTTTCTTGGGGCGATGCTAAACCAAGGTGTAAAAGCATGAAAGCGTCTGGACGTGGTGGTGCATGCTGTAGAACCAGCACTCTGGAGGCTGAGGCCACGGCATGACCATCAGGACTTTGAGGCCAGTCTGGATTATGCAGGGAGACTGTATCTCAAATAAAACGAAATAGAGACCATAAAAATTGGACTGCCTGAGTGGTGGTGTGATTTCTTAGTCTATGGAGCCCTCTGAGGAGTCTCTGGGCTTCTGGAGCTAGAGGAGAGACCTGCCCTACCCACAGGGCTGCAGTGCTGAGGACTGTGGGGACTGGGGTGGTGATGTTGAGAGACACCAGGTAAGGAATAGCCCTGGGCCACATATTGGCTGAGGTGGCCAGGCAGCTTACTTACTGTGCATATAAGGTTGTTAGGACAGTCCAGTGAGGAGTTTGAGCAGGGAACAGGCATACGTGGGTTCGGTTCCTATTGTGTACAGCACTTCCGTCCCTGATGTTTGACAGGGCCATTACAGAACCACTGAGATGGGACCTACACAGTACAGGGAGCAAACTGACTTCCACAAGCACACTGATAGCATGTGCAAATCACACACACACACACACACACACACACACACACACACACACACACACACACTCTCTCTGTGGTAAGGAAGAAAGGAGGCATCATTGTGCAGACTTAAGAGACTGCAGCAGGGGGTTGGGGATTTAGCTCAGTGGTAGAGCGCTTGCCTAGCAAGTGCAAGGCCCTGGGTTCGGTCCCCAGCTCCGAAAAAAAAGAAAAAAAAAAAAAAAAGAGAGAGAGACTGCAGCAGCAGCGCTTGCTGTTCTGTCTAGCCGCTGCCAACAGGAGCAGCAGGAGCTTTTGTGTGCCTACTGCTAGTAGGGCTGCAGAGAGAGGCAGACACGGTGTGCGCTGGAAGCTGAAGCTGCTTTGTGTTGACAGCCGATCCAGATTATCAACAGCACCATAGATGTGCTGAAGCCAGGAAAGATTCCCAGTGGCAAGACTGAGGTTCCCTTTGAGTTCCCTCTGCTTGTGAAAGGCAGCAAGGTCCTGTATGAGACTTACCACGGCGTGTTTGTCAACATTCAGGTGAGCTCCTAACCCCACTTACTTACAGCTTTATTTTTTTGCTGAAAACCAGCTTGATTATTTTTTCTCACTGAAATAACTGAACTGAAGCCTAATAATGGATTGATTCCAAGACTGCTCATGCGTGTGCTGTGTTTTCTCATTTTGTCCTATAACTGCATTTTGTGTATGACTGTTACTGTTTTTGCAGAGCTAGAGATTAAACCCTGGGCCTCACACATGCTGTGACATAAAGTCACACTCTGAGCCCCTGTGACCCTTGTGTTGAGTATGAACTGTGGCTATAATTTCTCCCTTAGGGTTCCTTTGTGCCACTGCATTTTTCTCAGGCCACAGTGACACCGTCAGGGGCACAGATGTGCTTCAGCCTTGTTCTGGCAGCAGCACTCACTAATCTGTTTTATTCTTATGAGTGTCTCTTTGTGGAATACCCAAAGGCTGCCCATTCAGCATAGTCCGCATTCTTCATTGAGCAAACCTTGTAAATGAGGGGAAGTGAATTTATGACTTCCTGTCTACCTCTACTGGTGAGGGATGGCTTTCACAGTTGCTATTGTCTCAGGAGCAGAGCCCAGTCATGACTCAGCCAGAGGAAGAGGCCCCTTCCTTCATTCAGTGCAGAAAAAGGTACTTTTGTATAGTTTGCCATGGGGCAGCTCCCTTGCTAGCTGAGAAAACCCTGCAGTCTTAGGATGCACAGAAAGTCAGGAGATTGGAAAGTTGTTTGATTTGTTAAGTTTTAGTTGATCACATTTCACTTAATAAATACCAGTCATTTGCTTAAAATCTAGCACGTTTTTGAAAAGCCTCAAACCATTTGAGAGGGTTAATAAAGGTTTAGTCTTACATAAATTTCACATACTGATAGAAAATCTGTCAAGGTGAAGCACACGGAGTGTGTACTTTATTGTAGAGGCGCCTTCCATGAGGAAAATGTTTTCAGCCCCTTCTCACATACTGGGTTCAAGCAGTAACTAACACACACACAGACACACACACACACACACACACACACACACACACACACAGAAGGCAAGTTTATTAGAATAAGATCAGATTTTTTTACCACTTAAAGGTTAACCTCAGCTACAGCATGGAACTGTGTGCAGCCCCAAATATCTCAACATTTTGTAAAGACGCAGTCTCTCCTTAGCTGAACCTCAGGTTTATATGGGCTCGTTGCCACTCAACATTGGTTCGTATCTTCCCTTGCAGTGCTGGGGTGAAAACCCAGCTGACCTCATGTAACACATGTGCTCCGTCACTGAGCTGCATCCCCAGCCCTGCCAGCCTTTGTCGTCTGTATTCTGAGTCATCGCAAGGTTAGCTGCAGTCTTCATGCACTTCATGTCTTACTACCTCAGATCCATTTCCACAAACCCAGAGATCATCATATAGAACCATAGTTAACCTTTTTTAAAATTAACACAAATCCTCAAATAATTTCTAGTTCATATGCAAATGTATCACTTTCTCTTAAGCAAATATACGTAATAAGAACTAGGGTTATGGCTTTTTGCTCAATTTTATCCATCTATCCGCCCTTTATTTCACAAGTCTTCCTCATCTCCTTGCTTGTCAGTAGGCAAGTGTCATCCAGAGAAGACTGTGATTTTCTGTGACCCCAGGACTCATCTCAGCATAGGGCTTTCCAGAGTATCATTTATGGCACCCATTTCTTGCTGTGCCTTCTCTAAAGATGACAGTGATTTCATAGGTACATTGCTTAGAGTAAAAGCTTTGTTGTTGACCCTAATACATTCTCAACTTATAGAGACACAAGGAACCTTTTCTTTTATAATTGGGGTTATATTATAATAGCATAATGTAAAAATATCATGAGACAAAGTAAAGAGTTTAAAATGTAACCTGCATTAAATTTCTGACTTGCAAAAGCTTGACTTGCTGTTATTTCTTACTGAATTCTGCTCTTGTGGCCATACTGGCAAGATTTTATATTATGGCACAGGTGAATAGCAGTATCACTATGTCTGCTAAAATCACATATTCAAAGTTAATTTTTAAAAATTTTACTCACCCTTTCTACGAGTAAAAATACTCGTGTGTGTTCGTGTGTGTGTGTGTGTGTGTGTGTGTGTGTATGTGTGTATGTATGTGTGCGTGTATGTGTCTGTTGCAGAGATGATTCAGTGATTAAAAGCATGTACTGCTCTTGCAGAAGACCAGAGTTCAGCTCCTAGCACTCCTAGTTGGCAGCTCATAGCTACCTATAACTCTGGTTCCAGGGAATCCCAGTCCTCTGGCCTCTCCTAGCTTCCTTCACATATACACATCCACATAGACACCCACATACCAACACATAATTTTTTTTTCTTTTCTTTTTTTCGGAGCTGGGGACCGAACCCAGGGCCTTGCACTTGCTAGGCAAGCACTCTGCCACTGAGCTAAATCCCCAACCCCCCAACACATAATTTTAAACCTTAAAAAACTAATCCAACCTTGTACCTTCTGAGCTCCTCCTGAACTCACTGCAATAGATCACTCCATAGGACCTAGGAAAGTTAGTTACAAAGCAAGAAGACCCAGGGTTTTACAACAGGCAGAGCTGGGTTGTAGTTACCATCCGACCAGCACACGGTGTAAGGGTTTGGTTTAGATCTCGTCAGCAGACAGGTGTCAGTTTATATCCTACCTCTGTGATTCCACCCCCAAGCAGCCTGCCTGACCTTATTGCTAGAAGATTAGTAGGAGAATGACATGAAGAGCTAGGCACAGGCCTGTCACACAGAATGTCCTCTGTGAGGAACATGAGTTGATGACTCTCCTCACAGTAACCTTGGCTGTCTTGCAACTCACTATGTAGACCAGGTTGGCCTTGAACTCACAGAGCTCCACTTGCATCTACCTTCCTAGTGCTGGAGTTAAAGGCAAGCACCAGTAACAACTCTTTTAAAATGTTTTTGTTTGCCTGCATGTGTGTCTGTGCAGCGTGTGCATAGAGTGCCCATGGAGGCCAGAAGAGGATGTCAGATTCCCTGGAACTGGAGTTAAAGATGTTATCTACCGTGTGGGTATTGGGAGTCAAACCCATGTTCCTTTCCAAGAACAGCAAGTGCTTTTGACCACTGAACTATCTCTCCAACTTGATTGGAAGTTAGTTGAAACAGTAGATTACAGAGAACTTGACTCCCTCTAGAACATAACATTGGAGTTAGTGTCTTTGTTTCACCTTGCTGCCTTCCTAACAGATCCCATGAGCCATTCACTTACAAATTATTGGTCTCACATTTTGTATAGTGGCTGAAGTGGGTGCCTGTGACTCATTTCCTTCCTTCCTTAAGTTGTAGAGTGAACTCAGATTAACAAAGATCTGAACCAAAAATTCCAGGCTCCCAGAATATTTGAGCTTGGCTTTCCTGAACACTGGCTTTGTCCTCAGATAAGTCCTCCCTTGTCAGAGATGACTGACACTTGCTGGCTGTCACTGGGCAAGTGCAACTCCCATTGTTAGGCCCAAGACTCAGTAAAAGGGAATTCTGTCTTCAGTCTTCAGACTTTACCTAGCACTTCTCAGTCACTGAGAGAGGTAGATGTAGACTAGGAAAAGAATCAGACTAGGTAAGCTAGAGAGAAGATGACTTACCTCACTGCATATGATGTCTAGGAGGTAGGCAGTCCTCTCCAACCCCCAACACACACACACAAACGTCCTCACTGAGCTTGTCTGGTGTGGGGAGAACAGATTGCATCTCACTAGAGAATATATAAGTTGCAAATACACATATATAAATTTTAAGGTTCTTGCAAGCAAGAGATGATTCTTATAAAAGTGTTTTATCTTCCTGTACTATCTCAGATATAGAGGAACTTATTTCATGTGGAAAGGTTGTTCTTAAGAGTATAGCTTCTTACAAGATTCATAGCTATGCATGTAGTCCTAGATATGAAAATTATTTCTGACACAATTCAAAAGTTTGTCCTATATGATTGAAGCAACAAGTAAGTTGCATAAACAGGAATCATATGAGGGTCTTGGGGTATTCACGATGCTAAGAATGGAACCCAGAGTCACACACATCCTAACAAGTGCCCAACTGCCCAGTATCTTTTCTAAAGTCTAGCACCAGGGTTGCTTTCTGAGCATCCTAAGCTCATGGCCAGGGATTTGAGGCCACAGTTCCTGTGCCACACCCAAGTAAGCATAACAGCTACATTATAGTGCCTCTCAGAAGGACAGGATCCCTCATAGCAGGAGATCCACAGTGACAAGTTCAGAAAAACCACACACAGTCCAGAAAGTGAACAAGCCAAATGTAAAAGCTAGTGTTTCCTGTGTCCCCCTCTCTCCTGCCCTTTAGCTTTTCTAACCTCTCCACATCCTGGTTGTGGAAACGGCTGTGTGTGTGTTGTTTAGAAATGCCCTTACTTTGCACATTAATGTTCTTGTGTATATCAGCTGTGTGATACACATCCATTCGCCAAAGGGACCTTAAATTTGTCGACTGCTTGTCACTTTGGATGTTGTGTCTAGGTAAGAACAAAGCCTACTGAGATGACATTTGTCTCCTGTTTCTCCTCTAGTATACTCTGCGCTGTGACATGCGGCGGTCTCTGTTGGCCAAGGACCTGACCAAGACCTGTGAATTCATCGTTCACTCTGCTGTAAGCCTCACCTCAGGGCCCTGGGCTCTCTTGTGAGGTGTGGGATAGCACCTGTTCACAAGCCCATAATGGGGTATGGCAGGAGACACGAAGCACCTGCTGAGCCCAGCAACATGAGCACTAGCATGGCCGTGCTCTCTACAGCGCAGTAGTGCCAGCTTAAGAGGCTGTGCCTCACTGTAGGGAATCCCCACTTCACCACAGCAATAAGTATACTGTGACACCCTGAGGAGCAGGGCAGGGGTATAATGGCCATGTTAGCTCAGTATGTTATCACCATGTTATCAGTGCTGGGCAGAGGCTCCCAGCCCCCAGCACTGCACTCAGCTGCTCCATCCGTGGTCCTTGCCCTGCTCACTATGGTTTTACCTCCATTTCAGCCCCAGAAGGGGAAGTTGACCCCAAGTCCTGTTGACTTCACGATCACCCCGGAAACCTTGCAGAATGTCAAAGAGGTATTTGTCTCTCAATCACACTTGTGTGTTGTGGCTTTCCTGAGAACGTGACCCAATGACCAGCTACTGCCCAGTTGTTCTTCAGGGACAGAGGTTTCCAATGGTGTTTGTACCCAAGGGCTGTTTTCAAATTGATTTCATGTTGAGCTCACTAATTATTTAGGAAAAAAAAAAAAAAGACAGTACTTTTCAAGAGTCCCTCACATGCTTATAATCTGTTTTCATGCAGTGACGGTATCTCACCATATTGCTCAGACTGGCCTTCTGCAGCCATCAACTCTGACTGCAGGTCTGCATCTCTGCACCTGGCTCGCATGCTCAACTGCATGTGTGTCCTGAGCTCCGCTGCCACTGCCCCTGTGCCTGCTCCTTCATTTCCCTTAGTAGTCATGGTTGGCACTGGGCCAACCTCGCATTCTCTACTTAGTTTGCAGCCTCCCATTCAGACCCAGAACTGTTCGTGGCGGTGGATGGCAAGGACAGCACCAGCAGATTTCCATGAATGAGAACCAAGGATTCTTAGCTCTCGCTGGCAGCTCCCATGGGCCTCTGTAACAGGCAGTTCATTACTGTGGCCTAGCTCACCACTGTCGCCAGCCTGCTTGGGGTAGCACTCTGTTCTACCGCCAGAAAACTCTCCAGGTTTTGTTTTTTAGTAAATTATTCTGTGTCAGAGCAAGCATTATTGTTTTGTCTACAGCTCTTTCCTGGATAGAACCTGGATTCTTTACTCAATTCTGCATTTTGCTCATGCTCATAACTGGGTTGAAGGCAAGCCTGGAGATTTGGGACACTGCAGACATAGCTGATATCATTCTTTATCATAGGGAGCCTTTTCAGAAGATTCTGGAAGGAAGTAGCCATCCTAGGGCTAGGGAGATTGTCTTCCCTGTGAAGCGTTTTCTCCAGACCTTTGTCCCTCCAAGTCCTCTTCTGCAGACAGCTCCCTTACTCATGCTTCACATGTCCCTCTGTACAGGGACAGGGCCCACGTGTGGGGCAGAGTCCTCTTTCCCTTGCTTCTGTCTTCTTCAAATATCAGTTCTTGGTGTATACTTGAGAATCTTTGGTGTAGATTCATTAATAAAACTATCTGCCACCAGCCCCTGAGAGTCTCATGTATTCCAGATGGACCTTGGGTTATTTAGTTGAAGGTGACTTAGAACTTCTGATCTTCCTGCCTCCACTTCTTGAGTGGTAAGAGGGCACGTGGCTGCTGCCATGCCTGGTTGGTGTGGTGCTAGAAATTGAAGCCAGAGCTCCGCTGTGCCCAGCAGGCACTCCTCCATTAGCCCTGTTACTCTTGTTTCTTATACTGACTATTTGCAGAAGTGATAACATCTTAGATACACTGATGACAGTTTTACCAGAAAATTTTAAACTATACACATAAGCAGTTACAAATTCGAAATAATTTTAAGTTTGTGGCTTATGTTGTTTCTTCTGGATAGTGCAACATAATAGAAATGAAGACTCCTGAAATGACTGTCCAGTTATTTCCCTTCAGTGCTAGGGCCAATTCCCCTTGGCCAGCTTCCTGTCTACAGAGAAACAGTCCCAAAGCTTTTCATCAGGCACTGAGAGAAACTGCTCTTTCAGTGTCCTTGAAATAAAAATAATTGGCTTCTCAAACTTGCCTAACTGGGAACACTGTAAAACTGACTCTCTTTTTCTATTTTCTTAATTTTTTTCTTTTGTGACCTTTGGTTGAAGGGGTGGTTGTCCTTAAACACCCTTCTCAACTCTGAGGCTTTTTACATTGTTGCCTGAAGAGCTTTTCCAGTCAGTGTACGCGGAGTTGATTCTGAGTGAGCTGGTCTATTTGTCCCTCATGTGTATAGGGTGGTTGATGAGCCAGTCCGGTGTCCACTGAAAGATGAAATTGCTGTTATTCCTTCTTGTTTTGGAAAATAATTTCCATGGTTTATAGAACAATTACTCAACTTGGTTTTCAGTTCTTAGTTGCACCAGTGCAACTGGAATAAGTGATGGTCTCCTTTCCATCTGTTCCTGATGCCTTGTCTCTGTTCTCCATAGAGGGCTTCACTTCCCAAATTCTTGATTAGAGGACATCTGAACTCCACTAACTGTGCTATCACGCAGCCCCTGACAGGAGAGCTGGTGGTGGAACACTCGGATGCTGCTATCCGGAGCATAGAGCTTCAGTTGGTCCGGGTAGAGACCTGTGGTAAGGATCCTAGAGGATCTAGGTGTCTGCACTTGCACTGTCAGCTACGGATGTCAAGACATCCCTTCTTGTACTCTTAACATGGTAGAGGACATCACATTGGAACAGAGCAGTTGTGCCATAGACCTCATTATTGTAACAGTGCTGTTCTGATGACCCCTGTGGCCTACTCACCCTAAAATTCCCACTTGCAGATAATCACTGAAATACTAATTAGGTCCCCAGCACCTCAAGTCTTGGTAGCATTGTAAAACTAGTGTAGTGATGTTTGAAGACATGCAAAGTGTAAAAGAGAAGGTAACTCCCAGTCCTGAAGAAGAAACTGGAGAAGTGGGTGAATGTGTTGACGCTGGTTGGCACAGTATTGGACAGTTTTATGACCAATTTGGTGTCCTGGTGTCCTGACCCCATGATGTTTCCTCTTTCTCCAGGGTGTGCAGAAGGCTATGCACGCGATGCCACAGAGATTCAAAATATTCAAATTGCTGATGGGGATATTTGTAGGAACCTTTCTGTTCCCCTATATATGGTCTTCCCCAGACTGTTCACCTGTCCAACCCTGGAGACCACCAACTTCAAAGTGGGTAAGCAGTCCAGGCCTAGCCTGTGTAGTCTAGGAAGGGTGTGGGCCACAGGGAAGAAGTGCCTTGTACACGGGACTGCAGTCATCATAGCCCACAGCACGCAGCTTCTTGATGACTCAAAAAAAAAAAAAAAAAAAAAAAAAGAAGAAGAAGAAGCTGTGTGTGCAGGCAGTAGAGCCTGCTGCAAGGCCCCATCCAGAGTCAGCCATGGGTCAAGCAAAAATACCATGAGTCTGTAGGCAAAGCCTTGACAATTGTCTAACAAGTAGTATGTGACCAAATATCCAGCAGGAAACAACCTAAAGGAAGGTGGGCTTATGGTGGGTCACACTTTGGAACTTTAGTCCATTGTGGAAAAGCCATGGCTGTAGGAGACTGCTCTCTTCCTGGGTAGACCAGGTGTCAGAGAAATGTTATCAGGTTTGCTGTCTTGATTTTTCTTTTTATTCCCCATGGATGGCACCACTCACGTTCAAGGCAGGCCTTCCCTCCTCAGTTAATCATCTGTAGAAACTCCTCTGTAGATATACCCAGTCGTGTGTCTTACAAGATTCCAAATCTAGTTAAGGTGAGAATACGATTAACCACAAGCCCACCCTCTGACAGCAAAACACATTGTGTTTACAATGGCATCCATTTCAACCTAAAAAGTCCATGATCTTAACAAGTCTAACACTGGTCTACAGAGCACCTGTGGGCCGTTATATAGCATACTTTCAGCACAGACATAGAGTAAACATTCCCATTCAGAAAAAGGAGCAACAACAGGACCAAAGCAAAGGAAGTTGGAACCAACACAATACTAAACCCAGCAGTTGGATCCCTCATCTTTTGTCACCATGTCCAGCATCTGGGCTCCAGTAGCTTTGGGTAGTCCTAGCCATCCAGTTCTAGTGTGTGCAGCAAATGTAATGGCTCTTTGACCAGCTTTCTTGCCTGCTCCTGTTCTTGGCAGAAGTCTCACTCCTTGCATCTCCAGCATTCTGGAGCTTTCCGGTTCAACTCTGGGTACAACGCTGCAGCTTCACTCAGTGCCTCTCTGCAGGGAATCTGACCCTGCCATGCACCACCTGGCCTCAGAGGCTTTCTGAAACACTTGTGCAGATTTCTAGGTTACTATAACCTGGCTCTGACCACTATATGTATGTTACACTAGCTCTGCCACAGATCTGGTAGCCTCTATGTACCTTGGTGACTGAACCTGGAAAATACTTCTCTATGTATATGGGTCTGTGTGCACCCTAAAGCCCTACGCAGAGCTGGGTTTCTGTGGTGTGGTGCCAGGCACTCTGTCCATACTGGCAAACGTAAGGATAGTGCTCATTTTTGTTTGGGGTGTTTTCCTCTTCACATACATCCCCTGTGTTTTGAGCTTTACCCATAAATACCAAAAAGAAAAAACAAAACAACAAACAAAGAAAAAAAAGGAAGGAAATCCTGTCTACAGGAATGTAAAAACCAAGTGTTTCAACAAATGTCTCCTTAGCTGATTTTCATGAACAACAGTTGAACCAACTGTGTGCTGTTTTCCTTTGTTAAATAACAAACCCACCAAGGTCTTGTTTTGTAGCTTAAACCAGACTGGAACTGACCATGTAGCTCAGGCTGGCTGTAGGCTTATGACCTTCCTCCTGCCTGAGCTGTTCAGGTGCTGGATTCTAGGTGTGCGCTACTCAGCCTGGCTTAAACCATACGCCATTTCTAAAGAATATGTCTCACTTGGAAACTGCCAGCTGTAACACAGTTCAGAGCCTAGTACTCTAAAAAGAACTGCAGAAAAGGCAAAAATACAGTAAAGGCTATAAATATTTGAAAGGACTTTAGAATTCTTTGTCTGTCTGTCTGTCTCCCACCCCACCCCCTTTCATTTTATGAGACAGAGTTTCTCTTCATTGTCCTGGCTGTCCTGGAAGACTCTGTACAGCAGGGATTAAAGGTGTGCGCCACCATCACCTGGTTCTAGGATTCTTGTCAGAAAATTGAAAGCACTGTTGAGTAATTGTGGAGTACTCCTTTTGACTTAGTGCCCTAGCCAACAAGGCAGAGGTAATTAGAGAGGTTAATAGTGCAGTCATCAGTATGGGGCCTCACTGGTCCTACAGAATGTGCAGGGAGACACTGTTAGACTCTGGTTTCCAGTGCTCAGTGTGAGTGAGCATCTCTTTCTTCCCTGCAGAGTTTGAGGTTAATGTGGTGGTCCTTCTTCATGCTGACCACCTCATCACTGAGAACTTCCCACTGAAGCTCTGTCGGACGTAGTCCAGCTGCAGGAATGGGACAGAGTGGCCACGTGGACATTGACCCAGTCATCTGCTCACAGGGACATCACTCAGGCCATCTGCTCACAGGGAGGCACCACGTCAGCAGCATTCATCTTCATGATGTCTGTTCATTGCCTCAGAGCTTGTTTCCTGCAGGTGCCCTGCCTCTGCCCTTACGTCTGGAATGCAACAGGATTTCCTTATGTGTGTTGCAAGATCACAGAAAACATTCCTGATGGCTCCAGATGTACCTGTTTCTTCTTAGGTTCATTAAGCAGCTTGTCTGAGTCAGATGTGGAGGCAGAAGGGAAACCCTCTTCATCTTGCCCAGACTCCTAACAGCAAAAGAGTCAGCAACCAGCAAGCTCTTTGATTGAATCTGTGATCCCCTCCAAGGAGTGACAGTGACTTCATCTGGAAATACGGAGCTTTTCTCTTCTTGACATCTTGATAATGTTTCACTAGAACTTCTAAATTTTTTAGGAACTGGAAAAGAAAAACCACAAATTGTCCTTGTTCTCACAGAGTGGGAATGGTAAGTGTGACAGTCACTGGAGTGTTTGCAGTGTGTAGTACTGGCACACACAGTTAATGCTGCCATGTTCCCAGAATGTACTGAAAAGCAAGGAGCTGGTTCTGAAGGACAGAACGTCACGCTGAGGAACGATAATAGTCTTAGTCTATCCCAGACCCCTGGGGCACATGTGCTTTGAGGCAGGGGTTTTGGCCTGACGCCTGTTTCCCTTTAGCCTCACTGTAACCCACACTGTATGGAGAGGATGTTACAGTACTTTTCTTTCGTCCTATCCTGCTGCTGTTCTGTTGGTCCACAGTTAGTGAGCACGCTGCACACCAGCTGGCCTGCCTTCACCGGGTCTTGGGGGCAGGCCTAGACAAAGCAGGTCCTGACTGACAGCCTCCTGGCCACTCTCCCATTGTTCTTAACAGCTGAGGAACTGGGGCATTACTAATGGGGTCTCACTGGGGAAACTGAGAAGACTTAGCTGAGTCACCTGACAGTGGGTTCCCAGAGAATGTATTTTTGCTTTGTCATACCTATCTTTAATGTATTTAAACAATCTAGTACCCAAAGTGTGGGCCATAATTTCTGGTGCATCTGTAAGGAAAAGTCACCTTTGATTACATAATTTTTTTATGAATAAAGAAAGCTAAATAATTTTTAACAATAGTTTGGGCTACATATTGTTATATAATTTCTTTAGTAAACTGTTAGAATTGTGGTGAGTGTGCTCCTCAGTGATTATTACCTGAAGTGCCACCAGCCACCCTGCTACGTCCTATGATTGCATTCAGGCATGAGCTACAGTCCAGCTACAGGCCTCAAGCTGGCCACCTCTCCTTTTGACCTGGGTCACCATCATGTTATTAAGGAAACCTGACATGTTTGGCTTACTGGCTGGAGGTAGGGGTGTCCAGAGTTCAGGGTTGCCAGATCCTCCAGTCAGACCAAAATTTTTTTTGGGATGAAGTGACTGTCAAAATGAATAGAGTCCACACATGGGTCCTGACATCCTTCAGATACAATGAAAATATCAGTATATCAGACCCTCCAGAACACCAACGTGCTTTAGTCATAGCAGCCTTCTGACAGGAGTTTTAGAATTCCTACTTCACAGCTACTCAGGAAAAAATGACTTGCTCAAGCTACAGCTAGTGTTGAGCCCAGTATTGCCCAGCCAAGAATTACAATGTGTAGCCATTGCTACAGGGAGAGTGCAGCTCTGTTCATGGGAATGTTATGAGTACATCATGAATGGCAAACACTGAAGCCACTTTATATAATTCCCAGTTGGTTTTCAAAAAGACAGAATAAATTTTCATGCAAACAATCTGTTTCATAGTAAAATTTATCTCAGTTCACCTCCTTTGGAATTCTGAGTGAAGATGAAAATGACCAAGCAGAACATTCCTCTAAGTAATGCCTATGAAAGCAGGGCCTTCTGGCCCAAGTGTTCTGTGGTCACAGTCGCCTGTCAGAGCTAACCAAGGTAGTAGAAGGAGATGGTATTTGTGGGTGTAAGACAGAGGCAAGAATCTTCTGGGTCAGTGTCCTCTCTACCGACCAGAGCAGCTGCAGTGCTCACTGAGAACAGGGTGGCCACTGTGTGGAAGCAAATCTGTTGATGACAGTCACAAAGATGCAGCCAAATGACAGTACCTTCTACCTAGGAGAGCAGGACTTGGAGCCAGGGAGGGCTCCTGGTGCTGTCACCTTAGCATCAGTGCTGAGGGGCCCACCTCCATCAGCAGACTTCTGACAATGGTGGTTTTCATCCCAAACCCAGTTAGTCCTAATGCCAAACAGAAACAAACGATCCAGTTTGGTCCACTCTGGTGAAGTACAAACACAGTTTGTGCCTGTGTCTGCGAGATGTCTGATTGTGGCAAGCACCTCCTTGGCCACTGAGTCACTTGTGATCTACTGCAACTGTCATTCTCCAGTTGACATTATGCTTGGTCCCTTAATCAGCATCTTGCTGAGTTGCAGGCAAAAGGTGAAGGCCTCTGGAGAACACAGACATGACTCTGACAGGGAAGGATTACAGCAAATGCGCATCAAATGGGAAAAGGTGACTTCTGTTTCTCAGGAGTCATTGCCTCTCTCCACCCCTGGGTACAGGGTGGCATTCAGACAGCACTGAGACCATGTTTGCAGAGGAACAGCCAGCCGCCAGGGGGCACCCTGGAGTGAGTGGGCTGTCAGCCATGGCTGCTGTGTACAGTCCAGAGAAGGGTGACTTACACTAGCTGTGGAGAGAACAGAACCAGTAAGTCTGACATCTACAATACTGGGTTTTCAACACCAGTATGTGTTAACCCAAATTCACACACGAAGTTAAAAATCTCACATTCCTCTACATATTATGGCAAGTCCTATAGTTTGTCCACAGCCATTGTGTGAAAGTCAGCTAAAGCCCTTTTCCACTTCCCTCACAGATATAGTAGGAATCGCTCAGATTGCATTCTGTACTGAAAGAAAATTAGAAAGTGCTATTCAAGCTGGGAATAGATGTAACTACAGGTAAACTTTAGGACACTTTACAAAGAGGAACCAGTTTCTTGGTTTGACGGAAATGAGCATATATGAAGTTTTGTGGTGAGGCCAGAGCTGCACCAAAGGACGTTCATAGCTGGAAAGCTGTCGTTACACCAGAAAGAAGAAAAACTAGTGAGCCAAATCTAGAAAGGACAAAACAATGAGAAGGAATTGACAAAATTAGAAGTAGGGATTTCCAGTGTCTGTTTATAGTAGTTATTGAGTTAGGTCTTTAAAAAGACTGCATTGACTGGCTGGGTAGTGATGACACGCATGTGTAATGCCAACACTCAGGCGGAGGCAGGGGCGGTGGATCACTGAGTTCCAGGAGCGCCAAAGCTACTCAGAGAAACTGTCTCAAAAGAACAAAGACCCTAAGTTTGACTAGCATCTTTAACAAAAGACAAAGTAAGAAGGCCAGATATTTAACTGTAAAAGACAACTTGATATAAAGAGCCTACTAAAAATGCTAACATAGGACTGGCTCAGTAAAGCGCCTGCTGCCAGGCTTGATAACATGAGTTGGATCCCCAGGACCCACATGGTATTAGGAGCCAACCCCTGCATATTCTTCTCTGACCTCCACATGTGCACCATGGCTCACGTGTGCACACATACAGATACAATCTAAAGTGTTTAACAAATACAGTATGTACCTTCTCTGTTAATAAGTTTCTGAGCCTCCATAGAATGCAGAAAGACTCTAGGAAAGATAGATTACCTGAATAAAGGAATAACCTCTTGGGATGACCTTCCTCAAGTTGTATTGAGACGTGTCTCTGTATTTTCTTTTTCAAGATTTATTTATTATATATGAGTACACTGTAGCCGTCTTCAGACACACCAGAAGAGGGCATCAGATATCATTACAGATGGTTGTGAGCCATCATGTGGTTGCTGGGATTTGAACTCAGGACCTCTGGAAGTGCAGTCAGTGCTCTTAACCACTAAGCCATCTCCCCAGCCCTGTCTCTGTACTTTCAATTGTTTATTCTGGCAAATAGCTAAGTCCTGGCAGGATTTGGTATTGTCCCATCACCAGGTTTTCTTTGTGTCAATGCCCATCCTTCCTCACCTGCCTAAAGGCAACCTAAGACATGTGTCAGGTGTTGTCTCACTGCTGATGGGTTGTAATTAAGACCTGACAGCCAATAGTTGAGGCAGGAAGTACGAGGGTGGGACATCGGGGCAGAGAGAGTGATATGAGGAAGATAGATATGAGAGTAGATCAGGGAGATTCAGAAGCAAACACAGAAGGGAAAGAATGGACCAGACTGGCTAGAGCAGAGAGGTATAAAGCGAGCCACATGGCAGACTGTAGGCTGGAAGCGCTGGGGGAAGTTGGAAAGTCAGCTGGGAAACTGCCCCAGCGAAGCCTAGGCTTTGAATGATCGAGGAAGTCTCCTGTCATAGTGACCACTAGCAGGGTCTTGGGGAAGTCCTACAATAATAGCCCAGTGAAGAAACTGGAAAAAAGGTGTTCAAAAGAAATCGCACTAAAAACATGTCAGGCACAGAAAGTTGCACAGTGTCTAGCAAACCATTCAAGGACCAAATAGTTCATTGCTGTTGAAACCATTACAAGTTGAACAACTTGACTGAAGCATGATCCTGACAGCAAAACTGATCCGTTAGGATTAGGCTTAGCTGTGACTAGGAGACCCAAGTTAAGGATGGCTTGTACAAGATGCATAAACAGTCTGAACAAAATGTCAGGTTGGCTTTTCAGTGTGTTAAAACGACAGTGTGCATGAACGAAGGGTTTCGTTTAGGTTTTAAGGACAGTTCAACAGTAAACAGTTTGCTGATATGTCCTTAGGTTAAAAGAGCAAAAGTGAGCCAAGATCAGAAGAGATCAGGAATCTTACTACAAGTAATCAAAGGAACAACCTGTCAAAAAGGTAGAAGGTATAAAAGCATATACACATCTAGTTTCATGAGGCCAGTGACAGATCCAGAAGAGACAACAGTGGCAACGTCTACCCACTGTCACTAAGAGACAGGTCAAGTGAAGAAACAGGCTGCTGAGCATGCGTCATCATCAATGACGGACATAACAGACAGCTTTGGAGTCTTCCACACAACTGCTGTGGGCACACATTTGAACTCAAAAGAAAGTAATGTAATGAAATAATGATACGGAAGATTAAAATAATTTCTTCTGTCTTACAATGGGAGAAAAAAAACCTCACAGTGAAGCTAAAGTTCCTACAGTCAAACTGAAAGAAACAAAGAGCAGCTTATTACAACTTTTCAGATATAGCAAGTACCTAAATAAAAAACCAGAAATCTCAAATACTTTAAACACATATTTGAAGGCCTTGGTAGAACAAGGAAAGGTCAAGCCTAAGGTTAGATGGAGGGAGAGACACCAGGACAATTTAATGAGCAGGAGATGAAACTACAAAGAAAGAAAAGGTTGGTTACTTGAAAAGGTGAACAAGATTGACAAACTCAACAAAGTTAACGAGAGGAAGGAAGACACAGATTAATAATCTTAACACGTGGTGAAGGAGAGCATTACAGCAAGTACTAATCAACTCGAAGGTGCATCAGCAAACACTGGAAAACCTATATTCTAAGAAGCTGGACAATCAGGAAGAAATGGATACCTTTCTACATGCCAGTGACCTAACAAACCAAAGGGCTGCAAACAGCTTACGTATCTCTAATGAGCAGTGAGACTGAAGCAGTAATAGCAGTTAACTAAAAGGAAAAACTGGGGACTAGATTTTGCCACCACTGACCCCTTATAGACTTGTAGAGAGCTTATGCCAATGCACCTCACATGACTCCATAAAACAGAACGGGGAAGAATGATACCAGAGTGATTTACACAGCCAAGGTTAGCCTGCTGCCAAGACTTCATGAGAATGCAACAGCAAGGTAAACTAAACCCATTCCCTGATGAACCTGGGCATCCTCCATGAAGCACCTGCAAGATAAATTCAGCAACATGATAGATCATACACCATGACCATGTTGTCTTCATTCTAATGCTACACAGAAAGCTCATACACACAGGTCTATAAACATACAAAATGAAAGAGTCTCAAGGAAAGCAGACCTAGCGGCCCACACCTATCATCCAAATGCTCCTGAGAGAAGGATTGGCACAAGTTTGAGGCCACTCTTGATACAGAGTGAGACTTTGTTGCAAACTAAAATTCCTTGTATTAGTCAGGGTACTGTAGAGAACAGAACTGAATGAACACACACACGCACACGCACACACCCACACACACATGGATGTGATGCATACATATATATGAGATTTAGAGTATTTCACAGGCTGTGCTCTGGGAGGTCCAACAGTGTCTGTTTCCCGACAGAAAGACCAACAGTCTAGTAGTTGCTTAGTCTGTGAGAATGAATGTCTCAGCGTCCCAATCTGGAGCTGGAGCCATGGAAGATTCCAAGACAGTGGCTAGTCTTACATCTGTTGGAATCCTGAAGAGTCGGCTTGAACACTATAGAAGGAGTCTCATCAACAGGACAGATGAACACGCAATGGAGAGCGAGGGCTAACAGGCAAAAAGCAATAGCTTCCTTCTTTCATGTTCTTTTGTGTGCGATGCCAGTAGAAGGTCTGGCCCAGATTCAGGATGGGTCTTCCCACCTGGAATGGTGTAGTCAGGAAAGTCCCCACCGGCAAGCCCAGGTGCTGGGTTTTCAGTTGATTCCTAATATAGTAAAGTTAACCAAGATCAGCCATGATAATTATTACCTCACTGACACCGACATAGATCGCAGTTACCAAGCTTGATACAGAAAAAGCCTTTAGTGTAGTTCAATATCTATTCTTGATGGCATAAGTAGGAGCATCTCTCAGTATTATAAGACTGTTTAGAGCAAAACACACGGTATACTAAGTGGGAAAGGTGAAAAACATTTCCTCTGAGGCCAGGAGCAGAAGACTTCCTCAGTATGAGCCTGAGTCTTAGCTACAGCAACAGAGCAGGAGGAAGAAACAGGAGGCAGGGCCTTAGATAGGAACGGAAGAGGCCCAGCCATTCCTATTAGCAGTGGCCATGATCCCATGCTGTGCATACCCTGGATTCCACCAGGATACTCTGATATCAGGTAAATCTTCAAGGAAACAGAGTAAATCATCACATGAGCATGCTGAGAAAGGCAGCAGAGAAATACTCTGACTCAGAATAGCTTAAGAATACAGTAACTAAGGATAAACCTAACCACAGAGATTCAAAGATCTCTACAAAGAAAAATTTAAATACTAGAAAAATAAATTCAAGAAGATATTAGAAGATGGAGATGTCTTGTGCTTCTGGATTGGCAAAATTAATACTGTGAAAATGTCATTACTGAAAATAACCCACAGAGTCAATGCAAAATCCTCTAAATTCTAATGGTACCTTTCACAGAATTAGAAAAATAATCTCGAGACTCACTTAGAAGCACAAAAGGCTCTGAATAGACAACACAATCCTGAGTGAAAAAAAGAGTGACACTGAGACTATCACAGGACCGCATTTCACAACACTAGAGCCACAGTGACAGAAACACTGTCATCAAGGCATACTACGCTCCCAAGTGCAACAGGTGATCAGGAGATAAACAAGGCAGGTTTTGTTCTTTTAGACAAAAGTACCTGAAAACATGTTGGAGAAAGGACGGGTCTTCTGCTCCGAGAGCTGCTCAGAACATAGGCATCTACACAAGGAGAATGAAACCAAGTACCTTCTTCACTGTGGGCAGTAGTAAGTACAAAACAAACCAGACCTTAAGTTAATGCCAAGATCTTTGAGAAACACTGCAAGAGGGGCTGGAAAGATGGCCCAAGGTTAGGAGCACTTGCTGCTCCTTGGCCTGGACTGGGTTCTCAGAGCTGGCATGGAAGCTCACGACCATTCACAATTCTAGTTCCAGGGAGCTGATGCCTCCTTTGGCCTCTGTGGATGCTGCATGCATGTGGTGCACTTACATATACATGTAGACAAGATAGCTATGCATAAATAAAACCAGGTTTCTCCCTTGATCCCCTACCCTGATCTTCCTGAGGGCAGACTGTGACCTGGGGGTGGCTGGTTGACATGAGTCCCTTTCTTCCCAAGTTGCTGTGGGTTGTTGCCCCGCTCTATCTTGCCAGCAAGAACACGCGGGGACACACGAATCCTTCTGCAGCTAAACGTTTATTGAATCTTAAAGAAAGGGCCCGGGGCGCCGGCATGGCGTGGCTTATATAGACCCTAGCGCGGTGCATCCACACCTGATTGGTCACTTACCCATGATCTCATTAGGCACGCCCTGGAGTGGGCAAAGACCTGGCACGAAGGCACTCTTGCACATGCGCACACAGTTAACTTCCTGAAAGGAAGTCGGCTGGCGCAGTGGAGGCCAGCGCCATCTTGTAATGGCAAAAGCTATCCTGGCTTTCCACGTGGGGCGCAGTGGAAGCCAGCGCCATCTTGTGGTGGCGAATGTTATTGCGGCTCTCCACATCTCCCCCTTATTGTTTTACTAATATGAGGCTGGTCTAGGTCCCTGAAGTTACGTCCATCTGCTGTGGCTCCTGTCTTAGGTCATTCCTCTATGTCACAGCCTTATCCGTTGTAGGGTAACCCTATCGCCACCAGGCCTCATGTCTTAGATTGGTCTGTGCATGAGGAAAGTTGCCCGTCTCTGGATACCACAGTGCTGTGTGACAGTAACTGTTAAACGACCTAGGGCAAACTCTATAAAAGAGGCCAGCCAGAAAATGAGTTAGTGGGGAAATCATGATCACCCTATTGCGTGCAATGAGGAAACCTCAGCGATATAGAAGGGCTGATCAAAGAATCATTGAGTCTCTCTCAGACCAGTGCAATGGATCCACAGATACCTGGGGTGCAAGAGCAGAGAACTCAGATGCCGACTAATTCTTGAGCATAGATAACCAAATTCTAGGGGAGGCCCCTTCTTCAATGGCCACAAGTGCTTGAGTGATAACGACCTTGTCACGTTTTTGTTGAGATCTGAGTTTGCAAACCAACCATAGCATGAACACCAATCCACAGCATAGGGCTGTACCAAACAGAGCCACTCCCAATAAGTAGTGGGCACCTCATCTGGTTCTCCTCAGCTGCTACCATCAAGGGCCATAGTCAAGCCGCTCCTATAATAAAATTTAGAATTCCCAATTGTTAGCAACTACTCCAGAAAGTTCACCCACTGTGCTTGCCTAACAATAGATTGGGGGAGGGTAACTCTAGACACTGTAGACACAATGGCTGTAGAAGTAATGGCTGCTACAATAGCAGCGAAAGTAACAAGGTCTTTCCCAGGACAGTTTAGGATCAGCCATTCTTTTCTGGAACAACCAGCAGGCAATGGAACCATGTCTGAGATCTGCACAACCAGGGCAGAGTTCCCCAGTCCACAGCAGCTTTACGCAGGTGGCATTCCTGTGAAGCTATAGACTGTAAAATGACAACACCAGTTAAGGCAGCAAGAGTCACCAGGGAAATGAGGGGGGCAGCAACGGCTGGAGTCCAGTCTTCTCCAGCAAGCAGCAGTGCACAGAGGGTCAGAGAGCAGGCCACAGTGGGACGGGACACACGCAGTGGTAACACTGACTGCAGCAACGCCAAAATCTCTGTGATGACAAAAGATGAGGGGGAATCTTCCATCTTCCTCTCAGGGCAGAGGAATGATTCTAGGGACCTGAACCACGAGAGCTGAATCTTTATGCAACCAGGATCAGCAAGTCTCACCAGCCACTCAGGCAGCTGGCACACTCTTGTAGCATCCTGTAGAAAAAACACAAACATTCCCTCTTCCCCATAAAAATACCTGGACAGGATCATGTCAATATGTGGATCTTTCTATTTCACCTAGGCAGAAGTATGTCTAGTTCTACGGTGCCATAGACACTCAGAGTGTTCCTTGGCATACAAATTTAAAAATTGAAATAAAAGGAGCATTATTTAGCATACAGGGATAACTTCCCTTTTTTATTTATTAAAATTTTGTTAAAATATTATTAAGATAAGTCCTCGAGGATTAAATTGAGGACACTGAGCACTTGTATTTATAAATTGACTTGTATACCAAATTATTGTCTCCAGCATTATTGTTTTGGATATATAAAGAATGAGATTTTTGACTAATTGTTCTTATGTAAGGCCTATAATCTGTCTGGTATCATTGCCCTCCCTTGTTAAGGAGCCCAGGCAATCCAGTTTGAGTTCTTAAATGGCCTATAAAGGAACAGTATTTAGTGTTCTTAACCACTAAGCCATCTCTCCAGCACCTCACAAACTTTACCTAAACATAAACATTAATTAGAAATGCCAAATCCTGTAAATATTGTCCAGATTTGGTCTTACTAGAAATCCCTGAGCTGGCAGGGCGAGGCTGGGAATTTAAAGTAAGCAAATGGAGTTTTCCTCTTTTCATATCAACTCCATTACCATTATTAAAGCTAGGTATGAGTCTAAGGTTTAATTTAGTTGTCTGAGCCAGAGCACTGAAAGGACAGTGAGTTGTCAGACAATTCACACTGAAATCATCACTCACTGATTTCATGTAGAAAACTTGTCTCTAGTAAAGCATTAAGTAATTGAAATCAATTGTAAACCACAAGCCACACATTGGCTATCAGTATGTGAATTGAAAGCTTAATTTTTTTTAACATTATAAAAACAGTGGCTAACGCATGGAATTTAATAATCTGTGCTGAAGCAGCAGAAACTCAAGAGAATAAACAAGTGATCCAATCATACATGTAGCCTTTTCATTAGATGAACCACCTATAAATACAGTGAGTGCATTTCCTATGGGTTGCATGTACAAATTTACAATAAATACAAAAGCATGTAAAGAGTAAAATTATCAATTTTGTCTGAAAAATTTGTATATGTAATAGGCCAAATATCAGTATTTTGTAATAACCAATGTAATTGTTGTTTGGAATAAGGTATGTCTCACCAGGTTTCTTTTTAAAATACTTCCATGACTCTAGCCTACAATTTTGTATTAACACAACTGAAGCTTTATCTCCAATGTGGATAACAAAGACCTAAGTCCTCTGGTAAGGTGAGGTACTTAGCCAATTAACATATCCTTAGAAGCTTAAAATTAGTTTCAAATATTCTTTTCTGGAGTAGTGTAACAGCTACTCCCCAAATATTATAGCTCATTTTGAGAGCAAAGATTTGTAGTAAAAATTTCCATATACACTGAAAGATTTAAAGTTCTAACTTCTTACATTGAAGAAGCAACAAAATTACATAATACAAGGCTGTTAGCCATTCCTAATGATGTCACTTTATGGGCTCTCTAAAAGTATAAGCAAGCTCACGAAATGAAAACTCACAATCGCCAGGATGTAACAAATTGCATAAAAACAATCCTCTATATCTATCTTGAAATGGCAGTTGGAGTAAGCAAACAGGCTGTAATGCTCTCACAAGTTCTAAAACCTCATCAATCCTTCGTAAATCCTGTAACAATCTCTACCTGTTTGATTTTTCTTAATTACAAATAAGTTTGAGTTAGTCAATGTAACACTGGCAATCCTTAATCACAATCTTTAAGTTCTCCTTGTAACACCAGAGCACAACCACAAGGTCACCTGAGTTCTGAGTATGTGACGAGGCAGCTGTCCTTGGGGCAGTGGAATTAGCATCAAAATACAGATAGCTTCAGGGCAAACCACAACTTTGGAAAGCAAAACTCAACCTCCAACAATCTAGTCTCTAAAATCCAGTCTCCAAGATACCGAGTCTATCCTTCATGTTACAAAGTTTGACTGTTAATTCCTCCATATGAACACACGATGGTGTAGTCTCCAGTACCTCAGCAAAGAGACTTTGTCCTAAATTCTTTTAGAAGCCTGGTTTCTAGAGTAAGAATTCCATAAAAAAATTATCTCAGTTTAGACCTGTTTCCCTAGGTTGGCCCATGTCACATGTTGTCTAGAATGACTTTATCCAAATTACCAGCTTTATGTCAACTTTCTGTTACCAATATTATACCTTTTTAACCATATCCAATAACTTAAAAGCCAATAGTCCATAACCAAGGCATGTAAAGCATATTTATACATTTAAAACCAATCAGAAACAAAATGGAAGTGGCTACACATATCTTTAATATTTAGACCAAGCACCATTTTTACCCTTTTAGCAATGATTTTAAGAGAAGCACCTTGTCACCTGTTGAGTCTAATAATCACAGTCAAAGATTTTCTAAGGGAAACAGCCATCAGTTTTATTACCATAGAAGCTGAGGAGCTGCTGGTGCCTTTAAGATCAGCTCGTGCAGACGCTCAGCCCCCCGGGCAGCTTCTCCAGCTGACCTAGACTCCTGGCTAAAGGCCTGATTGAAACTGCTTTTTATTCATTTGTTCCTTTTTGAAATGAGTTAAAAACAAATCAAGGTGTGAACGACCGGCAGATAAAGTTTTTACCACTTTCTCTTTTGAACATGAAACATAAAACATTTAAGCAACAAGAAACAAAAACCACAGACATAAACTGACATACACGGACAGCATGGTGCACCAAGGACAGACAATAGACAAAGGGGAAAAACCAGATGGTGTCCCAGAAAAGGAACCCAGATTCCAATAGGAGCCAGCAGAGAGGTAGGATTTCCCCTTTCCCACCACTTCCACGGTGACCATCCACTTGAGTGGAGTTGATATGGACGATGGATTGTCTCAATTCCTGGACTAGTCTATCAACGTGTTGAAACCAAATTCCTGTAAGATACTGAGATATATTACGGGATATCTGAGCAGCACGACTGACATTCACAAATGGTATGGAAGTGAAGCACAGTCCTGAATATTTCCACTCACAACCCAATTACATTAACTCCATCAAGCTGTGCATGGGCATTGAGATGTCCTTTTGTTTGATTCTCCTGAATAAATTTTTCAGGCGGTCTACCTCTATCAAATCTGATCAGTATGACTCTGTGAAGCTCTTCTTCCTAGCGAGCTGCCTCATCTTCTAAATCCTCTTCCTCAGAGGAGCCAAGCTCGTCTGTCTCTGAGCTATCAAGCTCTAAAGCCTCTAACTCCTTTACCGGATAAAGGCTTCTCCTTTTCAAAACTTTTTTCTCCTTTCTCTGTTTCTCTCCTGGGGCGTTCTTTCCCCAACCTCTCGCTCCCTCAGATCTGAAGTCTTTGGAAGGGTCTGTCTGCTTATATTTATCTTTTCTCTTTGAGCTCTTTAATTTTTTATGCCGCTCTGTTTCTGACATGCTGCCTTGTAACTTCCCTAGCACTCTCTGTCCTGCTATTACAGTTGGGCGGCTCCCATCTTCTAGGCACGACCTCTGACGTTGTCTAGCAGCAGCCAAAAAATCAAAAACCAAAAGAGAAAGCATGAAGGCTGCTAAAACGATAACAAAAACTTCTGCCGCATCTTCTAGCAGGGGAGAGAAGTGGAACAGATCAAGACCAAACATATCTTTCAGAGCTTACCTTAAACACTACAGTTCTGGATTCCCTCCGAGGATGGAGGACCCCTCTCTCGGCGCCTGGCGATGGTGTGGCATTTCTATCCCGGGTTTCGGCACCAGATACCCCGAGCTATCTCGCCAGCAAGAACATGCGGGGACACACGAATCCTTCTGCAGCTAAACGTTTATTGAATCTTAAAGAGAGGGCCCGGGGCGCCGGCATGGCGCGACTTATATACACCCTAGCACGGCGCATCCACACGTGATTGGTCGCTTACCCATGATCTCATTAGGCACGCCCCGGAGTGGGCAAAGACCTGGCACAAAGGCACTCTTGCACATGCGCACACAGTTAACTTCCTGAAAGGAAGTCGGCTGGCGTGGCGGAGGCCAGCGCCATCTTGTAATGGCAAAAGCTATCCCGGCTTTCCACGTGGGGCTCAGTGGAAGCCAGCGCCATCTTGTGGTGGTGAATGTTATTGCGGCTCTCCACAGGTTGTGGTGAATTACAATAGAGACCTTCACGGAGACAACATGTAACATGCGGGCAGTTATACTATACAAACACTTACGAAATTAAACTCCCAACCATGCTACTTAACATTACAAGGGAGCAGCCCTCAAATGATGACGTAATAAATGCGTGAATATGTTCAGCATCCCCAGCCGTCGGGATGCGAGTCAAAGCTATGCTAGACTGCATCCCCGCTTCTCACGGCTGCCAGTGATACAAACTACAGCCACCGCCATGGAAATCAGCATGGAGGTCCTTAAGAAAACTACAAATATCCCTCATAGGATCCAACTTAACTGCTTCTGAATATTCCCGAAAGAACCTAAGTCAGCACTCTGCATATGCCCGTGTTTGCACAGCGCTACTCACAACAGTCAAGTTACAAACCCCGTGTCAGTTTTCTGAACAGATGAATAAAGCAAGAGCATGCAGTGTGCTCACAGTGGAGCGTCGCCCACCTCTAAAGTCAGGATATTTTAAGAGATCATTATATTGAGCAAAACAGCCAGATCCAGAGATGCTATACTTCTATAATGTGAAATCCACATTAATGTACTACATATGCAGGAAGAGGCTTGTCTGCTTTTGGAGGATGCCAGGAGGGAAGTGGGTGGCCAGGGAACTTCTCAGAGGCTTTCTGCAGGCTGGTCTGCATGGTGCCCCATGTCCTCTTACCTCACAGCTCCCTTCTCCATTCTGGCTGTACTGTGGCACTGTCTGAAGAGCTGCAGCTTCTGAAAACCTGAAGGTATGTGAACAATATCACTGGCAACTGGTCAAGGAGCCTGGGGGCCCATAGGTTGCTCCGGTGTGCCTGGTTGGAGGACATGGCCTTGCAAGAATTCACTGGTGCCTCAGCACTGTGACAGAGGAAAAGTCCATGGGGGACAGGTCTGCTTTGGCTCACAGTTTCAGGAAATACTTCATGGTGGAAAGACATGGCACCTGAAACAGCTTAGTCCATTACAGCATGGGCTTCAACATGGCAAGTAGGAAACAGGAGAGCAGAGGAGCAGAGCTGGTTAAACCATCAGAGGCACATCCCCATTGGTCTATGTTCACCTGCTAGGCTCCAAGTCTATAGGTCCCTAGAAACTGGGGGCGGGGGCAGCTATTCAAGAACAAAGGACTCTGGACATTTTGCACTTAAACTATAGGAGACAGTGAGGACAGTGTGTGCTAACCAGCTCTGCAACCTCACAGGCACAGAGCAATACTTCAGGGAACAGGATCACCCGTACTACTGCAGGGCAGGCATATCTTCTGTGTATTGCCTGGCTTTGGGCCTTCACAGAACGGGTAGTCAGCAAATATCTGTGGGGCAAGCAAATGAGAAGCATGGCATGAAAAAACCCAGCAGGATCATGGGCCTGCAGTCAGTGCGGCCAAATGCACACTGTTCAGGAAAGAAGATGGTGTCACAGCCTACGTTAGTTCTATCCACACTTCACCAGAGATTACACTAGGGCACAAGGCCTCACTCCAGTGCAAACGGTAAGCTAAAACCCTTATCCACAAGACCTGAAGAACCCTTACCTTGAAGGCTTGCTGTGTGAAGTCAAGTGTCTGTCCAAAATGCTGGGTCCTAGTGGCTGTTACAGATCTCCACCACAGCATAATCATCAGGGCACGCTTGACCAGGGAGTGGGTCCTGTGCTGGGAAGAAGCTTTCATTCTCCCTGGCCTCTCATCTAAGACAGAAAGTAAACAGGCCTTCAAACACCCAGATTTAAGTCTGTTACACTCTGAAAGGAGACTCATGTTGTCCCACAGAGGCACAATCCTCTTCTCTGTGTCATGGAGAAATGGAAAGCACAGAGCATTTTCCTGAGAGGACACTGTATGGCTTCATGCCAGTGTGTAAGCTCTGTGGGTCAGACTAACTGGTGTGCTCAACCTGAAGGGAGCTAGAGGAAAATTCTCAATACGGGGAACTCATAAAAAAACATGACAGACATGAGTAGACCAAGATCAGACACTGAGTACCAAGGTGCAGAACAAGAAAGAGCTGACATTTTAAAACAGCTATTTTAGTCAGAACTAGTTCTCTTACCTGGTGACAGATGTGTGCTGGGAAGACTATGACTGTCAGTTGCCTAGGCTCATCTTCTTCCTCCTCTCCACTGTGGCTTTCATCTGAAATGTGAGAAGAGCTAAGTCTTCCTCCACTCCCGTGAGCTAGCAGCCGTGGCTGCTTCTCTGCTTGCTGAGGAGGCAAACTCGAAGGCAGAGGCCAGAGCCCATCCTCATCTGTGTGCTCACCCACTGCTTTGTGCTGTTGCCAGCAGAGCACCCAACATCCCTTTTACAGCTAGGTTGGTCTGGTACTATTCAGACCTCTCTGGTACCTCTCCCCCTCTGTTGGATGTCTGTGGTCTCATTCACTTTGATGATTTGTTTCAGTCACATTCATGTGTATGTCTGTGTGTGTGACTACAGGAGCCTTGACTAGCCCAGATGCATCAGATCCCCTGGAGCTGGAGTTATGAGCTGTTGTGAGCCACAGACATGGGTGCTGGTCCTCTGGGAGCACTAAACCATCTCTCCATCCCCCTGGTTTTCTTCACATGAAAGCCCTGTGTTTGCATGTTTCAACTTTTGGGGTTGCCCAGAGGCACCAGATGTAGGCTTCCCCACTCCCCAGCGCAGGATTTTGTCATGGCCAGTGCTGTGGGTAAAGACTCAACGATGAAGCAGTTACTGTTGCTCCAGTCATTTCCTAAGGATTAGAGACTATTTTTAGGACCAGTGTGGTGACCATAGACAAGAGACAGTCACTGTTTCATCTGTTTTATCTGAAACCCGGACTTATTTTTTTCCTTCTCTTTTTCCTCTTCCTTTTTGAGACAGTCTGTAACTCACTTACGTAGTTCAGGCTGGCCTTGAACCCCTGATCCAGCTTCATTTGTTTATATTGTAAGTAGACACTGGTCTATAAGTTACTCCTGATGATCTGCCACCCAGAAGTGTCCCAAAAGAACTGGGACTCTCGTGGCCTGGCTCTGTGGGCTCTGTCCTGGCACAGTTCCTTCCAGTCTTTCTAGTGAGGAGCAGAGGCTCCAAGAGAAGGCTACAAGAATGGCAGGCAGGAGAAAACCAGCTTCCAGGGTTCCTCCTGCCCTCCTTGATTTCTGGCCCTCAGCCCTCAGGAAATGTCCTTGGTGACTCTACACTCTCAGGGCTTGTCCCAGGCTGACACTGCACTGCTTTGGTTAAGGGCAGCAGAAACTTAGAGAGAAACCACAGATCCCAGACTTCAATCCATGCAGTCATTTCTTTCCTCCCCTCCAAGCCTCCATGTGCCCCACAGAGGCTCAGGCAGTGACCCTGTCAGAACAACAGCTCTGAACAGCTTGATGACCTGGGTTGGTCACACTGACCTGACAGGAGGAAGAAAATGCCTCCCTTTAAAACCTGGCATGATTGAAGGGGCTCGAGACCCCATATGAACAACAATGCCAAGCAACCAGAGCTTCCAGGGACTAAGCCACTACCTAAAGACTATACATGGACTGACCCTGAACTCTGACCTCATAGGTAGCACTGAATATCCTAGTAAGGGCACCAGTGGAAGGGGAAGCCCTGGGTCCTGCTAAGACTGAACCCCCAGTGAACGGGATTGTTGGGGGGAGGGCGGCAATGGAGGGAGGATGGGGAGGGGAACACCCATATAGAAGGGGAGGGAGAGGGGCTAGGGGGATGTTGGCCTGGAAACCAGGAAAGGGAATAACACTCGAAATGTAAATAAGAAATACTCAAGTTAATAAAAAAAAAAACCAACCAACCAACCAAACAAACAAACAAACAAAAAAACCTAGCATGAGAGGGTTGGGGATTTAGCTCAGTGGTAGAGTGCTTGCCTAGCAAGCACAAGGCCCTGGGTTTGGTCCTCAGCTCCGAAAAAAAAAAAACAAAAACAAAAACCTGGCATGAGGAAATGTTTAGGATAGAGAGAACATGAGGACAGAAATCCACAGAGCTACAGTTGTTTGACCCCTTGAGATGAAACGAACAGCAGGACACACAGCAAGGACTGTCCTGTGCCTCTCACTAGGGATGTCAGTGTGGCTCACTCACTCACTTGGCACGTTTGGTCAGTGGGGCATGGCTGGCTGGTAGCCCTTAGACGGCCAGCTTGGGTGAGGTTTAAGTAGAGTCTGTTCTTCCCTTCCATGTGGGCACCTACCCTTGCTCTAAGCACACTAACAAAGTCACACTGGAACTAAAACCCAAACTCTCAGGCATACAAAGGGGCAGGGAATAGGACACATGATGGGGGAGGGCATTATGGGGGAGGGTGGTAATAGAAACTGACCAGAAAGAGCACAGAGGACAGAACTAGATATGGATATTAAAACGCCAGTCGTGAATGCATTCTATATGTTAAGAACAGTATATGGGGCTGGAGAGATGGCTCAGCCGTTAAAGGCTAGGCTCACAACCAAATATATAAGAACAGTATATGATATGTCAGTACATCAGGGCTTGGGAAGGATGACCTAAGACCCACTCCTGGGCCTGGAGAGATGGCTCAGTGGTTAAGAACACTGACTGCTCTTCCAGAGGTCCTGAGTTCAATTCCCAGCAACCACATGGTGGCTCACAACCATCTGTAATGGGATCTGATGCCCTCTTCTGGTGTGTCTGAAGACAGCTACAGTGTTCTCATATAAATAAAATAAGATTAAAAAAAAAAAACCCCACTCCTTAGGTCGGGACCTACAGTGTCTAGGACAGAAGATGCACTCAGTGTGCTAATAGCAGATTGGTTAAGAGGAAGAAAACGACTTAAAATGTAGCATCGTGGGCTGGTGAGAAGGCACTTGCAGGACCCTCACAGTAGGGAGAAGCAACTCCCACCAACTTGTCCTCTGCTACAAGATGACCACACCCAAACAAATGCAATGATTTTTTTTTAAACTTAGCAATAGAAGCCATTCAAACTGAAGCAGAGAAACTATGAATGGATATTGAGGCATAAGATAACAAGTGCCTGACACCTTAACTGTATCATTGGGATGATGGAGGGAGAAAGATGAGCATCCACATAAACGGTCTGAATACTCTGAGATGAAACCTCCAGGAAGCAGACTTCTGTGAGGCAGAAAGGTGCCCCAGGCACAGCTCAGAACCACTGACAGAGAAAACCATAAACAGCAGCCAGGGAAAGAGCCAGTCATGTTCTGAGGAAAGGCTAAGAACAACAGGAGACTGCAGTGTGAGCATGGATCCCAGTGGCAGGCAGGCCCGTATACTTAGAGCACAGAGAGGAAAAAGCAAGGCAGCAATCTGAACTTCCAGACTCACCACAAGTCTTTCACAGAATGGTGAGACAGTTTTTCAGGTACTGAGGAGCTGAAAGGAGTTAGCACCCAGGAGACCCTAGTGAGGAGAGAAGGTAAGGGGTGTTTTTCAAACAGAATGACATCAGGTAGAGACCAGGGATCTCTGCCAAGGACGGAACACTGCAAACTGTATGCAGAGGAATGCACAACAGCTGTGTACCACTAAGACTTATTAATGGCAGCACTGGCTATCAGAGGAGTGCAAATCAAACCTGCTACACACAACTTCACGTCTGTTTAAATGGACAGACAGTTAGAAGATGGTATTGTGTGCTGAGGATGGAGGGGAACTGGAAGGCACATGTACTCCAGGTGAGAACGTAAAATGGTGCAGCCACTTGGGAAAGTAGCTGGGAGCTGGTGATGCTGTTAGGCATTTGCTTCAGAGAAATGGGAAACTAGCCCCATACCAAACCTTCAACAGCAGCACTGTTCACAACAAGCAAGCAAGCAAGCAAGCCAGCAAGCCAGCAAGCCAGCAAGCCAGCAAGCCAGCAAGCCAGAAGCAAACTATCCATGAACTAAAGAATGGATTAATAAAAAGCAGCCCATTCACACCATGGGTATCACTTGGTAAGGAAATGAAATGAATTACTAATGCATTACAAATGTGTGAAAGCTAATAGGATATGCTAAGAGAAGGTAGTTCCCAACTGCAGTGTGTCCATCCACAACAAATTTATTTAGAGATACCAAGTAGATTGGAGGTCATCTTGCATCTGGTGAGGCAGGAGGGTGAGATGATCACTACAGGAGATGAGGTTTCATTTAAGAAGGTGAAGACCATGTAAGGACGTAAAGATTGTGATCTGTGTGACCCGTGGATCCACAGAAAACATTAAATGACCTGTTTTAAGCTGCACATGGTGCTGCACATCTGTGAACTCCAGGTCTTGGATTGCTAACGGGAGTCTTCTCTCCATAAGCTCTTAGCGGGGGTTGAACTTTGTTAAATTAGTCTGTATTTCCTTTTAGTATTCACTGGGATGACCATGTGATTTTTGCCTCACTTCTGTTTCTTTGCTGTTCGCCACTTACTGATTTGCATGTGCTGACCCACACTTGCAAAGCGAATGAAATAAAGGTGGCCACGACGCATGGTCTAGTAAGGGTGCTGCTGAGCAGGTTTGTAAATACTTTACTGAGAATTGTTGCCTCGGTGTTCACCGGGAAAATTGCTCTACTTTTCCTGATTATTTTCTTATCTCGTTTGGTGTCAAGGTGTCAACGTTTGATAAAATGAGGGTGTTACTGTTCCTTCTTTTTCTTTTCCAAGCCAGAATGGATGTCACCAAAAACTAGTCCAGGGAGATGGTTCAGTAGGTGGCAACCAAGCCAGATGACCTGAGTTTGACTCTCAGGAACTCACATGATAAGGAGAGTATGGACTACCCTAACTTGTCTTCTGACCTCAATACACACATTAAGGTATATGCACACACATGCTAAATAAATGTAAAAAGAAAACTAAAACAAGAAACAAATATTGGGAGGATGTGTGGAAAAATGAACCTTTGTACACCTTTGGTAGGGATGCAAATTACTTCATTCACCCACTATATAAATCGGTATGGAGTTTCCTAGAAAGAGCAAGAATAGAACCAAACCACTCCTGAGTGTGTTCCAAAAAGAATAAAAGTCAGCACACACAGCACACACAGAGAGATCCGTATACCCGTCCCTACTATGGCATATAGAACAGCCATGTTGAGGATCAGCCTTTGTGATGGATAGTCTTCACTGTCCACTTGACCGAATTTAGAATCATCATGGAGACATACGTCTTGGTGTATCTAAGGGGGTGTTTCCAGAAGGTGCAACTGGAGAGGGGAGACCCACCCTGGATGTGGGTAGCACCCTGCTAGGGTCCTAAATAGAAGTGACCGTGAGTTGAGCACCAGCATCCAGTGTTTCCTGCTGCAGATGGACAGTGAGGAGCTGCCTCACACTGCTGCTACCATGCCTCCTCTACCACGAGGGGCTGTGCCCTTCTGAGCTTGCGCCAAAGTCAGACCTTCCCTCTTTAAATCGCTTGTGCATGGGACTGGAGCAAGGGAAAAAGTAACTGATGAAGCCTAAGTGCTGTGAATAAGAAGATGTCTATGTGCATAGTCCAATTTTATTCACCCAGAAACATTACTTAAATCTTACTCGCTTTATGTGGCTTGTCACATTTTTGAAAACTTTGCTTTGCATGTATTTATGTGTGTTGGGTATGTCTGTAAGACTGAGGGTGTGTGCACATGCTCATGTGTGCACATATGGAGGTCAGAGTTGACACTATGGATCTTCCTTTGCTGCTTTCTACGTTTGAAAATCTTTAAAAAAATTTATGTGTATTGGTGTTCAACCTGTATGTATGTCTGTGAAGGTGCCAGATCCCCTGGGATTAGGGTTACAGACAGCTGTGAGCTGCCATGCAGGTGCTGGGAATTGAACTCTGGTCCTCTGGAAGAGCAAGCAGCCAGTGCTCACAACCACTGAGCCATTTCTCCAGCTCCACTCTCTAGCTTTTTTATTATTTATCTTAAAGATTGTATGTATATGAGTGGTGTCGCTGCAGTCATGTTTGTGCAGTAACCATGGAAGCTAGAAGAGGGGACTGGATCCCTTGATACTGATGTTATCGACAGGTGCTGGAAACTGAAGCTAGGTCCTCTTCCTTCTAAAGGCTGTAGGGCCTTTAACCATGGAACCTCCTCTAGTTTCTACCTTTCTGAAAACAATCTGAGCCATACTAGTTTGGCTAGACTGGCTGCCCGGTGAGCTGTTAGGATTCACCTGCTCCAGGGCTATGGTTACAGAGTTGCAGTTAGCTTTTCTTATGGTGTACTCAGGGGCCTTTATGTGGTGCTGGGACCCAAAATCAGTTCCCCATGCTTGCATAGCAAGCGCTTTACCCGTGAGTCATCTCCCCAGCGCTTGCTTGGCAGATTTGTTCTAGAGGAAAATAAAACTATAAAAAACAAAAATGAAAAAATAATGGATCAGACTTTAAAACTTGAACAGCACAGCTCAGGCAACAGTGTTTGCCTGGCATGCAAACAACCCTGAGTTCTATCTCCAGTACCACAAAACAAACAGACAAACACTCCGGGGACGGTTCAGTAGGAAAATGCTTGCCTTGTAAGCCTGATGACCTGAATTTGGTCCCTAAAACTCAGATGAAGGAGGAAGGCAAGAACTGATGCCACAAAATTGTCCCCTGATCTCTTTACGCATGCCACAGCATGCATGTGCCACAGATGTATTAGACCCTCTAATAAAATAAAAAAATCCTTCAGACAAGAAAGTAATTCCAAAAGCTCAAAATTCTGTTTTTTCTTAAAATTTCAAAATACTTAGAGCTGCATAGTTGGCTCAGCAGATAAATGTGTTTTTAAAAGCACCTGCCACACAAACCCAATGACCGAAGTTTAATTGTCAGGTCCCACCGTAAAAATAGAGAACCAACTCCTGCAAATTGCCATTTGATTTCCACTCTGGAGCCCCAACCCCACTTTACATATTACATCTCTCTCTCTCTCTCTCTCTCTCTCTCTCTCTCTCTCTCTCTCTCTCTCTCTCTCACACACACACACACACACACACACACACACACACACACTCAGACACACACACTCAGACACACACACACACACACACACACACACACACACACCCCTGTAAAAAAAATTAATCTTACTTAGTCGTAAACTCAAGACTGATCAGCCTGACAAAAATATGCCTACTAGTTAGGGTTAGGGTTAGGGTTAGGGTTAGGGTTAGGGTTAGGGTTAGGGTTAGGGTTAGGGTTAGGGTTAGGGTTAGGGTTAGGGTTAGGAGTCAAGTAATTTGACAAAGATGTATTGACTGTGAATGAGCCTAAAGACAGATGCTCAGTGTCCTTAGACTTAGGGAAGTGGAAAGAAAAGCCCTGATGACACAGCATTGCACACCCACTATAATTCAGCACTGTGACAACTCTGATGTCACAAGGCTCCCTGGTGGAAGCTCAGCGGCGTAAGTGTAGGTGTGTCCTGGAATCTCTGGAATATGCACTCTAGCAACACAAGGTTATGAACAAGGAAGAGAAGGCCATGCAGGTGACTAAGGTATAGGTCCAGTCTAGAACAGCAATAAAGGCAACTTTGCTTTGGAGGCTGGGAGGAGCCCACGGGAACAAACAAGAGGCACACACGGAAATACAAAGTGCAAAGAAAGACAGCAAGGAGTCAGGAAAAATGCAAACCAGCCTGAGAATAGGCAGCATGGTTAGGAAGCTGTAACTCCCTAAGCATGTACAGTCTCATATGGGTCAGATGCCATGGAAGCTGTGTGGGGGCCAGGCAGCAGTGGACTGCACTCTGACTTTAGGAGTGTCTAAGGAGAGAAGTTGATTTGGGCTTGGAGGGGAGCAGCAGTCAGAAGATGAATGGTCAGAGCAGTGAGTGAGTTTGCTCAGTATGTGCAAGCCTGAACTCAGGTATTACTTCGGGGAAGTTATTTAAACTTTGAGGTTTGTTTCTGCATCTGTTAAATGGGTATGAAAAGGGCACTTAAATGCCATGACACTTGAAAACAGTGGGTTTAATATTCCCAAAGTTTCAGTTAAAATGATGCTGGAAGACGGGCAGACCGAGTCTGGTACTGTGAGAAAAGCCAGATGAGGGCCAGGCTCACTAGGCTCACTGGATGTGAAGGCCACCAGTTTTGTGTTATGTGGTTTCTATCCTATGTCATCTGTGTACTTTGGGATGTTTGCTGAGCAGCTATGAGCAAGGCACGCATTTTTATCACCCACAAGCTTGAACGATGAGATGGGCTGTGAAGGTCCCACACTGAAAGGACAGTGTGGTAGGAGGGGGCCTGGCTGCTGAGTAGGCACTGGCTATGTTCAGAAAGAGCAGTGTGTGGGGGCAAATAGGAGCAGGCAGCTGTGAGTGCAGGGCAGACCAACTGTGCCAGCCCAGAAGACAAGAACTGAAAGGGAAAGGACTGGAAGCATGAGTTCAGAGGGCTGGTAAGAGCAATAGTGTGTTAGGTATATTCTTTGCTTAGCTGTTAGGTTCCTTGAGTGTAAGGTCACGTGTACTAACATTTAAGAAGAGCTCTGTGGAACTGCTTCATTGCTGGTGTTAGGCCGCTGTGCTCTAGCACCTCACTCTGTCCCTAACAACAGCTCCCACTTCTAAAGAACTCACTAAATACACCAGCAGGTTTTGCTGTGCTAGCAGCTTCCCTCATGACCCCAAGTCTGCCCACTCTCATCACCTCCACTCCCTCCTCCCTTCTTCCTAGCTGCTATCAAGGGCTGATTCCTGGGCCTCTGTCCAAAGCTGAAACCCTACCTCACCTACTGCCCCCACCCCCTCTTCTCCCCTTCCTGGTTCCATTCTTCTCTGGATTACCAGGATCATATCACGTGTTTTACCGTCCTACTTGACGTCAGCCTCTGCTATTGTAATGCTCTTGTCTATTCTGTTGTAACTGGGGTACTAGAACTGTGGCATATTTGATGGTTGAATGAATAATGGCAGGTCAATATTATGTAGCCATCATGGAGTCCAGGGCCACTTGGTTTGCTCTGGGAGGGTGGGGGGAGTGGGCAGCTGGGTATTCCAAAGCCCCTGCAAGGCACATGCAAGGCAGAGGAACCAGGACCTGTCAGATGTACAGTGGTTAGAGGACACTGTCCCTCAGTGCCTGAAAGCCCAGGAAGTGGGAAGGGCTTGGCTTCAGTTTTCTGTCTGGCAGGTTAGTGACTGTGGTAGTTGTGCCTCTGGAAGCAAAGCAATGCAGCCTCCCCAGAGGCTAGAAGAAAGCTGGAGTCCTGCTGGCGCTGGGTGGCAGCCAGCGTCTGGAAGTACAATGCCCATCTGTTTCACTGCCTTCTCTTTTCAGAGGCTGCTGGCTCACCCCACTGGAATGGGGTGGCACTTCAGGACACGAAACTTGGAGCTGGTGGCAGATTTCTTGGAACTGGTGGCAGGAAGATCTAAATTAAGACTGTTCTATCACAACAAATAAATAGAAGCTGAAATAGAGACTAAAGGAATTCAGCAGAATGCCTTCATACATAATTTCTTAAATACAGAGGAAGACCTCAGGAAGCAGACTGGTATTTATTCAATAGAGCCTCAAGGTATTTGCTGAAAACAATGACACTATTTGACACAAAAGCACAAGCTTCTCTTTTTGAAGCACCCTGTGCCATAGATGATGGCAATTTCCACTCTGCTTGGAAGGTTCTTGACAAGGCCCCAGGCCTGGCCCATTACCTGCTCAGGGGACAAGACGAGTTACTCCAGCATGGGGTCAGCATCATGTACTCACACAGAAGCTTCCTGCTTCATGCCAAGATGCAGAGGCTCCCTAGAACTCTGAAGAGCCCATCTCAACAAGGCTGTGTCCCTAGCTCAGAGACTAGTGGACCCTGTCCTTTCATGGCCAGCAAGGGTGAGGTTCCTAGCCAGAGGGTGCTGGAAAGAAGTTCATTCAGCAGAAAATCATCTAAGCAGTGCCGGGAGACCTTACTATTTTAAATGTGAAAGGCCTATCAAACCAGCTGTGTCTCCTTCAGGCAGGCAAGGCCCTGAGGTTCTCTGGTTATTTCTGATGATTCTGCACTCCCAACGTGATAGACACCTCTGAACATAGAACTCACTGTGTAGTATCCATGTAACAACCTGAAGACTGGTTTACAGAACCTCTGAAAACATATTAAGTGACCTTGTTGGTTAGGTCAGATGGAGTGGACTCCAGGGCGCCAGACCTTCACCCTCACAAAGGTAGATGATACTCAAGTCTATGTATCCAGCAAGCTCAGGAAAATGTACAGCATCATCCTGGAAAGGTTTTATCTTGAATCGGGATGTGTATGAACCACCTGTGTGCTTGTGGAATCGCTGTTCTGTCTTTGTCTCTTCTACTACATGGCTTGTCTTTTCACTTTTCAGGAGCTCAACCCTGAAGTAGGATCCAACTTTATCGTTTTCCAAGAAACCTGTTGTCTTGAAGGAAAACATTATCTTACCGTTCATATTTAGGACTGGTTCATCTGGAATTAGCATGTCTGTACTGTGATAGGTTAAAGATTTCCAGGGGGCTAGCCAACATTATTATTTTTTAAAAAATATTTATTATTTTTATGAGTGCACTGTCGCTGTCTTCAGACACACCAGAAGAAGGCATCAGGCCTCATTACAGATGGTTGTGAACTACTGTGTGGTTGCTGGGACTTGAACTCAGGACCTCTGGAAGAGCAGTCGGTGCTCTTAACCACTGAGCCATCTCTCCAGCCCCATTCCTCTTCTTTTTTTTTTTTTTTTTTTTTGGTTCTTTTTTTCGGAGCTGGGGACCGAACCCAGGGGCTTGCGCTTCCTAGGCAAGCGCTCTACCACTGAGCTAAATTCCCAACCCCCCATTATTATTATTCTTAATGTAGCCAAAAATCTTTTTCTGATGTGGTGTTAACCAGTATGCCTTGACCAACAGTCCACTCAGTGGGATTTTTTTTTCAGTTGACTAGAATTTCCATACTTTTGCTATTTTGTTTTTTCTCTTTAAAGCAAGGAACAGTGAAACCATGTAAGCAGAGGCAGGATGACGAATAGCTCCAACTCTAAGCCAAGGAGTGACCAGTCTTGCTTGGGCCCTTCTAAGGCAGCGGTGCACATGCCTTATTCTGAACAAGTAAACAGCATTCACAGAAACACTTTGGGACAAATATAGGTGAAATTACCCTTTGTTAATGAAGAGATAAGGATCATAGTGTCCTGGGCTCAGGATTGCAAAATGTTTTTTCAAGTCACTTTGGGGCGTTTGATCCAGTTCACACTGTGCTGTAAAGTGCTTCCACTTTCATCTAACAAATTGTTTTACAGGGCCACACCCACCTATGTAACTCACAGGTTTTCACCTAAGACAGTCAACTCTCCTTTATGTGCCTCAGATTATTTGCTACTCATTCAATGGAAGGACCAGTTGTTCCAGGCCATCTCTTGTTGTACATACGTCACTAGTAGATGCAGACTGTACAGAATGATGGTGCCATGACATTTTCTTACGTGTACCTACTCTGCTTTTGCTCATACCCTCAGGGGCCAGCTCTTGTTTACTACTATATCAAAATGTCTAGTTTGATGACATGCATGCAGGTGTTCAAGTCACTGGAGCGACTGGTCCCAGTTTCCATGGATTTCCATTCCTGGCATTGCCTGTCCACCGACACTGAGGCTAGGTGACTGCATGAAGATAATGCAATGCTCTACAGAAGCTGTTCTGGTCCTTGTTCTTAGCAACTACCCTGCCACTGTGCTGCCTGGCAGTGCTTCCTCAGTCCAGCAGTACCCACCTACTGATGAAAGGGGCGTCTACCTCTGTCAATCTTCTGTGTTCTTGAGTCAACTTCTCCAGAGAGGGTTATGACTGAGGAATGACTAAAATAGTCTTGCTGCTTGAGCTGTGGTGTGAGATCCCTCTGACATCTGCTTTCACTATTTCCTATCACCTTACAAATACATCATGCATTGCTATGGCCCCACTTGAGTTCTATATTCGTTACCCATTATTCACAACAAATTAATCATTTCCGAGAGAAAAGAATCTAATTTTAGGGCATGGCCACTGCTTCAAGTTATATATTATCTGAATTGAATGCTACTCTCTGAATACAATTGTATGAGTAACAGTTTAAAATCATGTTCGCTTCTTACTATGGCTATCATGGAGCTGGGGATTGGCCGAAGGCTGAATAGGAGCGGTGTCCCACCGTAGGGTTATAAATTAAGAGTGGAGGATTGCCGGTACCCTCAGTTGTCTGTGAGGAGCATGTGCATCTTGTCTACTCCTCCAGGTTTTGAGAACTGGTGCTGGAATACAGTCTGAGATGGTGGCAGCTCAGGAGGAGGCCACATCCCCAGAGGGTAAATCGTCCCAAGTATCAGTACCGTGCCATCAACTCAAAATTGTGAAAGCAACCTCTGTATGAAGAGACTCTAAAGAATGTGTCTGACAACGTTGCTTTAGGTAACTAACACTAGGCCATCTATACAGACTGTGCTTTCCTTACTAGTGCACAGAATACCAAGCATCTTTTAAAGGCCCCAGTGGTCAGCTTCAGCAGTCCGTGAGCAGGTTTGCATGTGCCCACATGAAAAGGTCTTCATCAAGGCAGAACAGTGACCGTCATCTCTGCATAAATGTTCTATTCACAGATTTAAACAGTTAGTCTTGTGAACTTGAGTCTGGCAAGCTGTATTTAGGCACAAAGGAATGTTTTGATCCAGGCTCTAAAGTAACCCAAGATCCTTGGTTCAGACTCATTGTCAGATGAAGCTTGCCTGTTCTTTCCAAATAAAGTCAGTTCCTCAATATTTGACAGAAAAGAACCCTTATTTCCAAGCAGGATGCAATTCTAAATTACCTTGGCAAGAACGACAGTGAACGGTTGATCTTTGAGAATGCTCTTTATTGACAGGTACTGGACAAGTGTAAGGCATGTTCACAGGCTGACGTGAAGCACAGCTCACTGTCTCAATAGCTACGCCTCTGTGCCCGACGGGTACCATAAGCTGCTGTGCGCGCACTTTAGCATGGCCTGCATTCACTGTTACAGCACGTACACCAGGGACAGTGTCTCAGAATAAAGAGTAAGCTACAGACTAGGTCACTAAGACACCACAAATCACATGGACACAGGTCGAAGGTGACAGCATCTCCAGGGCAGCAGAGAACACGTTGGGAAACATTTTTGTTTCTTTGTGTTTGAAAGAAATGTAATGTATCTTGGGTTCACGTGTCTGTATTTGCCACTGCCTACAGGTCACTAAAAAATACCTAGTTTTTGAATAGTTTCTAATACAGTTAGCTTGTTTTTCAGGCCACATTACAAGATTGCATGCATTACTTTACACAAAAGTCAAACAGAACAATGTTAACACCAACACGTCAGGACTGTAGTACATTTCCCTTCCGGAGGAAGAATAAGGAAGGAGAGTGAGAGTGACTGTCCTGTGCTCGGCACTTTGTCCTGCATTCAGCCGGGCCTTTCCAAGCACTGGCTGACTCATGAGACTTACATGGTAACCTTAGTGTAAGTGTCAAGTGTGGGACTCCTGTGAACAGACAGCATCTTCCCAGGGTAAAAAAAATTCTTAGCTGATACTAATTTAAAAAGTATTTTATACTTGATTACCAAAATGTAGACCAATTGGATCACATAAGCACTTTAAAAATTTATGAAGGGGATCCTACAGTTCCACATAAGGAACTGAGGAGGCTAAGAACCTTTAAAATCTGAACACTGCTTTGAGGAGCACAACAGTTCTTTCCAAAGAACCTGCTCATCTCAGTGTCCCTGCAGCAGCTCCAACAATGCAGGACGTGGTGACACAGCACTGCAGACACACATGGCTGTCACTTGCCTGGACTTAGGACAGACTGCATTCAAGATTTCGATTTGTTAGCTTTGTGATGCACAGTGCGAGAGTGTCCATGTTTGCTGTCTTTACACTGGCAACAGGACATTGTTGTTCTTTAACTCATGAAGTGCATGGTGCATTAGTGAGGAGTGACTACCTACAGCAACAGGAAGGAGGGTCCCATCTTCTTCTGGGCTGGGACTGTGATGGTGGCGCAACAGGTTACTCTTCTGACAGCAGGTCACTGCTGCCACAGGTGGGGCACGTGCTCTGCCCTTTCAGCCATTGCTTAAAGCACTGAAAGTGAGAAAGTAAAGTCAGCTGGAGCCCTTGGGAACACATGGGCCTTGGCTCCTTCAAATCACTGGACTCTGGCAGGGATACAGCTCATATTACCTCTAAGTCTGGTGTTGCCAACACTTAAGACATCAATGGCTGCTCAGGGCAGTGCTCCAGAACTGGATTCATCATCTCACGAAGGGCCTTGTCCTCCCTTAAACCCTGGCCTCAGTCTAAGCTTTTCTGGCTTCCTGCACTGATTTGTACAAGGAGTTTTGTGGCCACAGAATCACTCAGTACTGTTCCTCACCAGCTTGTGTGCTACATTCCAGGCTGCTGCTCCTGGCTGGGGGACTGCTGTCACATGGCTGGGCAGTCATAGGAAGCCAGAAGGCCCAAGCAAGTGGTGTCACATCTGAAGGAGTCTCTGCAAGCTTTTCCACTCCTTCTAGTTAGTACTTTATGTTTAACCTGATCTGTCTTAACCCGGCAGTGCCACGATATGGAGACAATTAGTCCTGGAAGGACATGGACCAAACGTCTAGGCAGAAGCAGCCGTTAGCATGTAAACTGAGCTTCATATACTACACCTAGCAGACACAGGGTACAATTTACTCATTTAGTCACACAAGAAACCACCCTTCAGGGAATTAAGAGTCTCAGAGCCAATATAGCTAGGCAGTCATATAATTCTCTGCCCATGGTATGACTGGCAGAAAGAGTCATCTACAGAACTACAGATACCCCTGGCCCGAGAACCCGACCCACTTCCCCAACAAGACACCTATTTTTACAGTCATATGCACACTTCATGTGGAGCTTTACAAACTAAAAATGTTTTTGCAAACACAATATAGACTCCTAGAAAAAAAGTCCACTTTTATTTTCAAAATGTTTGCTATAAAGGCAAAGATAATTCTTACCCCTTTGTGAAACTTGTGCCCACATTTTAGCACACGCATGTTTTTTGACTTGAATATTTCATGGCATATTTGACAGGAATTTCCATCTGGTGCCTGTGGAAACAAATATGTTTAAATAATAAACTAACTTTTTATGATATGTGCTCTCATGACTTAGTACGTGGCCAAAAGTGGCCTAAAAGTGTTTTTTGCCACAAAGGGTGTCAGATTGTTTTTCAGTTGAGCTTGAACAGAGTGAAAAACAGGTTGTTTTAAAATAGTTTCTAAGGGGAAAAAAAAAATCAATACACCATTACTCCCAGCACTCGGGAGGCAGAGGCAAGAGGATCTCTGAGAGTTTGAGACCAGCCTGGTCTAACAGAGCAAGCTCCAGGACCACACAGAGACACTGTGTTCTAAAACAGGACTCTTCCCAGAACACAACCTAAAGTTCTACTTTTCTCAGAGGAAACTGTTTCAACAGCTAACAGTGCCTGAACAATACTGTAATGACCATCTCCCATCCTATACCTAAAATGTGGCAGTAAAAATAGGTTAGTGCTACAAATCAGTTTGGGACTTGAAATGTAATGTAACCATATACAACATACTATCTGTGGTGGTTTGAATACAGTTGGCCTGGGGAGTGGCACTATTAGGAAGTATGGCCTTGTTAAAGAAAGTGTGTCATTGTGGGGTGCACTTTGGGCCTCTATGATCAGGCTCCGCCCAATGTGGAAGGTGAGTCGTCTCCTGAATGTCTTCAGATCAGGATGAGGAACTCTTTAGTTCCTCTAACACCAGGCCTGCCTGGATGCTGCCATGCCTCCCGCCATGATGATAATGGACTAAACCTCTGAAGGGGTAAGCCAGCCCCAGTTAAATATTGTCTTTATAAGAGCTACCTTGACCATGCTGTCTCTTCACAGCATTGAAATCCTAAACACTATCTTATGGCCAACTATAGTATTTGAAGTTGGTATACGGTGACACAGAAAGTAGGTCTTAACAGACCACTGGATAAATACAGATGTGGCATTATATTTATGTAATTAATTTTTAAATTAATAAGCAAAGAGACTTTACATCTATAGACGTACCTAGAAACAATTCTGATATATAAAATGTTAACAGGGTTACCCCTGGCTAAGACAGGTTTAGTTTTTTCCCGAGGTTTCTCTAAGCATGGATTACTAGTACAAATCAAAACAGAACATTCTGGTGGGTTGCCTAGGAAACGCAATAAAGAGATTGTGCAGCACTGCACATGGAGACAAACAGGTCTCTGGCCTCCTGTGCCTCACAGCACTTGCCCTAGTGTACACCAAGTTCTAATCATCATAATTTTGAGCATCTAAGAAGCAAGAATCTTGTTTATATAAGGCTTCAACAACAAATAAGAACTGGGGCCCCAAACTGACCCAGAAACATTTGCAAGTGACTGACCAGGGCTCAAGCTGCAGCTTTGTGGAGTTCTGCTCTTTCCTGAGGTGCTAACAGAGCCCAGGCAGATATGGGGCAGGAGCTATAGTGAGGGATCTCTGGCTGCTGTGCAGGACTCAGTGTCAGGGAAGACAGGGAGGAATGAGCCCTAAGATGTGGAATAAAGCCTGAAGAGCTCAGAGCAGTCGACCTGGAAAACCTTACAGCTAACTTGACTCCCAGTGTAGTAAGATACATAGTTCTAAGTATAAACAAATCTGGAATTCTTCCCACCCACCCATGCCAAGGACATAAAGATTAAGACCAAAGTGATCATCTTGTTCATACCAATGGTGTGTGTTAGATCCCCTGGAACTGGAGTTACAGGTACCCAGTAGTTACCTGATGTGGGTGCTAGGAACAAAGTAGGTCTTCTGCAACACCAGTATGTGCTGCTTCTAACCACTGAGCCACCCTCAAGGCCCTGAAATAATCAGTTTTGCCAAGAGTAACCCAAACATTTGATCATGTTTAGTAAAGTAAATAACACTGTGGTAACTCTGGGTAAGGGTAGCTCTTTGAGTTTATTTGTGAGACAGGAGCCCAGGCTCCTGCGTCAGCCTCCTGAGTAGGATTACATGTATACACTACCATACCCAGCTTTAGTCTATACAATTCCCTTACAGTTTGCACCTTCTACTGTAGCCTGCTTCAGCAGGTAGGAGTGTTTGTGCATGGGCATGAGGACCTGAGTTTGGATCCCCAGGACTCGCATTAAAAGGTGAGCACAGCTGCACATGTCTATAATCACAGAGGTTCAGTGACGCTGTTCTGAAGAGAATACAGTGAGAATGATAGAGCAGGACCTTGGGCTCTGCATAGGTACATGAGTGTGCACTTGTTCCTGCATGTGCATACACACACTTTTTTCCCACAGTCTAGGACTCACATCAGGAAATAATACGTGCACACTTGGTGGGTCTTTTACTTCAGGTAACCTCATCCAGATTATCCCCTCAGGCACACCTCAGGCCTGTCTCCCAGGTTAGAGAGGCCTGTCACCAGCTCATCAAGCAAACACTTAAGATGAATCATCACAGAAACAGCTCCCTCCTTCAAATGTTGCCTGCTCTACTTCTTAGGGAAGGGGAAGGGAGTGAAATATCCTCCTTTAAAAATATAAATGCTGGGCTGGAGAGATGGCTCAGCGGTTAAGAGCACTGACTGCTCTTCCAGAGGTCCTGAGTTCAATTCCCAGCAACCACATGGTGGCTCACAACCATCTGTAGTGGGATCCGATGTTCTCTTCTGGTGTGTCTGAAGACAGCTGCAGTGTATTCGCATACAATAAATCTTTAAAAAAAATATATATATATATACATATATATATTTAGTATATATATATAAATAAATGCTGGAAAATCCCATCTGGGAGGAGGGTCTCTGAAGACACAACTCACTTAAGCTCCAGGGAAGTCAGGCTTTGACCTAGTTTTGCAACCCCTCTCTCCCTTTTCTCACTGGGTAAATAGAGATGTGACCCTTGGAAACCTCAATGGGGGAGAAATGGAAAAGCTCCACAAGGCAGTAGAAAACAAACAAACAAACAAACAAACCCCCAAAACCCTAAAAGCACAAGAGGAATAAGGACTAGTTCCCAAAGACTCAGTAGCTAACTCTAGGCAACACCCCTGTACTCTGTAACATCTTATGCTGCGGGCCTGAGAGACTGCTGTAGCCAGCAACTTTAACCCAACTCTCACTTCTGCATTATAGCAGGAGAAGCAGGGCAAGGTATATTCTACACCAAATGCAACTTAAAGTGGAAGGTGCCCCTCCAGCCACCCGTGTGTCCTTAGTAGGTCTCTGGCCTTAGCACTCAGTGTGGTAAGGCCTAGGGAGTCCTTGCTGTCTGCTAGGCACGACATCCACAGCTTCACACAGGTAAAGCTAACAGGCTCACACACATTCATTCATGCCTTGGGTATGTTACTGTAAGATATGAACAATTATAGAGCTGTGCGATAATAAAGGAGGCTAGAGAAATAGCACGGGTTAAAAGCACTGACTGCTCTTCCAGAGATCCTGAGTTCAATTCCCAGGAACCACATGGTGGCTCACAACCATTTGTAATGGGATCTGATGCCCTCTTCTGGTGTCTGAAGACAGTTACTGTGTACTTATATAAATAAAACAAATAAATCTTTAAAAAAAAACTGTGCCAATATATATATTTACAATAACAATTTAACACATGTGCCATATAAATAAAACACTTATTTTCTTTAAGGAAAACAAGATTTACACAGCAACGTCAACTCTTGGGTACATCTAGGCGATGTCATTATCTCCTTCCAGGCAGTCAAGGGAAGAGCAGAGGTAGCATGAGCATGGCTACTCCACTGCTGCCCAGGCTCAAGTACAAAGGCCTTGCTTACACAGAATAAAATTATCCAGAAACAGTTTTCCCATGTGATTTACAAAATCAACACACTTGATCATTTGCAGATATGCAGGCATAGCACAAAGCTGGGTTATGCCCAGGACAGTCAGGGCCTTTACTGTACGCAGGGTCTTTGCTCTGGGTACCAGATATGAATGCATATTCAAATAAAGCAAACTCTGGTCCCTATTTTAGTCTCAAATAAAAGAAGCTTCAGAGTGAAAAGGGCTAACTTATGGATTAAAAATTCCGTTCCCTTGCTGTCCCATCGAAGAGGAAAACAAGCCATGCACTCACACAGTTGATACTCACAGGGACATCATCTTTTTTCTGGCCTTTGGTTTTAGCTGATGGTCCAGCAGCTGCCAAGGGTGGACTCGGGGAAGACTTGGACACAGAGGCAGCGGGATGAGCCTCAGATGTCTTCTTGTCCTTTCCTGGATTTGGCTTCCGAGGTGATGAGGAGGAAGAGAGATGAAGTGAGTTACTGAGCCTGGCCACCATCTCCAGTCAGCTGCTCTCTGTGCACTGGCGTCTGAATTAAAGCTTCCTATTCTCATATTGTACAAATAAGCACGATGATGAACATCTTACCTTCTTCTTCTTCTGTTCCTCGACAATGTGTTCTGTTACTCTCTCAACAATCTCCTCAATACTTAATCCCGAGAATGAGTTCTTGCTTTTGTTTCTAACTTTTTTAATAAAACCAGAAAGCTCGGAGCTGGAAGGGAAATGTGGGTGATAAATAACAATATCGACTCAGTATCATTATCAACACACACCAGACCTAATCTTGCACACAGCTAACTGTGACCACTGCAGAGAGAAGGGTTTGATTAAAGAAGTGGTTGACCAGTTAAAGTGCATGTTGCACCTGTAGAGGGTCCATATTCAGTTCCTAGCAATCATCAGAGGCCCCCACACACTGGCAACTCTAGCTTTAGGTATCCAGGAACCTCCTTTGGCATCCATGGGCACCTACACTCATATGTACACCATACCAGACACATGTAACTAAAAAAATTAAACAGGGGCTGGAGAGATGACTCAGTGGTTAAGAATACTGACTGCTCTTCCAGAGGTCCTGAGTTCATTCCCAGCAACCACATGGTGGCTCACCACCATCTGTAATGAGATCTGATGCCCTCTGCTGGTGTGTCTGAAGAGGGAAACAGTGCACTCACACACATAAAATAAATAATTTAAAAAAATTCAACAAAAAAATCTTTAAAGTACTTCAACATTACATTTTCTGTTTTTGCAACAGGGCCTCATTGTGTAGTGCTGGCTGGCCTGGAAGTCACTATGTAAACCAGGACCGACTTGACCTCATAGAAATCTGCCCTGCCTCTCAAGTGCTATGATTAAAGGGATGGACAACAACACCTGGCCTTCAGTAATAACGACCCAGCTACAGCTGCTGCTGAATGTCAGGTCGGCCAACAGCAGAGATCAACAAACAGTGAGTCTGTGTGTGCACATACACAGGGCCAGAGGTCAACACTGGGTGTCGTTCCCTGTCATTCTCCTGTGTATTTTTTTTGAAAGTATAGACTTGATGTCCAGTGGGCCCAAGGAGTCTCTCTGCCTGTCTTCTTTGCCTCTGCTGTGTTGACCCCTGAAGTGAGTGCCTTTGCTGCCTTTATGAGGGTGAAGGGGATCCGAGCTTTGGTCCTGATGCTTGCCTAAGTACTTTACCAGACTGAGACATCTATCTCCCCAGCTATCTGCCCCAGACGTTTTAATGACTACTTTGTTTCTAAATTTCAATTTCATAGTCTGTCATTAATCTGAGAAAGAAAATACAATGCAGGTACAAAGGGCAGTGCTGTCTTTAGCAGTCCACAGATCCTAACTTTGGGAAGCAGAGACACAGTGAAGTGTGAGAAGCCACACTCAGCCTGATAAACAGCGCTTGTTGACTGAGGCATGAGACTCACACAGGTCCCTCTGTGATATGTGCACAAATCTCCCTTCTGAATTCAATCTAGTATTTCCACCTTACACTTCTAAGAAGTCAGACTTCATGTTTGCAAAATGTAAGTTGCCTGTGTTCTTTGCTATGTCTTTCCCACTATGATACAGAGCTACTATTTTACACCTCATTTACTGATTCCACAACAAATAATGTTGGTGTATTACAAATCTCATTAAATCTTAGATGGGCTCTGCTGCTGCTGGGTTACTCAGTGGTCAATTCTTCCAATCCTGATACAAACAAAATAGCAGTTACATGTGGCCTGGATGTATACCTAAGTGTTAGAGATTTTGTCTAACAAGGAGAGCGCCCTGGGTTAATGTCTATCACTACACACTACTATAGTCTCAAGAGGCAAGAAATGAAGTGCTTGTTTTTCTCAGCAAAATGTGTTCTTTTCACAGCAGTCTGTAATTGGCCATAGTTTTATCTGACCAGGAAACAATTCAATGGCCAGGCACGGCAGCATATACCTTTCATCAAAGCAGTCAGGAGGAGAGGCAGGTGGAACTCTTTAAGTCCAAGATCAGTCTGGACTACATAGTGAATTCCAGTCATCGGAGATACACAGTGATGAAACCCTGTCTCCACAGGACAGTAGCAACAAACACCAAAGAAACAGTTAATGCAATATTTAAGAGTCACAACTATACCTGGCATAACATGGGAATATCACTGACAGGTGTTCAATAATACTGTTGAAAGGATTTTTTTGAGACTGGCTTGACCTCGTGGCCTGCCCAGATGGTTTTTCATCAGCCTCAGGGTTCTGTTCTGATGGAGACACCTGGCTAGCCTTCTTAACCTCTAACTGTTGAGCACCTTCTGGATGATGGGTAGGCGATCCCAGTGACAGTTCTGGAACTTCCTCTGAGCAGCCACTATCAGGCCCTACATACGGATCGTTGAGGACTGCTCCAGTCATGCTGTCTACACAAGCCACTAGCCCGTGATCCTCATGTCTTGAAGACTCAGAGAGTAACTGAGGATGAATCTGTGGAGTAAAGACCACAACAGCTAGGTCGCTTAGGGCTTGAGTGAGAGGGAGGAAACCAATCGATCTCAGAGTACGCACGCAGACAACGCAGTGCTCCCTCAACAAGCTTGAATACACCGAGTAAACTTTTAAAATATCAGCAATCATAAATTCTCATTAGAACACATACAGATGTGTGACTTTTAAAACAACTGTTATTTTTATTAGTAAAATTAGAGAAGTGCCTACTTGACAGCTCTCCGTCCACTCTACCTAACCACACCTCTGTCCTGGCAGCTGAGCTCCTGCTAATTTATCAGAATGACCTGCCCTAGAACTCCCCAAAGCTGTCTCCACTCATCTAAGACAGAGAGACACAGCATTGTGGTCTCTCCAGGCTCATCCTGCAGCTCTCTGTAGTGCTTACCTTTTATTTTCTGCTAGAGGCCCAGATCTGAACTCTAGACTCCTCTCTCTCCTTACTTCCTAGTCTAGACTTCTCATCTGCACATCCATTTGGGTGATCTGGAGAAACCAAACTCAATGTGCTCAAATCCAGGTTCAGTAGCAGTCTCTCATCCCACCATGACCCAGCGTTCTCATACAGCCACACTGCTCCAGTCTCCTCAGCAGCACAGGTCTTCCTCTGTACTGCTCCCAGCTTGTCTCCCCTCCTCCACACACTGTAGAGGGTCATGGGCCAAGCACAAGTCCTCTAGCCTGGTCCTCTTATCTACTCCTCCCTCCAGTTCATCTTTGTTAAGCATTGATCTCATCACAACCTCTGACTAGAAGCCTAAACCACAGCCTTCCTAATGATCTAAAGAACAGCTCACACTTGGGTCTTTGGCCCTTAAGTGTTCAAGTCCCTTCCCCCAAAGAACAGACTGCGTGTACCTTTTATTTCTAGCTCCCAGCATGTGCTTTGTTCACTGCAACTTCAGACCCCTCTCCTAAACACTACCCTCTCAACCCCTTCCTACCCTAGGGAGGATTTATGTCACTAGGGCATCCACACTAGTGGCTGGAAAAAATATCAGCATGCTTTCTTTGTGACTGTGGTCTAGAGGTCTGCCTTCTCATAAGCCTGTAGAACTGAGAGCCTAGCATACATTTAACCTTGATCGCTATCAAATACTCAGTGAACAAATGAGGGAGATATGAAGCGTAAAATAGTTTCCAAGGATACTTTTTTACACAAGTTCCTGTTACACTGAGAGGTCTCTGAACTTTGAACATGAAAATTTTTTGAATATTTACTAAATTGTAAAGAGTCCAATTAAGTCCTGCATGTCTTACACAAAGCATTACTTGCTTTGTACCTGATTTGGAAACAGACTTAAGATTTTGATGCCACCAAGTATCTAGAAGTTTAATTTACACATGTATTTCTTTATATATAAATTTAGTGATAGGTTGTCCTTTGACTTGTCACTTCCCCATCTCTGCTTCTTGGTGTATCTGAGATTAGAATTACAAGAAATTTAATTTCAGATGGTGATAAATACTGTGGCTTCAACCACACACATCTGTTACTCAGACTACTTTCGTACATCCTAGACTATATGTAGTTCATTGTCACACACACACACACACACACACACACACACACACACACACACACACACACACACACCTTGCAGCAAGAAAGCAGTCAGACACTATGGCACACGAAAGTGACAGAAATGCATCACAGCATATCTTCTCCTGTTCTCATGCCCGATTGAAGAAACACTGATCCATTTACATTAGAATGTTTAAAGCTTGAAAGCTACCCACAACAACAAGGAAACATTAAGACTAATGCATTCCCGTTTTCAGAGAACAATCAATCACACTTCTTTGGAGAGTTTAGGAGAACAATGTGGTTATGCACTTCTTCACACTGATAACTCACCATTGAACAAGCAGGAAATAAAAGCTCAGAAACCTGTACACTGGAAAGGTCACTGAGTCGAGAGCCACTCTTAATAGCCTTAATTTGCTCTTCAAACTGACACTGTGGGTAGAAGGGAAAATGTGAAGTTTCTAAAATATTCCAAAAGAAAACCACTATTTGCAGCTAACATGTTTTCTTATCAGATAATTTACATGACAAAGAGTTTGATGAAACTTTAAGATAATCATTCTAAAAACAAACAAACAAACAAACAAACATACAAACCCATGCACCCAAACCTTTTAGCCCACAGGCTTCTAGTGGGGAGAGGCTGTAAAGGAAAGCAGGGTGGCCCTCCCAGGCCCCATGATCACTACAGCAAGAAAACTGTTTCTCACAAGAGTGAGCTCCGGGGAAGACCTCATCCTCTGAATGCTGGAAGCCTCTGAGAGCCAATCCTCTAAGATAATTTCATGAAAAGTTCACAGTAATTCAACAAAAACAATTGATAACATTAAAAAAAAGGAATGTTTTAAATATGAGAATTAAAACCATCATAATGATTTCAGTATAATTATGACGTTTTCTAACTTACCTTTGTGTTCTCAATTTCTTCTGTTACAGTAGAAAGGAATGTTTCCCACGAAAGTATATCACACTCCACATCAGGATATGCTGCAGAGTCACTGGAAAATTTTAAAATAGGAAACTGCTTAGTATCCACTTTACAGAGGGGAAACATTAAAAAGCATTTAAAGGTAAACAGAAACAAACTCAAAATAAAAAGTATTTTTTGAAACTATAAATTTTGGACCAGGTATGGTGGTGTAAACTTTAGTCTCAGAACTAGGGAAACACAGACCCTAAGAAAAAAGCTGTGTGCAATCGATACCCAGTGGCAAAGAGAGAGCCAATCTCCCCCAGTGGAATCTCACTGGGGACTGCCAACACAAAATGAATTCTATGGTTTTACTTTGGGCGTTTTGGCTTTGTTTTGTTTTGTTTTTTGTTGTTGTTGTTTGTTTGTTTGGTTTTTTTTGGGCATACTGGTCCCTTACCTATTTATTTTCATTTGTGTGTGTGTGTGTGTTGGGGGAGGGTAAATGTAAGATTGTGTGGGTAGGGATGGGGCACCATTCTGGGCAGACCTGGGGAGGAACATTTTTAAATTCGTTTTTGCTTTAAGTGTTTCTAGTGTTACTGGAAGAAGAGTGAGGGGCCCTGTACCTGTTCATCAGCTTCAGGCTTTTAAGACAGGCTTCTGCTTGTGTTGCCACGCCCTGCAGTTTACAGACTTCTCGCTCCTTCCAGTTCTCAAGCACAGACACCTGTCCACATGTTAGAGGATAAATGTTTTACAAATGAAGATGTGCAGCTACTTAAAACACTGACATGTAAACCTTGTAAAGTACTTTCCAGTTTCTCTTTAAATAAAGTGTGATGGCAGCGTGTTAGAACATGAGCATGCGGTCATTTTACCAGGTAAACGGGAATGAGAACTTAAGAATTTGAAAATGGCACCCAAAGCATATACATCAATGACACCACACAACGTTCTGCTTAGCTGCACACAAGCACAGGCCAGCTTATAGCTACACTGGAAGACTCCATGACCCCTCCTGCCACAGTCAGTACCCAGAGGCCAAAGCCTCCCAAGAGGGAGGGATCTGCAGCACTGACATCTGGGGCACACTTGCAGCTTTCCCTACAAGGTAACTAGCTATTGTATAATACTGTGGGCGACACAGAACACCTTGTTTTAATTCAGGTCAATAACCTGGACAGGGCCCTCCAGCCAAACCAGCTGCTGAGTAGCATAAAATGTGAGCTGAACAGGCTGAGAAAATTGGTAGGCTGGCATTCCGTTGGGCACGGAGTACAGCGTTGGACACTGGCTCTTTACCCAGCTTCTCTTAGAAGCACTGCACAGTTAACAGGTAACTGGGAAGTCTGCTATTTCCAGACTGTCCTTAGTTTCCCAGAAAAATCACAGATGTTTTTAATAACAAGCAGAACTTGGTTTTAAAGTAAGTGTCAGAAATTACATTTTAGAAAATAAAGAAAATAAAAGCCAGGAGTCAAGCATCACCAATTCCTTTGCTTCAGTATACCAATATTAATAGTATACCAATATTAATAGTATACCAATATTAATGTGTATTTCTCTAGGGGATGGAGGAGTACTCAAGCAGACACCTAAATTTACACACACACACACACACACACACACACACACACACGTATATATTTAGTGATAGGTTGTCCTTTGACTTGTCGCTTCCCCATCTCTGCTTCTTGGTGTACCTGAGATTAGAATTACAAGTCACTGCCCCAGTCAGAAATATATTTTATTAAGTAGGTTCTGGTGTATACATGTGCATACACATGTGCACACATATAGGGGTCAGAGGTCAATCCCTGGTGTCATTTCTCAGGTGATATCCACCTCTTTTGTTTATTTAAGACAAGGTCTCTCACTAGCCTGCAACTTGCTAAGTAGGAGAAGCTAGCCTGCAGGTGAACCTCAGGGATCTTTCTGTCTTTGCTACCCCGATGCCAGCTTATTACAAAATACAAATTCTAGGCATGACCTCTGGTCCTCATTGTTGTTCTGCAAGCACTTTGGTAACAGAGAGGCATCGCTCAGCCCAGGGATTTCTTTCATTTGCTCTTGAAAGATTAGTAAATATTGGTATATCTCATGGTATGTCACTTAATTAAATTTAATATATATTTATGGGCACAACTCTGAAACAAGTAAAAAATTTTGGGATTAGGGATATAACCCAGTGGTATGTTTGCCTGGCAAGCATGGAGTCCTAGAACTGAAAAGAAGGAATAAAAACTAAAAATCCACGGGCAAAGAGAAATAAGGATTATTTTATTAAGAAATGAGATTCTAGAGGACAGCCTACTTCTGACCGCCCTAGTTCTGTGAACAGCATTATTCTAACACAAAGAAAAACGAAGCAAAGCCCCTGCCTCTGCTGCTTGCCAAGCGTCCTGGACTCACCTCTGCAGCCACAGCTCTCTGCTGACTCTCTTCATAGAGCTCCTTCCCTTTCCTGACAGACTCCTCTACTTTTGCCTTCTCATCTGTGAGTGCACTGCTGTGAAGAATAAAGAAAAAAGCTTGAAAACAAATCCAGCCATCGAGATCACAAGGATGTCATGTGCCAGGTCAGCTTTGAAATCACATCAGGCTTCCGAGACTAACTTCCTGCCTCACTTCCCACTCACTGAGCTCTCTGCACTCTCGAGTGATCAAAGCAAGATAAGGAATCAAAGGCCGTCTCTGGAGTAAGTGCACATGAGGGCACAACACCAGTTTGTGTGACTGAGTGTCTATGCATGTGAACGTGTGTGTCGATGGAGAGCAGCAGTTAACGGTGAGTGCGATTCTTTTGGAGTGCAACTGTTCTCAAACGCTGAAATTCCATTATAAGACACAAGAAAAGGAGATGGTGACCTGCCTAACGATGTTCATGGCCACATGTCTAAAACCACCGTACAGAAGCCTGAGTTACACTACAGCAATGAGAACACGGTGTTCTGTCTTACTCCTGTGTTCCTCCCTGGCTTCTGACCTTTTCCAGGTGGCCCACCCCTCCCATTATCTCTCTGCTTTTGTTTTCATTTTAAATACATTTTCCTCTGGAACCTGTAAGCTCTCCCACAGTCCCTCTCTGGTGTCATGACCTCTGTGCATAAAAGCTAAAGTCTACAACCTGCACAAAAGAAAACACTGCAGAGGTGTCTATAAGTCTAGAATGTCTGCTTACTGTGTCTGCCAGCTCCATCATGGACACACACTATGAAAGGCACAGAGATGAGGGGAGCGAACAGAGTTTGCAGATGGCATTAAAGGAGCAAAGCAAAATATAAGTGCTGATCTCTGAGACCTAGCTCTGCACAGAGCAACACAGTATCCATTAGTAAGGATTACAAGAAAGCCCTACAAGTTCACAATGAAACCTATTCAACAAACTTGCAATAACAGAGCAACACACTATGACTCCATGCTGAGACTAGAGTCTCAAGTGGCAGTAAAGTCATTTTCTACTGATGGAGATGGAACCAAGCCAAGCTCCTCATACCAGAAAAGCACTGTTACACGCCCAGCTCAGAAGAGTGCTTCAAGCACATTTTTAGTTTCAAGTTAGTTGGGGGGGGACCAGGCATGATGGTATATGCTAATAATCCCAGAACTTGAAAGGCAGGCAGATCTATCTGTTCAAAGCCAGCCTAGTCTACAAACTGAGTTCTAGGACAGCCAGGACTACACAGTTGAGACCCTAGTTAAACAAAACAAATAAAACAACAACAACAACAAAAAGGAGAAATGATAGTGATAAGTCTAGGCATTTTTATACTGACAATGGGAAATAAAAGTAGAAACCTGAAATATATACATATCCAAGCCTTAAGAAGTAATTAGGAGAAGCAGATAAAGAACAATGTACTTAAAAGTCTTGTGAGACCAGACTAATTAAGAATAATTAAAGCTGGGCTGGAGAGATGGCTCAGTGGTTAAGAGCACTGACTGCTCTTCCAGAGGTCCTGAGTTCAAATCCCAGCAACCACATGGTGGCTCACAACCATCTGTAATGAGATCTGTTGCCCCCTTCTGGTTTGTCTGAGGACAGCTACAGTGTACTTATATATAATAAATAAATCTCTTTAAAAAAAAAAAAAAAAGAATTAAAGCTTGGTTGCCTGATTCCAAGGGACTGGTCCGGCTGTGATTCACATTCTTTATCTAATCCATCATTCTTCTGTGCAGACCTGTAAAAGCAGTCACAAACACTCATTACCTCTCAGGTTTTTTCAGGACAACTTCACACAGTAAACTGCACCCATGTCAACAAAAGAACCCTGTGAACTCAGACTACCCCCTTCGTGCCAGTTTTACTTATTGTCTCCATGAGCATGATGTACCAATGGAATAACTCTGAAAGTAATCAAACGACACCATTGTGGTGCTGCTGTCACACACAGTCAATCTTTAGTTGACAGTTATAGATAGGGCTACTGGCAAGAACAGAAGCATGGTCCAGCCAGGTTCACGGTCCAGATTGCTAGACCTTGAGCAAACACAGCAGTTGTTAAGTCCCTGAGCTTGGTGCAAGGCTCAGCAGCGGAAACTAATCTAAGGGATTGTATGGAACTATGTTGAACAGCAGGAGTTTAAGAATGAATGGGTCACAGAGTCTTGGCCTTGTTCTAGTTTGGTTTCTATTGCTGTGTATGGAGGTTTGAGTAAGAATGGCCCCCATAGACTCATATATTTGATTATATGGTCACCAGATAGTGGAACTATTTGAAAGAATCACAAGGGTTAGGAGGCGTGGCCTTGTTTGAGTAGGTGTGGCCATGTTGAAGGAACCACTGGGGGTGGGTGGGCTTTGAGGTTTTGAAGCTCATGCCAGGCCCAGATGTCTCTTTTTCTACCCACGGGTCAGGATGCAGCTCTCAGCTATCGCTCTAAGCACCTACCTCCCCATGCTCCCCTCCATGCTGATAATGGACTAAGCCTCGGAAACAGAATGCACGGACCAGGTAAATGCTTTCTTTCATAAGAGTTGCTGTGGTCATGGTCTTTTCACAGCAATACAACGGTGACTAAGACATTGAGATATACGTCATTACCAAGTCAAACTTAGGTATGTCAGCTCTCACTTCTAGGTAGGAGTCTATGACAGAGGGAATTCAAGGCAGGGCCTCAAGCATGAGCAGAGAGATACCACGTAAAACTGTTTGTTGCCTAACTCTCCAGCTTACCACATGTCTGGTTCACACTGAGCTATACTCCTTACCCAGTCCTGGTCTGTTCACTTAGGGATGGTGCGACTCAGAGTAGAGTGGGAAGGCAGTCACCAACCAAGACAATTCCTCACAGACATGGACACAGGTCACTCTGATGTGGGCAATGGGCAATCCTCTAACTGATACTGCCTCAGATATAGCCTCTGTGACAATTATGCCCAAGACCTGCAGTTATTAACAAACCCTGCATATCATACGACCAAATGCTAATAATCTGAAGATTTAGGATTAAAAAGAAAGGATAAAATCATTCCCCTGAACCTTCCTGCTGGATAGAGCTTTGCACACACTTACCCTTCAGTGTAAGAAGGAGCAAGTTCAAGCTCACACTGATGCTCATCTGAACAGCAGCTGGTTCTTTCTTGCCTTTGTTTTAGGCTGCACTCACTTTTATGTAATTTATCTGAAAACATGCCAGCTCAGACAAAGTTCTAGGCAAGAGAACTTTCCAATGAATGTTTTTGAAATGATATAAAACCACTGTGAAAATAGTATCTTTTTTTTTTTTCGGAGCTGGGGACTGAACCCAGGGCCTTGTGCTTGCTAGGCAAGTGCTCTACCATTGAGCTAAATCCCCAACCCCAAATAGTATCTTTTAAAAAATGATTTATTTACTCTTATTTTACATGCACCGTTGTTTTGCCTGGAGTGTGAAGGTGTCAAACTGCTTGAAGCTGGATTACAGACAGTTGTGAATTGCCATGTGGCTACTGGGAATTGAATTTGGGTCCTCTGGAGGAGCATCCAATGCTCTTAACCACTGAGTCATCTCTCCAGCCCCTACAAAGGTCTTTACTTATGAAATTAAATACAAAGAAGGAATGAAAAGAATCAGAAACCCCAGGGTATTAAAATAATGTCATCCATCCTTTAGCTGTTACTTACATGTCACTGGTATTGATAACCTTTTTAATTTTTTTCTTCAGGGCTTTTAACCTTTCTTGGATTTCTTTTTTCTCTTGATGCCACTTTTTAATCTCTCTGTCCAAATCTTGGAGGAACCAGTCTAATTCCGTCTTTGAAATCTAAAAGCATTTTAGAAAATATTTGAATAACCATGGCAATACTTTCTAGGGAAAAAAAGAACAGTATCTTAGTATATGCAGCACCTCAAGTCCAGGGAGCTGGCACCCTGGGGCAGGCACACTACCACTTCCAGCCCCAGGACAGTAAACACACTGCAACCACACTGGACCAAAAGCACTCCCTACAGGAAGGTACTTGGAAGAAGTTTGTGTACCCATTGGACTGACACTTAGGGCTTCAGCCTACATAGATCCCCACCTACAAGTAATCTGCACACATTTTACCTAACAAATCCAGCAGTTTTTGTTTGCTTCTAGAAATATAAATGAGGTACCTGTGGCTGGCCATTAAAGGAATCTGGACTGAGTACCTGCCTGAATTTCAGGTAGTGTGGCAGAGAAACTCTGGAGGCAATGCTGGTTTGCTTCTCCTGCAGGGTGAGGGTCAGTGCCACTCCCAGACCTATTCCTCAGTTCCTTATGAGAGGCTGGTTTTTGAAATATGTGAACATGGAAATGTTAAATAGTGTCCGGTCTCAAATTCCACAACTACCAACTAATGCTTAATAAAATTCTGTACTCCTATTTGCTAGAGAAAGACTAACTGCCTAATTCTTACTTGAGGTCCCGATCCTGTTCCTGCTTAGGTTCAGAACACACTGAGAACAAGGATTCAGTTACAAAAACACAGGCTTTCTCACTCAAATGAATGGTGCACCCTACATTAAACTGCTCAAATACAATAGGAAGTAATGGCATTAAAGTAAAAAATGATACAGACCCAAGAGGCCATCTCCCTCTGTTCTTATGCCTTAGACACCCAGGGTGGGTTTCCATGCTTTTAGCCATGGTACTGCTAACTAGTCTACTTCCTGCAAGCCTGAGTCCCACCCACTTCAGAGAACAGTCTGGATGGATGTGACACATGGGCTCTCTCTTACAACATGGCAGGAGCAGAACAGAAGTTCTGTGGTGTCCCCTTAGGTTGGTCTTGTCCACATTTTCCCTTCTCATAGAATCTTGCCAATTCCAAACATGTCACATCATTTCTGTGACTTAGATGGCCCCATGCCTACCATACTTATAAGCTCCTACATTCTACATGGTTATTTTTATTTCCAGTATCAATGTAAATCTGCTTGCTGTGCCACTGGAAGCCAGGCCACCTCCGTTTATACTTTGGGCCAATAATCTCACCTGTGATCTGGCTTTTTGAAAGTGGGATGGTTATGTAATAGCATGAGAACCTACTTGGCAAAACTGCCTATAGGAAATCAGTTAACAAAAGCATAAAGAATTATAACTATGTGTGCGTTTGCACAATGCTCACAGAGAAAATATGACCTGAGCTCATATGCTGCTTTTAATCACCACCTGGCAGCTTCATGAAAGGAAATGATCATTCCCACCTACTCCCGTGTAGACTCAACCAAAGAAGATCAGATTCAGAATTTAGGAGGGTACAAAGTACCTGAACAAACCTGTTGTTTGAGGGATGGAATAATTGGACTCACCATGTGCTTGAGTACAATCTTAACTCCAGATCCAAACTGCACATAAAAGAAAAAGGTGCTGGAAGAACCTGGTATGGGCTGCCTGCCTATGCTCCCACCAGGAATGAGGCAAAAGCACCTAGACTCAGAGTCCAACCTAGATTACACAGTAAGACCCCCCTCAAAGCCTGAAGCCTCAAGGGAATGGGAGCTAGAGAACAGCAGTCAGAGCCGCTGCTCTGTCAGTCTTCCTCTTAGCTACGTCGTATCCCATTGTAGACCATCTGTACAGACATCAGGCTTAATGGACTATATAGGACACAGTACTGTAAGTCTGACTACCAGGTTGTGAAGCCAGTGAAGCCTCTATCACAAACATCACTCATCAAATGACACATCAAGTACTATGTCCCCAAATCTACCCGTAACTCAAACAGGAGGCCACATGGATGTTCAAATTTTCCTGAAGTAATAACACATTTGTATCACTTTATTAAACCTCTCAAGTGGTTTATTCTAGTTATTTACTCAAGTGGTTTATTCCATGTATCATATGCTAAACAGGCTTTAACTTTTTTTTTAAAGCTGGTATTTTTCCCAGACAGAGAGCTGAGCAGACTGTCCCTAGTCTGATCTCTGTGAACAGGCCTAGGAGTGCTGCCACGAACTTTTCTTTATAAACCATATCCTTTCTCCCAAATATACTCCAATTTCAATAAATAAGTTTCCAATTAAGGTCACATTAAGCTAATTTCCTACGACTTAATGTATTACCCCAGATGTTACTCCAGACTTCTCAAACCATTTTTTTTTCCTTCTTAAAAGGGTATTTCTATTCCCTTTATGAATAGGAAGCAGTCATTTCTTTAAAAAGGAGCATGATTTTCCTCACACCTGTCATCTCCTTGCCACTAAAGCAACCTGGTTTTCTGCCGACTGGTACTTCACTATATGTAACTAACAGAATTTAAACTAGATACTCCAGGACGTCAATGCAGTACAGGCTCCACGAAGTCTTCTGACATTTCCTCGGGAAGAAGAAGGCAGACAGAAGCAGAGCCAATACTTAGTAACCCTCACTGTTTACCACAGAGTTTTACCCCAAATCTTCCAGAGAAGCAAACTAAAGTTCAGTGAAATTAAGTAACCCAAGTGCCCACTCTGTTAGAAGAGGTCTGACAGAGTTACTGGAGTAGAACCAAGGGTGACTCCAGGGCTCACATCTGCAACCTCTCCTGACAGTGCCTCGCAACGCAGACAGGAATTAAACTTAGAATTAAACACAGAAGAGTTTTAGTTAACCAGACAAGTGAATTAAAGATAAATTGAATTCCAGATTTACAGTCCTTTTCTCAAAGCAGTTGGTAAAAGTTCTACATCACTTCAAGCAACACTGCCACTAGGGTATGCTGCAGAGAAAAGCGAAAGCGGATATTAAGAAAGAAACCCTTGTGTGGGCACTGGAGCAGTTCATACCGCAGCGTGAAGCTGACAAGCACACTCACCGCAGCCGATCAAGGAAGCTCAGGCAGGCTTACCTTGTTCTCCTCCGCGTGCCTTTGCAGCTTCTCCTCCAGGTCCCTGGTCTCCTGTGAGCTCCTGAGTTCCATCTGCTCACACTCCTCACAGGCCACCTGAAGCTGCTCTCTGAGCAGGTGGCACTCCTTCTCCTTCTGGGAAAGGTCCCCCTAAGAGTGAACCACAAGAGCACCAATGAACAACTACTGAGAATTTAGGATCTGTTCCAAACTGTCTCAAAGGAGAATAACAGGAAAAGGAAAATTTATACGGGAAATGCAGCACCAGCTCTTCTTTGAACTATTATTTTACTACTAAAATTTGTAATAAACCTTCCCTTTAACTTTTTATTGATTTGTAAGTTTTGCCTCATGCATCCCCATCCCATTCATCTTCCTGTCCCTTTGTACCCTCCCTCTGCCCTTGCAACCTTCCCCAGGAAAGGGAAAAAAAAAGGCTCTCTAGGAAGGATTTGCCTGGAAACCACAGGGTGCCAGAGCTTTACACTGTGCCATTGGTCACTCAAGGCCTCTGGCTTCTGTTCCACTCTCACCAGGACTCCTCTCAGATACCCTGCTGCTGCCCTGTCTTGGAGATCCTGCATTTTTGGATCTGCAGGGCTGGCTCCTTCATTACTCCAGCAGTTCATAGGTGGGGTAGATGTTGAGGTGAGCCAGCTCAAAGCTCTGGATCTGGGCCTGGATGGTAGCTGAGCTTGTCAGCCTAGCAGCTCTCATACCCACACCAGCAGGGCAAGCTCCCCAGCACTGCTCTGCTTAGCTGACCCAATGCTGCAGCCAGCAAGGGGCAGAGCCAGCCCTCCCGCTCTCATGACCCCAGGGCCAACCTGTAATTTAACTTTTCAATCTAAACACTAATTAGTTCTGAAAGTTTGTTTCCTAAGAGCATAATAGCAGATCAAAGTTTAATTTGAATGTTATTTTCTATATTAACATTAGGGACTATTGTTAGGTTTTAAAGGTTGCATATACATATATTTTAAAGACAAGTTAAACACATTAAGTGTTGACATTAGCAAATGTCAAGCAAGTTGTTGGTAATTAAAAAAAAAAACCAAGGGGGCTGGAGAGATGGCTCAGCGGTTAAGAGCACTGACTGCTCTTCCAGAGGGTCTGAGTTCAATTCCCAGCAACCACATGGTGGCTCACAACCATCTGTAATGGGATCCGATGCCCTCTTCTGGTGTGTCTGAAGACAGCTACAGTGTGTTCACATACAAAAAATAAATAAATCTTAAAAAAAAAAAAAACCAACAAATTAATACCTAATAAACTACTTTTTGTTATCTACCATGGATTATCTTAAAATCAAAACAATCAGAAAAAGAAGATGTGGTTGGTACTGTTCTATGAAATGTTGACAAACAATAAGTATCACTTACTATGTAAGGCTTTTTCAAAGCTCTCATTCAGCTAGAATTGCTGAATCACATAGTCATCTGAAGAAGGCACTGTGAGGCATGGAAGCCTCCTGGTCAGAGAGTCCTCCTGCAGAAGTCATGCTGCAGGACAATCCCACAGGAACCAACCCGTAGCCATCTTGAACAACTTCCTGCCCCTTCCCCACCTCAGCACTTTGCAACTAAAAAGGCAGGGAACTCAGTAACTGAAATTATGCATTGTATCAAAGCACTGTGAATTAATTACCAGAAGCACAGCAGACAGAGCAGAGAGCTTTGGCGGGAGGGCTTTAACTCCTGTCTGTGCAGACGGAGACTTTAACATAAACGAACCTTCAAGCCTACTGCGACACACCAGCAAGCGTCACTGGTAAACACTCCAGTTACCTGTTTTTATTCTCAATTTGGCAAAAGAATCACAACAAATATGATATTATAGATAACTTCTACATCCCAAGTCACCAGCAGAGATAGCTGGGACATTAAATGGTAGCTTTATGCTATTATACGCTATTATATTTAAATTTCACTACATTTTTATAAGAAGTATGCATTTTTACCTTTTATAGGTCAGAAAACAAGTGTGAAAGGTGTGAAGCAACTTCTCAAAGTCCTGGGAGAAAACTGTAGGCCTAAGACTCAACGCAAATCTCAACAGCTAAAAAACAACCAACCACCCCGACTTGTATCAAAGCCTAGAAACTAAGAACTACTTTAACACAGCCCTTGTCAATATTCCCAAGGCTGACTCAAGTTTCAACAATGACTTACTAAACAACAGAGCCTACCTGATGTAGAGCTAAGTACAACGAAGGAACCTAGTAAGAGCTCAGCTACCCAGGATATGTCGTGTTAAACAGAGAACCGCTCACTGCAGCACTGTCTATATAGCAGACACAGTCTAGATGTTCAACAATTAAGAAATCAAAGAATTTTTCACCTACTCTTGCAAAAAAGTAAGCAAACATGATGTAGTTCTCTAACAGGAACAAACAGAAGAGTGCAAATTTCAGAGGCTTTAAAACAAGACTCCCATCTTTTAAAAGGTATCGTATAACTGTATATAAATGATCAAGTAAGGTTTTACCTAAAAATATACACCTTAAATCATAGCACTAAGGAGGCAGAGGCCTTGAATCTATCTATTGAGTTCTAGGCCAGCCAAGAAGACCTTGTTTAACAAACAAACAAAAAAACCAAAAACTAAAACAAACAAAAAAAACAAGAAACAAAAAAATTTAGCATAGGTGCAACAATGGTAGATGATTTTCAGTTTCTTTCTCATAATCCCTAGTAAGGTGTACTGAAAAGAAATTAATGGCTCTTTAATATAATTTATGGAAACTATGACGGTCTTGTTCAGACTGCATGGGCAACACACTTGTGTCTACTACAGCTGCGTCAATGTTAAAGAACAGCACAGAATTACAATGCATGGCACAGCACATCGTAGCCAAAGATGTGGGTGTCAGAACTGTCTCTGCTTTTGGGCTGTTACACACACTGAAGCGTCCATCCATTAGAGTACAGGTGACTCCATACTGCACCCCAGAAAGCCTCCTGTTTCTTCTTTCAACGCCATGCGTGTGGGACCCATTAGTGAATGACTAAAAACCACCAGCACCGCTTTTACTGGAGCTTATATGGTCTCATCAATTCCTATTTTTTTCTTATGGATATGTAAAACCTTCCTTTGATAAGAATATTTACTCTCTCAAAACCAGAATTCCTAACCTGTTCCCTGGTTGTTGACCAAGAGGAACTGACAACAGTTTTGTTTTTTCTTTGCTACTTAAAGCCAACCGATTTTGAGGTAATTTGTGGTATTACAACAGAGAACTATTAAATTCTACTTAGATTCACAAGTATAGTAAAGCTGTTCTGAATTAACCAAAAAAAAAAAAAAAAAAAAAAGGGGGGGGGGGAATCAATCTTTTCATTGTCACACTATCCAACAAAGCACATGGGCATGTCTCTTCATCAAGGCTCTCAATAGCAGTTTTGCTGTCTGATACCAATTTTTGCCATTAAGAATAGAATACTGTCGGGGTTGGGGATTTAGCTCAGTGGTAGAGCGCTTGCCTAGGAAGCGCAAGGCCCTGGGTTCGGTCCCCAGCTCCGAAAAAAAGAACAAAAAAAAGAACAAAAAAAAAAAAAAAAAGAATAGAATACTGTCTCTTAATAAGTTGATCTTAGTGTATGGAAAATATTTATCTTCTATGCAATTACCTTTCAATTATTCTGGCCTTAATTTCTGTAAATAATGATACTTATACCCCTTTTCTTTCTTGTTCCTAAATTTTATTAGTTAATAGTTCTAGAACAATAATAAACACTAGTGGTAATGTTTCATCTTTAAACAAGATAACGGCTTTTACTGTCAAAGAACATTGTTAGCATGCTGAGATATAGCCACTCCTATCTTCTGATGTTATTCATATAATAACCTGATTTATGAATTAATATATGATCATCTTGTAAGTTAAAACAAAGACAGTATTCTTAGAATTAACTTTGTCTCCTCCTCAAATGTCAACAAAAAAGAATTTTTGTTTAAAGATTTACTTATTTATTTATTATATCTAAGTACACTGTTGGGCTGAAGAGATGGCTCAGAGGTTAAGAGCACTGTCTGCTCTTCCAGAGGTCCTGAGTTCAATTCCCAGCAACCACATGGTGGCTCACAACCATCTGTAATGGGATCTGGAGCCCTCTTCCGGCCTGCAGGCATATGTGCAGGCAGAAAGCTGTATGATGTATACGTAATAAATAAATATTAAAAAAATAATAAGTACACTGTTGCTGTCCTCAGACACACCAGAAGTGGGCAGCAGATCCCATTACAGATAGTTGTGAGCCACCGTGTGGTTGCTAGGATTTGAACTCAAGACCTCTGGAAGAGCAGACTCTCTGAGCCATCTCTTCAGCACAAAAAAAGTTTTTTGTTGAAGTCTAAATAAAGCCTACTTCATTTTGGGAATAGCTGGGTCCAATTCAAATATGTCAATAAAACTGATGTATATAAACAATTTAATGTACTTGTGACTTACCTGTTGTCTTTCAAAAGGTGCATATGGCTCAGTATTGACTTCCTGATGTATCAAGCTCCTGGACACCTATGGAGTGAAACAATTGCTTACAACTCAACCAACCACAATAACACTAGTTAAAGCAATCCACTTTGTAATAGTTTAAAACATGCCCATAATTTTTCTAAGGATTTTTTTCTATTTAGATTATATCTTTATATAAAAATTTCATTCAGAAAATACTATGAATATAACCAAACTTAATACTAGCATTTAACATTGTTTGTTTTACATTTTACCATGTTTTACATTCAATACTAGTCGTAACATTCTTTTTTCAAAGTTTGCTAGAAAGCAGAAGATTTAAGGGAAGCCAAATTGAATAAGGATTTTCAGGAACTCACACCAAAAGGCCAACTACAGAGAACCCTGACGTGTTTGCATGCTTATTTATTAGGAAAGCACTTACAGAAACTACTCATTTCTCTCCATCTGGCTGTCTTTTACAACTCTCTTTCCCACCCCCTGGTTTTACAGAACCTGGGCATGCGTGTATATATAGTCCAACTTCTTCCCTTTACCTTATGTCCCTGTTACTTATTCAATGACTTGCCTGGAACCCAGAGCTTTGTACATGCTAAGCAAGTACTCTCTAACTGAGCCCCACTTTCACGGTCTCTTCATTTTCTGGGGAGCAGCAGGCAGCACATGCAATGTTCTATGGGGCAGTCAGCTCAGATGGGAGCCCTCTCTTCTGACTTTGCTGTGAATGCTGCATCAGCCAATGAAGCCACCAACGGAGCCACTGTGGTTGGAAGTGCATGTACCTCCTGTGAAGCAGCCATAGGACTCCTATCTTTTCCTTATTAAACACAGAAATGATGTTTTGGCTCCACTGCTAACTCTGTTACCTTATTTCTTAGCAGTATAGACTGTGGTAGGGGATACAGACTATTGTTTATCACCTCATCCAACGTCCTCCTGACAACACAGGTACTTGTGATGCTTACAGAGGCGTTTTTATTTACAGGTGGAGAAGTTTTTACAACCACTATGAAGCCAACTACTTCTTTTAGTAAAAATAATGGCACTGAAAAGGCAAATTTAGCTCTTGCACCATCCTTTTTCAGGCCATTGAGATGTCTCAGTAAAAGCACAGTAGGAGGGAATAACTCCTTAAAGTCGTCCTTTAAAGTTCACGTATGATGTGCACATGTGTACCTTTGCCAGCACACACATCATGCACACAAAAGAATAGTAAGTTTTTAAAATATCCTTTTCTCTTTCAAGCCTTACCTGTATGGCAACCGACGGAGCTGGTGGAACATCTGTTATTCCACTGACGTTTTCTAGAGAAGCTTCCCACAGGCTGTCAGAGCTCCCACTGTGTCTGCTGTTTCCTTCAGGCTCACTCAGAGCTGTCCGGGCATCAGCTGTGCTGCTCTGGGACTTTACGCACATTCCCAAAGGACCCTCCAGGATCTGTGTTTCAGAGGCAGTGTGGTCATCAGAGGCGTTCTCAGTGTTCAGACGATGACTCTCAAAGTATGCAGCGGCATTTCCGTCTGCTCTCTCGCTGGCTACAAAAGATGGTACCACTGGCATGGATCTTGGCATTGGATACTCAGAAGAAATGTTGGCCAAAGGCGTGTAAATGCTAGTGAACTGGGACAGGCTTGGTACCATGTTAATGTACGCTGGCCGAGACTGGGCGATGCCAAATCCTTGAAAAGGAAGGTATGTGCAGAATCCTGTGACCAGGTGTGACTGAGTCCAGTAAGTTGGTTTGGCATCTTCAGGAGCTGGTGTGGGGGAAGGAGAAGCATCCTCACAGAGTGGTGTAGGCAAGTCAGGAGAGACAACTTCCAGTCTGCTGTCCTCTGAAGCTGACCCAGAAGAGCTATCAGAGTCCAGCTGGGGCTTCAGATCCTCAGCAGCTGGTGCTGAAGAGTCAGCAGGTCCTGGTATGGACGTCACATCCTCAGCTGCTGCTTCAGACTTTACATCTGGCTGAAATTCCCTAGCAGTTGGATTTAGTGGAAGTTTAACTCGTAAATATTCTCCTGTTTTTGAAATTTCTTCAACTTTAGTTTTAATGTTTTTCTTCTTTCTTTTTTTCTTGAGTCTTGAGGCAACTTTTTTCAATGCAATGCAGTTGTCAATCACAACAAATCGAGGACAGCCCAGGAGGAACGACTTCAGCCCTCCTGCCTTCTCCAGTATCTGGCGAGTTTCTTCAGGGAAGAACTCATATTCCTCAGAGAACATCCTATCACTCATATCCAAGGGGCCGTGCTCTTCCAGCAACTGAGAGAAGTAACTTGGAAAAATATGTTTACATTGGGTTACAAGAAAGTACTTGTTTTGGTTTTCTCCTCTCAAGGCAAGTATTTTACTTCTGATATCAAACTCTCCCAACAATACAAACCAGAAGAAACACAGGGCTGACTGAACTCAGTGCTTCAACAATCAAAACTTCACCTGCCTGGAGAGCTTAACATAGGATCTAGAATCTTGTGCACACCTGGCAGACGTTTTACCAACTGAGCTATGTTCCCAGCTCTCTGTTCAACGTTTGGTAAAATGTTTAGGAAAAAATGTCTTTAAGCAGCAGTGGACATGTCACAGCTGAAAGAAGACAGTATTTAACTTAAGAGCTCCTAGCAAAAAGAAACAGTACCATCCTACGCTACGACTATTTGAAATGTGACACAAATGCACTTCAGGTTTCTTAGGTCCTGAAAAGTATCCTGAGGAAGTGTATACGTTGGATTCAAAGACAAAGCAGGATTTCTTCATACCTTAGTGTTTAAGAGTCTAGGATCAGTTAGTATGGCTACTTAGGAGATAAAAGAAGCTAAGAACAAGAGACCACAGTCTTATGCCCATTTCCATTTTTGCTGAATTTGGAAGTTTTCTGATCTCCCATTATGACCCCTTCAAAGTCTTAAGACTGTAAAATAAAACAAATATTTCTTTATTTAACCAGAGGCTAAGAACTGAGCACACTATATATGGTAGTGTAAAAAGTAATACTGATAAAGCTAATTATACCAGAGCTACCAACATCTGCTGCCCATGTGTGCAACATTTGTTAATCTGCAGTGTGGCAGATGGATTTACAGGACGCAACTGCAGCTGATGCCAGCACTAGGGAGAGGACAGGCAGGGGCCTTCAAAGGCCCTCACCCTTCCATCCCAGACTAACTTTGTAGTTATTTCTAAACTGCCACTCAAGAGTTCTCATAAGAAAGTTGATCAATATCTCATAAAGTGAGACCTAGACTGACTAGTCTCTCAGGAATGACAGAATGAGGTGAAAATAAGGAAAAGGTGATACTGTGCATAAATGATGGGGGTTTCAGAAGTTAGCTTTTGCATTAATTTCCACTAGGTTTTATTCTGTGATATCTTTCCTTAAAGAATCAAGTACCATAAAACTTAATGTGCAGCTCAAAATGGCCAGGTATTTGTAAACTTACGAATTCTGTGAGCTATTCACCAGGTTAGTTATTCACATCACTCGCAGTTGACTATGAAGTTTACATTTGTCTTAGGGTTTACTGCTGTGAGTAGACACTGTGACCAAGGCAAATCTTATAATGGCAACATTTCACTGGGGCTGGCTCACAGGTTCAGAGGTTCAGTCAATTATCATCTAGGTGGGAACATGGCAGCATCCAGGCAGGGATGGTGCAGGAGGAGCTGAGAGTTCTACATCTTCATCTAAAGGCTGCTAGTAGAATACTGACTTCTAGACAGCTAGGACTAGGGAATTAAAGCCCACACCCAAAAGGCCACAACTACTCCAAGGCTATAACTCCTAATAGTACCACTCTGTGGGCCAAACATAATACAAACCATCACAACACTCATATTTTAAATCCTTAAGTACTTCGTATCTAAAGTTACTTAAGAAAAGCACATTCCTTTTTTTCATGACCAACACAAAAGCTGTGGTACAGCGCTCCCAATTTTCTCACTCTAGCTGAATAATCAGAATCAGAGCTGAAGTTGTCAGAATATACAGGGTTCCTTTTTTCAATAAAAAGGCAACACTTGCCTAAGTCACATAACTTGTCACTGCTGTTGTGAGGTGTCAGACAACCCATCAATACAAGGACAACAAATATTAGTGATAGTGTTCTTTGCTAATCAAGTACTTGGAATTCATGACTACAAGACTATGCTATGGCTGACTGGTAGAGGGGCACCATCACTTGAAATCCTGGTTTCTTGGAGCCCAAGTCAAGAGTGTTGCAAGGTCAGTGCCTGCTAAGTTATGCAATGGAATGCTGTCTCAAAAACCCCAAACCATGGGTGAAAGAAAGCCTGGTTCAAAGTATCAGTAGCAGCAGCTCAAACTGAAAACCAATTATGATCTGTACTCCAAATTTAGTAACAAAAAACCTTCAATAAACTTTGTGAAATACACAGCAAAAGTTCTGAACATTTCTCCCAGACATTGTGAGTGAAACAGTATACATTTTAATAAATATAAGAAACACAAACCAGACATCTTTGATGTCTGCTTGGTAGGCTCCCAAGTGAGCTATAGGAACTAGGCTACTTACTCATACAGAGTTGAACATTTCTGTTTGGGGTTAATATCCCACAGCTTCTTATTTCGGACAACATACTCGCTGCTGTGCTGGTCGTAAAGAGCTTCGAACTCTTCCACATCTTGCCGAAGGTGGTCAGGCACTGCAAATGGTCCTGCAGAATCTGAATTGCGCCTGCTGGGTTAAAAACAATTCTGTATATCAACTTCTGGGAAGGAATATTTAGTTGCACATGAAAGCACTAGAGGACAGGATTATCAAAGAAACTATAAAAAATAAAATTAAATAATCAAAATAAAATTAATAATCTCAGTTTTGGACTACAAAAATTTACCGCCAGAGAATACAGAAAAGCTAAAATTAACAGGCTGGAGAGCTGGCTCAGTGGTTCAGAGCACTTGTTGATGCTGCAGAAGACCCAGGTTTACAACCATCCATAACTCCAGGTCTTGGGGATCTGGCAGCCTCTTATGACTGCTACAGGCACCAGTAGTACACAGACATATAGGTTGGCAAAACACTGACACAGTAAATAAAATGCATAAAACTTAAAACACCCAATGGTTACAGTCAAGAAACCCTGTAGTTCACATTCTTAATAAACACTTCTATTTCCTAAGAGCACAATTTTTTTTCAATATTTAAAAGATAAAAATCAAGGCCAGGCGTGGTAGTACATGCTTTTAATCCTAGCACTCAAGAGGTGGAAGCAGGGGGATGGCTGGGAGTTTAAAGCTATTCAAGTATGGACATCAAGTTTCAGGATAGCCAAAACTAAGGAGAAATACCCTGTCTCGAAAAACAAACAAAAATCAACATTGCATTCATTATAACTTATTGAAGAGTTAGAGACAAATGCAGATTTAAAATTATAACCACTAATCATTTAAAGGTTAACATAAGCTATTAATAAAAACATCTCTTTAAAACTCGTGTAGCAGCAGCATGAAGAACAGGAGATACCAGAACCAATTCAGACCAAACAGTACTTATAAGAATTCAGGCCTACATACTGCAGTGATCACCTCTGGGCTCAAGACAGGCTGCAAAGGGGTCCTCAAAGAGACAGGGCCAAGGTAAGGACCAGCCACAGAGGACTGTCCCAGCTTTTCCTTATCAGCTCTTCCAGGGCCCAGAACCTGAGCCTAAAAAGGCTCCTGTGAAGAACAGAGGACCCGAGGGAAAAGGAACCAGCAACCAAAACAAATGTAGAAGAGGCTTGAGAGAGCAGAGCGCCCACAGGACTGGAAGCCAAGACGTATGGACAGTTTGCTTATAGTATGTTATGACAGACTTCTTACTCTTGAGACAGGATCTTACTCTGCAGCCCAGACTGATTTCAAATTTTTGGCAATCCTGCCTTAGTCTCCTAAGCACTGTTTAGGTATAAGCTAACATGGTTTTAACAAGGCTTTTAAATACCTGTTATTTAATTATATTATCGTTTTTCAAGTTGGTTTCTCTGTGTAGCTCTGGCTGTCTTTGTAAATCAGGATATTCTCAGAGTCTGCCTACTTTTCTCCCAAGAATTGGGACTAAAAGTGTGTGCCACCTCTTCTGGCCAGCTTTAAAAAGTCTTAAAGTCATACTATTAGTACAATAGTTCTACTGTTTTATGGGCAAAGAACTCATGTCATTAACAGAATGTCTCCAATGCTGGATGGGTGTGGAGGAAAACCACCTTCCCTTGACAGTTCTGAGTGAACAAGGATACTGGTAAGTGTAGACACCTTGGTACAGCTTCCTTGGCATGGAAAAACATCGATTTTCATGCCTTCCTTTCCCTTTAAACCACCTGCATAAACTTAAGCCCCCTTAAAACCTGAGGTCTATTGGGTCCTGGACCCACAAAATTAGTTTTGCCTGATGTCAGGCAATGTGCCTTTTGCAGAGATATCAAGATAGTCATCCTCCAGTCTGTGTACATGGAGTTCCAGGACAACCAACACTACACAGAGAAACCTTATCTCAAAAATATAACAAACACACAAAGGATGGCCATCGTCAAACAGCAGTGGGTCATTTTCAGGTTCATGGTTCTGTTGTCCTTTCATCTCTAGGCCTGAGTCAGGAGGAATCCTACGAGCCTTTCCTCATCTGGAGCACCTAACGAGCACTGTTTTGCATGTGTGTTTAAGACAGAGTCTAACTGCGTAGCTCTGGATGGCTTTGAACTTATTTCATTATGTTGTTAGCTTCATCTTCTGCCTCAGCCTGCCGAGAGCTAACACTACCATGTCCAGCTTACTTCGTGAGGTATTACATGGCTTTCTGATTTGGCAGGCCATCCCAGAAAGGAGTTTGAAAGTTATAGAATGTCCTTCCTAAAACACAGTGACTGTTGATGAATAGCATCTTTAATAAAGCTGCCCAGCGCTTGGTCCAGGAAGTACGAGCATGCTGGCGCGAAGCCTGCGTGCAGTGGAACCGCCACTCCAGGGGGATGCAGACACTTCTGCAGCACCGTCTCTGTGATCTGCCTGTCTGCTTCTAAACTTCTGGCTTCTGTATGATTTCCACTCTTGCCAGCATGTGCTCTCTTTCTCCTGGGCATGCTCTCTTCTTTCTTTGAGGGGGCCTTTGGGCTTAGATGCTGGTTTAGATTTTAACACTCTAAAAGGACAAAACAGTCTGAGTGTGTGCTTCAAAAGCAGAACGTACGGTTTAAATGCTGGCCTGCTATTTGCCAGCTTTTCATCGTGGGCATGTCACTCCACGGAAACACTGCCTATCCTCTGAAGATGAGTGGATTAGTAAATGACTTCTATGTCCAAGTCCCAGAATAGAGACACACACGTCAGTTTCAGTAAGGACTGCGTTATGATCTGAATGTTTGTGAGTGACAGCTGCCAGCACTGTCTTAGGTTAAGATGCAATCGCCAGTCTGGATTAGAAAGAGGGTCCTTGGAGGCGGTCAGGGACACATGAAGGCACGCATCTGAGAACAGGAGCTGTGGCTGTGCTAATTCTGGAGAAGTATATATGGAGCTACTAGACTCTCCAACATGTGTGAACACAGGAAGATGGTGCCATCATGCATGCACCAGGAAGCACATGGCCTCTGTGACATCAGACTTCAGGCTTTGAACTGTAAGTAATACTCCTTTACTTTCTAGCTATTTAATTTGGGGTATGTTGTTTTGATAAATTCCTAGTTTCCTGTTCTTTAATTAACTAGATTTTAATGTTTTACTTGCATATATTAATGTTTTGCCAGCATATGTATGGTACCATGTGTGCCTAGCACTCTCAGCAGTGAGAAGAGGGCTTCAGATCCATCACAACTGGAGCATGGATGGCTGTGAGCTACCATGTAGGTTCTGGGAATCAAATCCAAGTCCTCTGCAAAAAACAGCAAGCATTCTTCACCTCTGACCCATCCCTCCACCTCAGATTTCTACAGTTTTAAGTGCTGCATTTCAAGGCATCTTGTCTTGCACAGCCCAAACTAGAAGAATTTCCCTTACTTAAAAAAGTCTTCATGCTTATTCACACAGAAAGAACTTTATAAACTGAGTCCCATTAATTACGCAAAATAATGAATTTCAGTGTGACAATTTCACACATTCATATCACATATCTGGTTTTATCTGTCTCGTTATTTTAGTTTCTCCTTCCCCCATTCCTGTGACTTTAACACAGCTGAAATGAATTCTTAAGGTTATAATTCCTATAGCCATGGCATTAACTCAAGATGGACTATCATAATGGATGAAGGGGAGGGGAGGAGAAGAGAAGAAGAGGGAAACAAGCCTGTGGTAACCTGGCATGACCTTTAACACAGATATCTGAGTGACAATGAGGCAAAGCTAACCTATACTTACTTATGGTCTTCTGGAGTGACAGTCTCACTACTTGGTGTTACTGATGCTGTTCCAGATCCCACTAACATCGGCTGATTTAAAAGAAAGCAAAACAAGAATATTTTACCCTAAAAATGATGAGATTCTACCATAAATGACAAAAATAGTCTACCTTAAAAGTAACAGTATTCGGGGCTGGGGATTTAGCTCAGTGGTAGAGCGCTTACCTAGGAAGCGCAAGGCCCTGGGTTCGGTCCCCAGCTCCGAAAAAAAGAACCAAAAAAAAAAAAAAAAAAAAAAAAAAAAGTAACAGTATTCGACTCTAAAACTGCATGGAAGAAAAAACTGACCATTAGAATTAGTGAGAATTTACATAAACACATACATGCCGACTGTCAACACTGAAAAGCCTACTCCACGTTTATCATAAATAGAATACAGTATTATAAATTTTTTTTTCTTTTTTTCGGAGCTGGGGACCAAACCCAGGACCTGAGCTAAATCCCCAACCCCAGTATTATAAATTTTAACAGCTAGAAATAGATTGAAATTAAAACTTTGGGTAGTTTCCAATATTTCCAAAAATGTAAATGCGACTGTAACTTAATGTAAACAAACTCTCTTTTTCGTCAAAGACACAAAGTTGAGCTGTGTGGAAACGTCCACTGCTTGCTCACTCTTGCTTTCCTTCTCCCCCAGGCCCTTCCCTCCCATGCTAGAGCCACAAAGATCTCCCCTCATCATTTAAAATAATGCTCTTCTGTCTCCTGCGCTTGGAGTTAAAGTGAAAAGAAGGACGAGATCCTAGCAATCCTAACATCATTAAGATGACTGGATTTATCACTTCTGACAAACAAATGTTTTGACAAACATCTTAACAGAAATAACTGTCAAAGAAGTTCTGAACACAAAAAGCCAAAGACCTTCATACTTGTTCATAAAATTCAGTGAAGTGATATAATTACTAACTGTATGTGCATGGACTCCATTGGTGTATGCATTGTATGGGTTTTCGCAGGTGCCCTGGCACATATGTGTGCATGTGTGACAGGGCATAGGCTTTATCAGGTATCTTCATCAGCCCGGTGTCTCACTAAGCCTGGGGCACCCCCACCTGGGGACGGGGATTGCCGACCAGCAAGTTTCAGGGAACCAGCTGCACCTGGCTGTTACAGGTGCTGAAGAGCCAAGACAGAGACCCAGACTGCCTGGCTCACAGCCTTCCTGCCAACTGTCCCTTCATGAGGCCTTGCATGTGTTCATGCAGAAGAATCTAGAAAAGTAAAGAGCAATGAAGATTTTAAGAGTAGCTAAGTATCTTTAAAGTCTAAGGTCAATTTACAAGATGCTTCAAATGTTCCCAGAGCTGCTTCCTTCTCACTAGCATCCAAGACAGTGGCAGAGACTGGAGAGTCACGGCAGAAGGTACTCTTACCTTTGAATCTTTTGGCTTCTTTTTCTTGCCTTTGTTTTTTACCTTGATACAACCAAACTAAAAAAATGAAAAAGAACATCAATGAGTCCTCATATAGTAGAATCATAAATTGTAACAAAAATCCCATTCATTTTCCTTGACAGTCATACATTAAATATACAGTGTCTAGCAGTCACACAGTGAGCACAGCCCTCCAGGTCCCAGGAGGAGCCGAACAACACTACTCAGTACAACTACAATAACACTGCTCTAACAGTTCAGCCTCCACTTCAACAGGGCTTATGCTATTTCAATAACGAATCAGACTTTTAGGTAATTCTGGGGTGCATGGTAGCATTTTACCGACACTCCTTTCACTAATAAGTAAGTCAGACCTCCTGTTCGTGGCCATACACTGGACAGAACAGTGAATGAAAGACTCGCCTTCTCACAAGGTTTGCTCACTGCTTTCTCACATTTGGCAAGACGCATCAACTACAGAAGTTTAAGACATGTTTCAAGGACAGATGATCCTTAACACTGGCAAAGATGCCTGTTTCTCTCACTGTCAAGGAAGAGTTCCTAGCCTGCTGGAGAGCATGAAAAGAGCCACAGTCCATGAGGAAAGGCAGTTCAGTTTTGCAGCATCTCAGTTAAACCAACAAGAGCTCCTTCGAGAACAAAGCATCTGCCTCTTTCTAAAATGAACATTTGTTAACAGGTCTCCTGTAGCCTTAAGTCGAGCTGAACTCACTATGTAGCTAAGGATATTCTTGAACATCTGGTCCTGTCTCTACTTCCTGAGCGGTGAAATTAAAGGCCTGTGCCGCCATGTGCAGTTATACACTACTAAGGATGCAACTCAGGGCTTCATGCATTCTAGGTACCCCTAGCCACTGAACTACATTTCCAGTCCCTCCCACAGTCAGGCTTGTGTTTCAGGTTAGTCTGTGACCTAGGAAGCAGGGAAGCTCTGGCCTGGCTTTTCCTCATCTAACAAAAAAGCCACCAAGGACTCAAGGACTTACCGGCATTTCATCACTGTCTTGCTTCCTTAGCACAGTGCATCGGCTGTCTGCAGGAAGAACAAGAGGTCCTGTGAGGTGACTCAATCACCTGGACTTTCTTATCACACACTGAAGCCTATGAAACCACCCTGGGACTGTCAGCATGCCTGTGCCCTGACAATGCAGTTTACAGGTCAAGGGCAAAATAACTGACTAATGTGAAGTCAATCCAGAAAAGCACACAGCTTCAATCCAAGTCAGTATTCTCAGTGCCATTTAGGCAAGGAGGTGGTAATACAGAGATGCCTGATGCCAACAATTCCCATGTTCTACTACCGCCCTCCCAAACCCCTGTAACTCTGTAACTCAATGCTGGCACAATGAAATGAAACAGCAATGAAGCTGAAGGATTAATGAAGGCCTTGGGAAGAAGCCTGAGGAGGCCTGGGAGGCTGTTCATGTGTATATAGGCTGAAATATGCTAGGTTCCTTACTGTTTTGTCCTGACGTGTAATATTAGATATACTACACAATTAAATTTGCTTCACATACCCATTATATCAAAGAACTCGTCTAAAGCACTGTGCAAGGCGGGGAACTTGTCCCTGTGCTCTTCCAGCAGCCATATTAAGCAGCGTGCTTCCATTACTGATGCTGGCTCACAGAAGTAATCAAGTTGCTTTCCTTCTATAGAACCTAGTTTATGGCCATATTTCTCACTCCAAAGGAAAGTCACAATGTTAAAATCAAGCTCTTTGAGAGATGCTCCATAGCGAGTAAAAAAGGGTCCTGTGGCATCTAAGCCTGCAACAGAGCAAAGCATAAATCACAAGGGCCACAGTATTTACTGCAGCAAAATCCATCACGGCTTTGGAAATGATTCTGTGTACAGTCTGTGTATATGTTCAGTGAAAATATTTAAATAGATTAGTCAAAAACAATGCATTTCACAAACAAGATTAAACACTGAGTTAACAATTATAATAATTCTAATGGTTCTATTATGAAAATGACACTAAATTCCCTTAAAAACTTAATATTATTTTCCACTAACTCTTGACTTTTGTTTCTGATTGAATTGTCAAGATTTTATGTTTCCCGATATGCTTTCCATACCAGCAAAACATCAGTAATACATAAATCTCTCCAAATGCCTTGAAAGAACTATGCTAGACAGACTCCTCCTCAAATACCTACAAGAGTTGTTTCTTTTTTTTTTTTTTTTGTTCTTTTTTTCAGAGCTGGGGACCGAACCCAGGGCCTTGCGCTTCCTAGGTAAGCGCTCTACCACTGAGCTAAATCCCCAGCCCCACAAGAGTTGTTTCTTATCTTCCCAGACTGGGGCAACCCCAGATGCCCCATGGCATAACAGGGAGCTTTACTCCCTACTCACAGCCTCCAAAGTGCTAATCAAAATTGATTTGCCTTCCCATGATGCCTCACAGGCACGGTAGGTGTCAAGTCAGCAAGAGATCAATCCTGAATGACTGATTCCTCCAAACAAAATACTTAGCTGTAGAAGTCACATGGTACAGAAATTTGTATCTTTAACAAGACCTGCCAATGAAGAGATGCACTGATGTTCCTTAGCTGGTCCTGGCCACATTGTGTGCTCCAAAAGGAATGTAAGCAAACAGTGATGAGTTTCTAATGTTAATTTTCTCTCTCTTGCAAATCTGTTTCTTTCTCCCTCTCTTTTATACTGATCAAATACACTGGCTTCTAAATTAAACATATTTTGTGAGAAGGAAGCAAAATCCCATGAATTGAAAATTATTTCCTTTATTAAATAAATGTGCTTTAATTTAGGTTAGAATAAAAGCTTAGACTCATTTTATATCTAGACAGTGCACAAGCATACTTCAGAATGAACGTGAATTACATCAAAAGGAGCTAAGCGGGGTTGGGGATTTAGCTCAGTGGTAGAGCGCTTGCCTAGCAAGTGCAAGGCCCTGGGTTCAGTCCCCAGCTCCGAAAAAAGAAAAAAAAAAAAAAAAGGAGCTAAGCCATCCTCCTGCTAGTGAGGAATACAAGCGTCAAATAGTGCTGACTACTACAGACAGTGCTGGGTCTTCCAGTCCCTGGAGCACAACTCAATAAGCCTTCTTCTCCACCTCAAGTCCATCTTCTACGGCAAAAAACCTAAGCAATAACTTTTTAATTTGCTCATCTTATCATTTAAGAGTAATTTTCTAGGACCAAAAACCAATGAAGACCTATGCAGACACAGGTGTTTAGCTCTCTAACTCTGCCAAGCTTACTGCCTTCTTATGTCATCAGTCCCCACAACCCTGGACTGACTGGAAAGGAGCTGTTCCCTTTTCTGTGGATTTCCTTCCTAGTTTTTACCAACAGTTGCTAAGTGAGAAACACATTGTGCCAGGCCAGCTGCCATTCTAGTCATCATTACAATACAGCCTCATAAGTGCCAAGGACACCCACCCTCACCTAGTGTTACAACCATGGCATCTCCAGTCCTTGCAGTCCTTCGACACAGAGCTTGCATGCAAGAAGTTTTCTTAATCTTTCCTTCTCCGAGTCAAATCAGCAAAATTAGAACAGAACAAAAGTAGTTGTATAATCCTGCCATTCGTAATAGCCAAGTACAATGCCCTGGGTACTTCACAACTAGCCTCACGGACTGGTGCTTTTAAACAGTTATCCATGGAGTCTAGATTTTCTGGTTTTTTTTCTTAGCACAAACACTGCACTGACATCAGACAGCACAATCGTACAGCTACTTCTGCTTAGTTTACACACAGACAGGTAGCTCAGCACAGTTAGGTACTGACCTTCCCTGTGCCTTCATCTTTTGGAAGTGTCTTATAACTTATCTATAGTGTAACCTAATTATAATCTATCCTAGAGCAGCCTAAAAAGCACCTGTGTAGGGAGGGAGACAGAGAATATCTTTAGCCACACAAAAACATAGTCATGCCTTTAAGACATTGCAAATAATAGAACAGCAAAGTAAAAAGGATTCAGAGGCTTGTATTTGCCCTTCCTTTTGAATACCCCCACTCTAGAATTTAAAAGTACATACCAAAGCTATTCAGTCTCTGGATCCAGGGAGCTAACTTGGGGTCTAACTCTTTAAGCTCACTCAAAACATGCAGAAATATCCGTGTCTTTACTCTGTTCTTTTCTTGAATCAAGTGACCGATAACATAGTCCACTGCTTCATGAACAAAATTTTTGCTAGAAAAACATGTTGTGTAGTCTTCTGTGCTCAGAACCTTCCAAGACAGCAACTCTTTGAGAAGCGTGGAAGTGTTCAACACAACAGATTTAATCTTGTCAGCATTCTGCTTTATGCACTGAAGGATTCTGTCATCAAGAAACTGACAACTCTGAGCGCTTTCTACAGTTTCTAAGGAAAAGGAGAAAGGTTAAAGGGATAAGTAGAACTCACATGCAATTATACAAACTTGGAAGGAGATAATGCAACATGCATAGTAACACAAAACATGTCTGCTCTCTTAAATGATACTTATATTCTACAGGGCAGAACATGAACATAGTTCCCCACTACCACAAATTATGTAGTCAAGTTTCATGCTTTTTGGTGAAACTGCAGGGGTCAGCACATCCAGAGTGCAGTGAGTCAGCCTTGCCAAGGAAAACCATGTTTCTGGCCACGCCATCTCCCATGCCAAGTAACTATCTGACTCTGCTTTGACTTATACAAACCACTCAGGAAAGTTTAAATTTGAAATATGCACATTTAATAGTTACTTTGAAAAGGCCAGAAAGTTCAAATTAAGCCAAAAATTGAGAAAAAAGCTATTTGGGAGGCTGAGGCAGGAAGATCACACATTTGAGGCCCACTCTGGGTGTAAGGGCTGACCTGAGCAACTGAGTGAAAGGCCTCCAAATACAAGGAGGAGAGCTGGGCCAGATCCACTCACTGCACTTGCCAGGTTTATGGGTTCAATCCCCAAACCCCAAAGCAAGTACTTTACAATCTTCTTTTCAGATCACTTAGGTAAGAACATTTAAAACTATATTTAAAAACTTTTTTCCCTCTAAAATAAGCTTAATTCTTTCAAATATACTTCCCTAGCCTCACCAACTAAACTTCAAATGCAATATTCTTAGTCTGTAAGCATGCAAAATTAACACATTTGCTGAAAAAAAAAATCAGCATGAAAGAATTTTGATTTACTTAAAGCATTTCTCAAATACTAGGCATATGAAAACAACTAAACAGCAAATGGGAAATATTTCATCTGAGAAACATGCAACAGAAAAGGGGCAAACGCTATTTCAAGTCAAAGCTGAAAAAATCAATGTGAGCTACACTGGCAGGTTCACAAGCCAATCTCTGACGTAATACACTGGCTGTCAGGACACAAGGCTGCTTGGCATTGTTCCAGATCGTTTCTATGCTTGCTCAGAGCACTGGACCGTGGATCCATTAGCACAACTTACAGTACAGCCCAGTGTACAGATAAGCTGCCATCACTAGAGAAGAGGTTCACGAGGGGGTCTGCACTACAGTGAGAGTTCTCCATACCAACCTACTTGTCTCAGAATAACAGGAGGCTGTACACTGTTTTAGGTTTCGCTTTCTGGGGACAGAGCCTTGCTATGTATTCCAAGATGGCCTCCTGCACCTTAGCTTCCTAAGTGCTAGGATTAACCACATTTAGTAGATTGTAACAAAAATCTGGTTTTTTTATTCAAACAGTAACTACAAGTGATATTTGATTCAGTAAAAACTAGTCTGAAGCCATCTAGAATGAATGTGCGCATCTGTCCTTTAAACAGGTGTATACTATCGTCACCATTTGTGCTTTCAAATACCTTCCGGCTCTTCAGGTTTAGGTGGATTACTTTCTCTTAAGTCCTCTTCCATTCTTTCTTGTGCCAACTTTTTTGCCTCTTGTTTTTGGATCTTTCTCTTCAATTTTTTGTCTTCTTTCAGTCTTAACTTCTCTAGACTGATAGACAGTTACAATTAGTGACAATTTCTCTTTGTGTTAACACCATTTTCTTTCTCTAGTACAGAAATATTCTCCATAAAAGTCAGGACACTTTAATAATCAGAACCTGTTCTTAACTTCTGTTCAAATCAAAACCTATTGATCTATAACATCAATTCAGTCAAAATAAGGAACTTATTTCATGAGAACAGAACCTCAATTATTAAATGACACCTAACTAAAGGTGCCATCCCTAACCACTTCGATACTGAGTCCAGGTATACAGACTACAGCACAGTCAATGCGAAAGCAAACGTCCTCTGCGAGGACACATGTTTAACCTCTCATCACAAAGCCAGGTCTCACAGGAAACCAGTTATGCCCCACTACGTGATGGCTTGGTTGATGTGGCACAGTGAAAATATTCCCACAAGTAATTCTGTTCACCTTCTCCTCTGCTTTCTCTTGGTCACAAATGACACTAGTAAAGAAGAATCACTCTTCAGAATGAAAAGATGCAGGACAAGAGAAAGAAAAAGGGACTGGAATTATCTGGACTGAACAAGGTGCCTCACAGAGGTGAGTAGTGACACATATACTGAGAATGTCCAGGTAAGAACTAGTGACTGGCTCCAAATGTCCGCCGAAAAGATGAAACATGTTTAAAATGCTTTGGAATTAAAGGTAAAACGTCCAAAAAAGAAATAGACCATTTCCACCCAAGTGCCCAATCTGTTTACCAAACATCACAACATGAAATGGCTTAATTTCAAGCATCAATCACTAAATGATTCTGGTTCAAGTTTAGCCTAGTTCCTTTCGTTTTAAGAATACACAAAATCATTTTCAAATATTTGTTTTGTATGCACAACTTTAAAAAACAGAATAATTTAGAAACTTAAATTACTATAATTATATTCTACAAGGTATCATAAAACTACTGTTTGATCTTAAAAGTCTTACCTAGAGACAGGAAGGAGGAGAGGGTGAGAAGCCATGCAGGTGATGTTAAGATTCTGCTCTGTGTATTTACAGGTTGTTATTAATGTTCTCAAGAGATGGGTGGTACCGGGCTTTGTATGTTTAAGTGGACAATTATATCTTACCAATTGGGTCAAAGGTTTAAAAAAAAAGTCTTACCTAGAACATTTCTGTTTCAGAACAGGTCTTGAAGGAGCCTTTTCTTTTACGACCTTGTGTTCAAACTTAAAATAAAACAAAGGCATCTAAGATTTTTCTCATTCTTCCATGGTACAAAACACAAAAGCATAGGTAATAAGCACTTCAGAAGCACACACCACCAATGCTAACTGACAGAACAGTAGAGAGACTCTCACCCACACAGAAGCTCAGGAAGCTTTAACAAAGTAATTTACTGAAAAGTGGAACAGGACAGGAGACACTTTAGGAAGAAGTTTTTAAAAATTGCAACCAAGCAAAAAACCAATAAACGCTGTGTTCTCACAGCTACTGACTGCTGTTACCCCAGACTGCAAAATTCAAAATAACCTAAGGCACCCTTCCTGCTCCCTAAAGTCCACATCCCCAACAATACCCAAAAGTTTGAGGGGTTTCAATCAGAGAGCAAAACCAGTATAACTAGAATGCAAACCGCTCTGCCCAGTGTCACTGACTGAGAACGCCTCACTGCAACGCACACCGTAATATCCCTGCCTTCTCAAAGACGGGATCCACACCACACAAGTCCACACACTTAAACCGTGTCTCATCAGCTTTGTGAAGCAACCTTTATTAGACACTTACTTCACATTTAACTTGGCCACCACTGCTAAAGATGATAATCTTAGAAATGATTCCTTCACAGTCAGGGGTGAGACAAATTCCTTGTAGAAAATCCTTTTTGAATTAAAAGGAAAAAAAGATTATGTTTACAGTAGATAAACGTATACATGTACACCATTAAATCCACAAAGGATTGTGAAATGACAGTACAGCCTCCTTCAGTAAGCCCTAAAGTTCATCTAAGAAGATTATATATTCTGAGTGTGACTTGCTTTGTCAAAGGCAAATGAGCTCACGTGACATAAGCTATGTCACAGCAGCAGCTCCGTCCCTCCCTTCAGGGACAGGCCATTGCACTTCCCCACTAAGACAAGAACACGTCCCAGAGAAAGCCTTGTTCAACTTGCTTTCAGAAACAGAGAACATGGCACACAGAACACAGCTGCCACTGCTCCACCCTGATCAACAACTGAAAGCTTTAAATCACATAATCAGGAGATTAGATTTCTCAGTAAAGACAGTCAGGGAACACTGGTGGAGGGAGGGCATTTAGATTCCATGCCAGCTTGAGGTACAGCCTCCTCCTAGTCACATAGGAGCTGACTCCCTAACTTCAGTAATTCCTCCTGATGAGTTATAGCAATCTCTTCCTGCCCCAAGAGCGATTTGAAAGGTTTCCTTAAATCCACAGATAATACATACCAGATGTATAATGTACTAATGCAGATTAGACCATAAACTTACACCTTCTTTCCAGGGTTCTGAATAATTGCAAGCACCCCGCATGGGAACCAACAGTACACATTTTACCTGTCCAGTCTTTGTCCATCAATGCTGTCTGGCCATAACTGGGATGGTCTCAGAGAACTAACACTGTAGCGTATAACCAAGATATGGGTGAGGAAAGCGAGTGCGGAGACATTTCCTTTGGTTACAATGGCAAAATGCAGAAGCTAAGTACCTGCCTTCCAGTCACAGGGAATATAAACACACACTTTCCTGCCTTGTCACTACTGCTATGGAAAACCTTCTAATTCTAGGTGCAATCCCAGGGAGGAAATACACACTTCTTAAAGACTTTTTAAAAAGGTTTTCAGAGTAAAATAATGCAAAAACACAACTTTATGCCTTACCTTGTCAATTTTATCATTAAAAGTTGTTGTTTTTAACTTTTTCCAGCAGTTCATGTGAAATTCTACTTTACAGTATTGGCAACAGCTAATTCGTATAAAACCCTGGGATTTAAAGAAAATATGCATTTAAAAAAAGTCTATACCAACACATTCATAATAGTATCCACTGAAATAACTAGAAATCTTATCTTCACCAATAGATACGAGGCATATTTCCGTATGGTGTGATACACTCTACTTCCCAAATGCCTGGCTATGCTGTGAGAGAACTTGACTCTCACTTTTACAGTAGGAAGGTGGCTGTCCCTCCTAATGTACCAAATGTCAGATAAACATCATTTCATCTGACCTACATCTGCTACCTCCTTTTCTTCGTCCTCCTACTTTTTAGATTTATTTATCTATTTATTATATATGAGTACAGGGTCGCTGTCTTCAGACACTCCAGGAGAGAACATCGGATCTCATTACAGATGGTTGTGAGCCACCATGTGGGTGCTGGGATTTGAACTCAGGACCTCTGGAAGAGCAGTCAGTGCTCTTAACCACTAAGCCATCTCTCCAGCCTGGTTTAAGGGTTTTGAGACAACATTCCACTGCGTAACCCAGCAGGTTTTGACCTTGCAACACTTTTGACTTAGCCTCCAAGAAACCAGGATTTCAAGTGAGGGGGCCTCTTAACCACTGGGTCATCTCTCCAGCCCAGGCTTCTACTACCTTCCCAAGTAAACTAATAAATCATTCAGATACGCAACACGTTTCCCCTCAGTTAGGTCTCTACAGGATAATTATCTAGAGGATAATTCAGGACTAAATGGCCTTTAAATTCCAATTTTACAACATATTTAAAATGTAATGACTCAGAGGATACAATCATTTTGCTTCCTATGTTTCAGTAGCTACAGAGAAAATGGAGCCAGCTAGCCAGCTTTCTCAGGTTACCAGACAACTCTTACCATTAGCTATGGTTCCTCTGGTTTCCATGTGTGATAACAGAGAGCTTCAGGGGAGGAAAGGGGACATAAGAGTACTACCGAGCAAGAGCACCCTGAGCCTCCCTGCAGAGAACCACCTCTGAGTTCCTTCTGAGATGCTATGGGAAATGTAAGTTCACTATTTACCTTGAAGTCTGGGTCAGTTAGGTAAATCTGGATTTTGGAAAACCCACGGCACTTCTGATAGCAACAAACAGCATCCGGCACAGGAGGAAACTTGCATTCTTCAACAAACTTCTCTAACATCACCTAAACAGAATAAAGAACAATGGCACACACTGTCCAAACTTTCATGTGCCAACAAAACTGTCTATACAGGCTTGGGGACGTTATCTTCAGCAGCTACACTTTTGTAGCCATGGACTGTCGCTTTACAATTACAGCTTAGAAATATCTGTCAGGATTGACAGGGCTTATAGAAGGTAGAGCGGCCTCAGGATGGCCCTCTGCACATCACTTCACCTGTAATCAGCACTCCTGCCTGCCCTCTAAGCCCCTTTGCACTTGTACTTGTTGATCCTGAGGCCACCGAGACCCATGCCATGTCTGTAGCCCCACAAGATCTTACTGGGTTTTGTGTACTCACCAACCCTTGGTGCTGCTCTTCACTGACAGCTTTGCTGAGCTATAACTGCTATACCAGATAATTCATATAGAGTACAATAATATATTCAAATTTATGTGTTCTATCTTATCGTGATTTCAAGGTTTGTCCTCCTGGTGACATGTGCCAGTGCCTTTTATTCATTTGTTCCTCATGTGACACACTAGTCATTTCTGCCTTCAGCATACTTTAATTTGTACAAATCTGTCTGTGTTTTGTGATTGTGAACATGCGCCATGTGTGTGCCTGGTGCTGCACAGCTCAGAAGAGATCATTAGATACCTGGAATGGAGTTCAGGATGGTTGTAACCTATCATGTGGGGCTGAGAATTGAGCCTGAATCCTCCAAAGGAAACAAATGCTCTTACTCACTGGGCCATGGCTCTAGATCCCACTCCCTCAGGCTATTATTATAGACTGGCATAGCTGTTCAGACATCAAGTGCTTTTGAAAACATTTTCCTTTGTGCATACTGAGGTACAAAATGGCTGTATCATACAGTAACTGATCCAGCATCCTAAGGGATTGTCAGGTTACTTCACTATAGCAGATTTACTGTTTATATTAGACCTGCAATGCATAAGGGGCTCTGTATTCCTATGTCCTTGCTACAGCCTGGTAGGTGCCAAGTGGCATTTTCCTCTGGTTTTCATTCGTATTTCCCTGAAACTGACAGTGTGATAACTGGTTACATTAATAGTTCCTAGGCAAAAATATCTCTTAAAATCCTATGTACTTCTTCAATTTTTTTTTAAGATTTATTTATTTTTATTTATATGAGTACACTGCAGCTGTCTTCACACACACCAGAAGAGGGCAACAGATCCCATTACAGATGGTTGTGAGCCACCATGTGGTTGCTGGGAATTGAACTCAGGACCTCTGGAAGAGCAGTCAGTGCTCTTAACCGCTGAGCCATCTCTCCAGCCCCTTCATTATCTTCTTACTGAGTTTTAAAAGTTAACTGTGATTCACCCACAATCAAGTTCTAAGAGCATTTGAGCACTGACTGCAAATAATGCACTCGTTTACAAAATGCACATGTGATTAAGTCTTTCTAGATTCAGTAATGAAACCTTTTGGCCCTCGACATGACGCTGATTTTCTGTGTTCTCAGTTAAGCACTGCCATCCTGACACCTAGGTGCAGCAATTCACACTGATTCACTGTACCCAGCTCTGTTGCTTCCTTGTGCTCATCACCGGAACCATCACCCTTCGTGTGTGAACAGGAATGATCGCAGGACTGACTGCCTTAAGGAAAACTGACAATAAGCAAAAGGCAGGAGGCTAGCACCCAGAGGCGTGCACAGAGTTCTGCTACCTCGGTCCTCTAGTCCCAAGTCTTCCTGAAGATAGTCTCGCAAGCCAAAATGGAATACTTGAACAAGTAAAGTTACCTTGACCTTTTCTGGCTTAGATTCTTCAATAATCACATTACTTGTGGGCCAAGTTAGAATTCCAGGGAGACGACAAATTAAAGTTTTTGCTTTTTCAAAGTGATTAAGAGCTTCGAGAAATCTAAAGAAATAATTGAGAAGAAAGGAGATATTAATGATGTGACATAGTATTTTATTCCACAGTAATTTACCAAGACCTCAAGCCTGCTGCAAAGACCACATAGGATACATCAATAGACATGGCTATCCAATGTCATTCATTTTCTATTCTACATAACTAAGACACTATTGCTATTTGTCACAGAAATGTAACAGAGTACATATCTGTCCTGGAATCCTCTACATCCCTGATCCCCATTAGACACTCATTAGAAGCTAAAAGAACTTTCTTTAGTCTTAAAAATCTGCAAAGAAGGTGTAGGTACACACTGTGCCAGAGAACCTAATGTCATAAAAGGTCTTCTGAAAAGAAAAGGTTTAAGGTAGTTAGGTATTACAGAGGATACTCTTCTTCTCCTCCTATAGAATAATCTAGAATAATCCAAAAGTCCAAAACAGCAAAGCAACCGCAGGATCTGGAGAGACAGACATCTGAGGATCTGCTTTGCTGACACGAAGACCTAAGTTCAGATTACAGCACATGTCCAGTGCAGCAGCACAAGCCTATAACCCCTGTGTTATGGAGAGGGAAGGGATGGAGGGAGTCCATAGACCCTAGGCCGAATGGCTGGCCCAGATTAGCTAAAACAGCAAGCTCTCGGTCACTGCTGGACTGCCTCAGACACTGAAGCAGAAGGGCCAGAGAGACTGATGGCTTGCAGGACAGAGGCACCTCACCCAAGGCCTGGTGACCAGAGTCTTACACCTGGAACCCATGTGAATGTGTGGACGCGCAGAGTGTGACAAGGTCTGCCCTAAGGTCACCTGAGGTGGTGTAACACACAGTCTGCATATACAGACAATAACAATTAATTAAAGAGATATGGTGGAGCTGGGTGGGGTGATGTATGCTTTTAATCCCAGCAACTGTGAGGCAGGTGCATCACTATGTTCAAATCCTGCCTGATTTACACATCAAGTTCTGGGACTCTATATTGAGACCCTAGAAACCTATATAAAAAAAGGTGTGTGTGTGTGTGTGTGTGTGTGTGTGTGTGTGTGTGTGTGTGTGTGTGTGTGTGTGTGTGTGTGTGTGTGTGTGTGACGCGCAGAGACAGTGGTTAAGAACGTTTACTGCTCTTGCAGAGGACCACAGTTCAGTTCTCAGCATCCAAGTGGCAGCTCACAACCAACTACAGCTGCAGAGAACCTGACGCCCTCTTTTGGTCTCCTCAGGAATTGCACGAGTGAGGTACTGAATCACACGCAGGCAGAATATCCATACACATAACATACACATCTTTAGCCCAGCGTGATGGTACACACATTTAAATCACAGCACTCAAGAAGCAGAGGAAGGCCAGACAGACTTACATAAAGGGACCGTCTTTTCATGCAACAACAACAAACAGAAGGAAAATAGAGCCATCTCACCGACATGTGTGCACGGCAAATATCCCAACCAACACCTGGCCAAATCCCCTTATATAAAAAGAACTAATCATCAGAGAGATCATCAATTTTATGTTTCCTAGAGTTTCTACTAACCTGTTTTTTTTCAAATATACTTTTCCTATTCCACAGTAGGCCAAGCAGTCAAGCCCCTCATTGGGATAGTGTTCGATGATCCTCTTAAACTGGTTTTCGGCTTCAGACAGTTCCTTCAAAGGCAGCAAGAACAGTCACTTACATGAGAGTCTGCAACAGACTATCTCACAGGAGATTCTTGTCTAACATTTAGAAAAATACCTATGTATCAAAAAGTTCCTATTGCAAATTTTACCTTTTTGATTTCATTTTCTTATAACTTGTATGTGTCACTCATGGAAATTCAAGGGAAACCACAAAAGCAATCTTGCTGAGAACAAACTGCTAATCAACAGACATTTACTAATACGCACAGGTCAGCTTTCACTGCAGCAGCTGTGAATTCATGGTGTAAAACGGCTAATTTGGGTACAAAGACAGTGTGACATATATGGTAGTAAGTGCTGCTCCCCTGGAAGAACTGCCACTCCAATGACACTGGTATGGTGCTTTACAGGTTGAGAAAAGCACTTGTGTTAAACACTGCTCCATGATAAAAACTTAGTGACTTAAGAGTCTACTCATAGCATTCTCAACAAGGGACATCTCTGTGCTTCAGATACATTCTATTAAAAACCGTAAGATCTATAGTGAGAAGTAATAACCACACTGTGACTGAAGAGAAAGTGAGGACAATTGGGCCCCTGCTACTCTGAGGCCTGTTCCAAAGGAGGCTTCCAAGACAGGCTGCACACAGGCTTCCATGGAGTGACTACTCTTCAAGGCGGTTTCCAGGGGGAGTTAATGGACAAGGGTATGTGGTAAGAACAAAACGCATTGCACATATGCATGAAAATCCTAAAGAATTAAAACTGTTATTTAGTTTTTTGAAAAAAGAGTAAGAAATGCCAATCTGGTGAACATCTTCTGAATGTGTATGTACTTGGATAATATTTTCATCAGCTTCATTATTTTACAGTAAATCACAGATGAAATTTCAACTTTGAAGTCTTGATTCCAACTATCTATAAGATAGGAATTAATGGGAGGCAATCTTTGCTGTCATGTTAAGAACAAGGATACAACCTTAGGCACCATGAACCCTTGGAAATGAATCATGAATTCTGATTTTAATTAAGTGGTAATTTAAGGGAAACTTAAGGCCTGGGTTGGCAGGAAGGATATATTACATGGGCTGGTATATGAGGCTACTCTTGGAGGCATGTCCTATCTACAGCCCCAAAGCCACACGCAAACAAGGACAGCTAAAAATATACCCACATATAAAATTATAAAATTCCCAACATATAGGGAGGTTTGTTTTAACGATTTATTTATTTATTTTACATATGTGAATACACTGTCATCTCTTCAGACACACCAGAAGAGGCATCAGATCCCATTACAAATGGTTGTGAGCCACCATGTGGGTGCTAGGAATCAAACTCAGGACCTCTGGAAGAGCAGTCAGTGTTCTTAACAACCGAGCCATCTCTCCAGCCCCAAACTATGAGATTTTTAAAACTTGATTCCTTGCTGCAATGTCAAAATAAATAAATAAATAAATAAATAAATAAATAAATAAGCAAGCAAGCTGATCTTACTTGTAAGCATTTCAGCCTCACATAAAACTACAAACCACGGAAACTAAGACTAAGAAACCAAATAACACTCTAAGTAAGCATGCCAGGGAAGCACAAAGGGCAAAGGTCACAAAACCCAAGGGAGTGACTCCACATACACACCATGGGAAGCTCACCTCAGGAAGCAATCCCACACTCATGGACCCACTGCCCGATGAACAATGATCATTTCCATGTTTGATTTTCTCATGAAACATTACACTACAATACTAACAAGTTCTCCAGGCCCATTCTACTTTCTTTTGGTTTTACTTTAGTTTTTTTCAAGAAAGGGTTTCTCTGTGTAACAGCCCTGGCTGTCCTGGAACTTACTCTGTAGACCAAGCTGGCCTTGAACTCAGAGATCCACCTGCCTCTACCTCCCAAGTGCTGGGATCAAAGACGTACACTACCACCCAAGCCCACTCTACCTTCTATCCACTGTACACAATGGTTATTTATGTGATCTGGAGATGGTCTGGGATACTTTTACTAGTACAGTTTACATACTTAGATATCCACAAGTAATGTACTAGTTTACAGAAATAAACAGAACAACAGACTCACAATGATGTCTTGCTCCACCTTGCCCTTTCTCCTGGCATTACATTTTTGAAATCTACCTCTTCTGTATGTAAAATGTAGACTCCTAGAAATTGCCAAGTATAGCTTTTTCTCTACCAGGAATGCAAAGAAAATGTTTATTTCTTGAAGACCAGGTCTTATTCCAGGCAGGTCTCAAACTTATGACTCACCTAGTTTTGTTCCCATACTGGGATTATAGCCATGAATCATCACCCCACCAAACTTAACTCTTAAACAATCCACCCATCAATTCTCACTGGTATTTGAAGCAGAGTGGGGGAGGATAGCAAGCTTGAAGCCAAACTCAGCAGAGGACAAGACCTTGCTCAATGCCCACAATCCCACCAAAAAAAAAAAACAAAAAAAAAAAACAAAAAACAAAAAAAAGTTGAACTCAGCTGTTTTAGGCTTTTAAGAAAGAAATGAGCCCAAATTAGAGAACAATTTCCAAATACCTTCCACATTCAATACTGTATTTCAGTCGTTTCTCTGTTTACAGCTTACCTCAGGTCGTCCTATTCCAAGGAGAGAAACAGCAAGTCCATAGACTACTAATACATAATTAATCATGGCCAGGTTCAATTGCTGTCAATAAAAACACACTAGTTAATAACCCGAACACAATCCTGTCCACTCAGCATCACAATAACTTCTTAGCTACAACAGGTACATAAGGACATCTTCCTGACAGAGCAGATGAATTAGAAATACGTCTGCAGAATAAACTGCACTACGGCTTTTCACTATTTACCACTCAAGAGTGTCGTGAGGCACGGTTTATAATGGACTAGGAAGGCTGTAATCTTTTGCATGTAATATGGCTTGGAGACAGACTGAGGTGCCTGCACTTACGACCTTGCTGAAAGGAGTCTAAATCCTGAACTCGGCAAAGGTTGAGGGTTCTGAGAGATCTATTACATAGAGAAGGAGTGAGCACATGGACCACTTACTAACTGGGAGTGCTACTCGCCTTCCACACCAGAGGAGTCACCTGATCACTCGGGTCTAGGGTACACTGTACAAGTTAAACCCATCTGAGATATATTACTGTCACTAAAGAAGTTACAATCCTTGACAGGAGAGATACTCAGCAGTTAGGAGCACTGGATGCTCTACCAGAAGACCCAGGTAACGAATGTCTGTTGCAGGGATCAGACACCTTCATATATACATATATGTAACACCAATGTACATAAAATAAACTACGAAAAATAAGACATTACAGTGTACCAAGCTTACCTTTATTTTCTGAGGATCTAAGCCATTGAGTAACTCTGTAAAGGCCTGGGCAGCACTGCGGCAGCGCTGCTCCAACAAGGCCGTGTACCCATCCTGAATCAAGCTTCTTAACATTTTCATGATGTTAGCAAAATCCTGTGGGGAAATGCATGAGTTCAAACTTGTATCTTGTTAGTTTAAGACGTAAGACAGTAAGTTCATCATTAATGAGAAATTTTTCAAAAAAATGAGTTATACTTATTTTGTATGTAGGTGGGTGCAACTGTCATTCCAGGACTATAGAGGTCAAAGGAAACCCTGAAGGAGAGTCACTGCTCTATACCCTGAGCTATCCCACTGGTGTGACCAGTAACATTTCATAAACGACAGGCAAACTCTCCAATGTCCCTGTACCATGAAATCCTTTCTCAGCAACAGAGTTTTAAAAGGTTCTGTGGCACACCTTACCCTGATCTGTGTCAACTGACAAGAAGGGCAGCTCATTCTGATAGATCTTGTTTATTTTTCTAGGCCTAGCACTGTATTTTGAAGTTTTAACGACATACCAAGACAACCACTTGCATGGGTGAAGTTCTGTAGTTGGGGCTAAAACAATTAGGATACATGAACAATCAAGCAATTTTTCTCAGATTTTTAACAACAGTCACCCTGACCTAAAACAGTTATAAGCAAAAGGTGGCTTTTCCAAGTTTTAGCTCCAGTCCTAATTAACATGTACCTAACTATAACCAGACAAAACCGTAAGGATAGAGATCAGTAAGTTGAACTCAAAAGGAAAGACAAGAAACTAGAATTAAAGGCACCTTTGTACATTTACACCTTGAAGTCTGATGATATGTATGTACATGCTATCACACAAGCTTATTATTTAACTGGATAGCAATGGGTGTAAGTTACACAGTCCCACACAGATTGGAGGAGTAAGGAGTACGGGAAGTCATGCATGCATGAGCTAGTCAGTGGGAGAGAAAAGACAAGACTTTTAGTGTGGTGTTTCAAACAAATCACCAAACGATCTCATCCCATCAGAGAGGCTGTGGTGACACACAAGTTTCCTAATGATTTCTACCCAATAAATCAAGTGTAAGAGAACCCACTCTTGAAATACCCAAGAAAAAGAACAGCTTTTGTAGAAACTTGATGCTTGCTACAGTATTAAAGATACAATGTAAAACTATATTTAAGATATGAACTTAGTATAAAAATATGGTATTATCCCCAAAATATCCTTCATCTGCTTTGGACGAATTGATCCAAGTTTAATTGTTCTGTTACTTGAGAAAACAAACCAATAGAGCAAGACAATTTTATTGGAAATTATTTCCCACAATACAACCCAACTTAGATTCTCTGTACTGGATGTTTCCAATGAGCAGGCTGAACTTTCTTACCACAAACTCGAATTTCTCATCACAGTGAAGAGCTCTACTATAAGCATGCTGACTGAACAAACTAGGCCTGAGGGACTGTAGTGAATATTTAAAGAGTTTTCCTATCTTCAAATTTTACTGCCTGTTTCAGTCTTCTAGGGTTTTTAGGCTCAATAAGATCAATTAGCATACAACTGAATCTGTTAGAAGTTCTAAACTTGCCTCATGTGCAAACAATTAGAAATTTGTTTTAGTCATTTATAAGGTTTGTTATGTAGATCTAAAATAACCAATTTTTAATTGACATATTGAAAAAAATAGCCTTAGCCACTTTAAAATGCCATTTAAAAAAATTTTGGGGGGTTGGAGATTTAGCTCAGTGGGGGTTGGGGATTTAGCTCAGTGGTAGAGCGCTTGCCTAGCAAGCGCAAGGCCCTGGGTTCAGTCCCCAGCTCCGAAAAAAAGAAAAAAAAAATTATTATTATTTTTTACTTTTTCATTGTACATCCCACTACTGCCCACTTTTTTACTATATAACTTAAAAGAATTTGTATGCAAAGTTTACTTCATGTAGGACATTTATCTATCTGACTCATGTTAAATCATTCAGAAGTGTTGGCAGGCAAAATGAAACTGTAAGCAATTATCTATCTTATTAAATACTTAAAAAACATTTGAAGCTAGTGGTATTACTATTAAATCTTGGGGAAACAATTTGCTCTTTCTACAGAAAAAACCTCTCTTACCTGGTGTGCAGCTCTGGAAGATTTTGAAAATTGTTTCTCCAAAATGCTTTTCAAATCTACTTGTAAAGTCACTTGAGAATTAGAACTGAAGGAGAAAAAAAGCATGCATTGTAAAACATTGTCAGAATAAAGCAGATCTACTCACATAAAGAAATGAACGCATCTATGAATATCACTTCAAATACTGAGTAAACAGGGAAATCACCCAGTTTTCTCAACAGAAATAAATAGTCAACATGCTGCCTCTTCCCTGAATTACAAGTCTAAATCCAAGGCAGTCAGCATGAAAATCCCTACAAAATTAGAGAAGAACCAACCTGGGCTTTTCTGATTCATTGTTCCGTGACTTTTGTTTTCCTTTATGTCTTGGAGGCTGACCTGTGAACATAAAAGTATTTGTTCCTGAAACCTATACATAAAACTTCCAAGATTATGAGTAAATATAAAGAACATATGAACTGGACCGCAAGAAAACCCCACCTAAGCTGGAATAAGACAGTCAGAGACCCTGCAGTGTCTGCGAATACAACTACAAACATGTCAGGACAAGCTGGTGAAGGTGCAGGGCGGCAAGGACATGCTAAAATTAGGGTGGTTATTCTCTGGGTCTGTAGAAAAGAGACAGGCAACAGTTCCTGTTCTCAGGTGGCTTTTAACTAGACTAGAAGGAACATCAATAACTTTAGTAAGCAAACCATTACCAAAATAAAATAAAATAAAATAAATAAAAAGACACTAAGTTGCCACTGATACATTAATTCCACTCTAAGTCTTGTAAGGGGGAAAATCATATTAGCTGGAATATACTGTAAAAGCTGTTTGGTTTCAAGAATAAATCATGACTTTGACAAACTACTCCAACCAAGATTGGCATTCACTTCAGAAACACTAAGTAGAAATGCTATTCAAAGGCAGCATGTGAGTGCAGAAACGGGCTACAAGGTAGACATTAGGGTCGAGTTTCAGATCCCTGCTCTGTAAGCCACTGGCAGAAGAAAGTCACTGCTTCTTTGGGGTGTCTGAAAGTGACATTCTTACAGCTGTGTTAGAAGGCAGTATGGCAAGAGGGACGGACAGGGTGTGTGTGATAGAAAGTGAAGAGATGGCAACAGGCTTGCTGGATAAAGAGAACCTTGATGTCTTCAAACATAAAAACAGGGAAAAGCAGAATTCTGGTTTCATCTTCTGTAATGCTTAGATTTATTTCTTTTTATTTTATATGTGTTTTGCCTACATGTACACCATAGGTGCCTAGTTCGAGTGGTTGTCAGAAGGTGTTGACATTCCTGGAAGTGGAGTTACCAATGGTTATGGGTGCTGGGAACTTGACTTCTGCTGTGTGAGCATGGACAAAACTATCAAAGCCTAATTCTGTGGTCTCAAGTATTTCCCCTGAATATAAATGATGATGGATGGATAAGACTTAAATTATTTACTCATGCTACCTAATAACAACATATTACAAATTTTAAAGTGTGGTCCTCAAGGTGTTTTACACACTGTTAGACTGCATTAGGTAAGAAAACAGCCTGAATTCTTAACATGTCAACCATGTGGAAACTGCTAGCACTAAGTGACTAGATATATAAAAATGGAGCCCAAGAGAAGATGGAACTGCAGGCAGGAAAGACAAATGGATGATAAAAGCCAAACCATTGAAAAGAAAAACCAACAAACAAGGGGAAAAAAGGGAATGATAGGATATCAGAAATGGCAAAGCCAACAATCCCGTGTCAAAAACCCTGAAAGGAACAGCACAGAAGCCTGGGGTAAGTAACTGTTGAGTCACAAAATCTGTATGTTTTCAGATTCAGTTGTCAAAAGCAGAGATGTATACATTCTGTTTTAGGAAGACCTTCATCAAGATACAATCCAAAGGGATATCCAGACACACCCACACCTCATCTACCGATGGAGCATATGCAATTAACGAACACACTTAAACCAAGCCAAGTTATCCAAAAGTGAAAGCACTGGTATGATCTGAATGCACTGCTCTGTGCAAGTCAAGTGCTGAAAATTTAGTATTGGAAGTATTGGACCCTTCAAGGTATTGATCAGACCACAGATGACATCACACCTTCTGAGGATGCCCTGAATAGATGCCTTTCCCCTTTTACATGTGAGCACGCAACAGGAATATAGCCATCTATGACCACGAAAAGTGCTTCATTAGACACTGAATCTGCTAGGAACAGGGCACTGGGCTTCTTGTGTACAGAAATAAATACCTAGTTTGTAGAATTTTTGTTATAGTGCCCCAAATGAACAAACATCTTTTCCCAACAAGGTAAAATCATCCCTAAACAGAGCCAAAAGTAGATAAATGTTCTGATACGAGAAGAACAAATAGTACTTTTTATGTATAAAAGGCAAATCAAAGCTTGTCCAGGTGGCTCAGGACCATAACCCTAGCATGTAAGAGGGCGAGGCCAACCTTGGTTACAAACTGGGACTATGTCTCAAACACTCAACAGCCATCTCTGTGGTACTAAAACTTTATGAGGGAAGTTAATGAAGGGAGACACACTGACAGGACTCTTGTGGTTAGACGAGATACTAATAAAACTCTCAGCAGTAGGAGACAATGCTCCAAGGACAAGCAATGCATTTTATCTTTACATTACATTTACTGGTTTACAAAACTTAACTTGTGCTTTTTGTTTAGTGGGTTCCTGTGTGTGTGTAGAGGCCAGCAGTCATCTCTGGTTGTCTTCTTCAGTCATGTTCCTCCACCGTTTGAGACAGACTCTCTCATCAAACCTATACTTTGTAGACCCAGCTGAACTGGCTACCCAGTGAACTGCTGTCCCTGCCCACTCCCCCTCCCCGAGTAGCAGTACTATAGGCGTGTGCCACTATGCCCGGCTTGCCCACAGGTGCTGGGGATCAGACTCAGGTCCTCCCACTTGTGTAGGAACCACCTTGCAATTTGACAGTTGACTTTGGCTGTCAACCTGACTGGATCTGGAATCAACTAGGAAACAAGCCATTAGAGATACTTGTAAAAGACTTTCTTGATCAGATTTTGTAAAATAAGAAGACTCATCTTAAATGTGGGCATCCCCTTCCTATGGCAGCCAAAAAACACACACACAACAAAAACCCAAACAAATGAAAAAAGAAAACCAGGAGAAGGCTGTGCTTTTTTTTGTTGTTGTTGTTGCTTGCTTCCTGCCAAGCTGGCAACGTCTAGTACTTCACTGTTGCCACCGATGCTGCTAACACCAGTACTACTCATTCACTAACATGAGAATGCCGCTTCTTCAGCAATCCAAGGTCCACGGAAGACAGTGCTTCTCCTGCAATTCTGCGGGGCCTTCAGCTGTAGACAGGGAGTGCTGAGGCACTCAGCCCTGTGGACTGAGCAGCTACTGGGCTCTTAGCTTCCCCGTGTGTAGACAGATGTTGAGTATCCAGACTGTGTCATCTGACTCACAATAATAATAAACCCTGTGGCATTTCTCTTTCCACTGATTCTGTTCCTCTAGGTAACTGAATATACCACTGAGTAACTCCCTAAAACCCTCAACATTGCCTGTTCTTTAAAAAAAAAAATTCATGTATTTTATGTATATGAATATCTGTCTGTGCATACACTTATGCTGCACATATGTCTGCACCATCTGAGTACCCAGTGCCTGACCATGGTCAGAAACAAGTATGGTCCCCTGGAACAGAATTCACTGAAGGGAGCTTGGAACCAAATCTGAGTGCTCCCCAAGAACAAGAAGCACTCTTGATCTCTGAGCATTCTCAACAGTCCCTCCATGCTTTCCTGAAACACAAACTACTATAAGTTTCCTTTCAAAAGTCCCCAAGGTGGCAGAACTGGGATGCTCTGAAAATTTTAAGAAAGTGGGACACAAGGTAAAGCCTTTGACATACTGGGTAATCTAGAGGAGCTCTGGGCTTCAGCCTTGTATTCTCTCTCAGTGCTTCCCGGTCTGCGATATGAGCAGCTTGCTTTTATACACACTTATGTCATCGCCACCTACAGCTCTCAGCACAACTAAGCCAACATAGGTCACAGGCTTTATGAACCTTCAGAATCTTGAGCAAACAGACAGGTCTTTTACCTCATCGATAATCCGTCAGGCATGTCACTGGAGTGGTGACTGAAAGTATTGTTACTACTTTTCATATTAAATATTACTAGAAGAATCACCATATAAAAGAACCACAATCAAACCAACTGAAGCTTGCATAAACTTTCAGGCAGAGGTTTGGGTAGCAACAATGAGTAAAAGACTACTCACTTGGAGGTGGCAGAAATTCAGGATGACAGTCACAATCGTCCCCCTTCAAAGCCTCATCTGCCACCTGCCCGTGAAAATAAAACTAGTGAGGTTTTTAAAGTCAACACAGCCAAAGAATCAGCAATCACATAAAATTTAACTAGAATATGATAGGATTCACTCAAGACCTAAAAACACGGCTGGTTATGACCCCTAACTGTACAAACAAGCAAACATAATGATAACTAACAATGAGAACCCAAGAGAAACGGCAATTCTAGAATGACAATCCTCTCTCTGACACTTGGCATGGTGCCTGGTGCAGAGGTTGTTAAACAATGCCTGTGTGCTTCTCCAGCTAACTGAAGTGAAACATGCTGGACATTTTCTATATTATCTGCAAAATGACTATATATAGGATTTACACAAATTCCCTTTTCTGCCTATCACCCACCCAACATCACCCCCCTTATTTCGTTCCTCAAATCTGGAAGCCAAACATGAATATAAGTCTGCAAGTCTGAGAAAGCTCAGACACTGAGACATTTGATCAAAGTCAGGCTACAGGACTTAGGATATTTAGAAAAAAACCTAAAGCATTAAACTAAGACACTTGCTGAACACAGCACTTAGCTAAGGGCTAGAATCATGGCTGCCAAGGGCAAAAAAAATGACAGAAATACCTTGGCCAAAGGTACCCTCTAGAACCCCAACAACACACAGCAGTTGGGTGGTGGGTTGGCAGAACACCAAGTAACCATCCTCCCACAGACAAGAGATAAGAAAAGGAAAACCTACATCACAGAGAGAAGCAGTGGAGACCCAGCTACTAGACTACATTGTCACCTGTCCTCAGAGACTGGCTGAGAGACAGAAACAGGACATACAGACAGAACTAAGTGGCAAAATAGTATTGGAAAATTAATTTTAAGATAAATAACATGGTATTTGGAAAATTAATTTTAAGATAAATAACTGTGACTTCAGGGTAAATCATGTGAAATTTAAACATTATCTTTATGTAGCCTATGAGATGGCCATTGACATGAGGTTGCCCGATGTGGGAGAATTATTTTCTTGATATCAACAGACAAAAGGCAAATATGACCAAAACATCTAGCACTGAAGCACCACTGCGAGCAGTGAGCCTGCTCACATTGCAGTCATCAATTTGAGCTAAGCTTACCTTTTGATTCTGATGGCCACCGCCATTTGCCATTCTGTACTTAGTTTTCCTGAAACCTCTTTCTGTTTCCACAAAGTTAAGTGATGTTCTAAAAGCAGGTGCTGATGAGTTTCTAGGTATGTAAGCCCTGGAGGTGATAAACAACACGAGCCGTCATGTCAGTCACGCCTACACTGACGCAAAGCCGCAGGGCTTCTTCAGACAGGCTGCACACATAGCTAGCTCCTGGCTCTTGAAAGCCAAGTATCACATTCTGAAAAGATGTCTCCTGCCACAGCAGACTTACACACTCACAGGACCACAGGAGGCTTTACACATTAATAGTTCTTTCAACCTACAGCTAACCTAGAGCCAAGAATGGTTCAACACAACTGTCTCCAACTCTAATAATGGAGTAACTACAGCTTCCTGTCCTAACAACTTTGAGAGCCAACGCATCTCAAGAAAGCCTTACAAAAAGATTCATCTGTTTTAATTTTTATTACATTTCTGATCATGTTTAAATTTCCAAACAGGATATTCTGTCCATATTCTTTCCCCTCCCCAATCTATTTTAACTGTCAAATTATCAAGTATCGAACACTGGCTACTACATCTTTACCTGTAAGCACACTCAAGTCTATCTGTAGCCTTTGGAAGACATTGGGAAGCTGGAAGTCAGGTACTCAAGACAGAGAAGGGCACCAGGCACCAGCTCTATCCCAGCAACTCCTTGGCTAGGATCCGCATGGCCATACTGGTTCCCATTCAAGCCAGATAACTTTGAAATCTCATTTTACTCTTTCCTGTAGGTGTATGCTAGTAATACTTTTTTCCAGAAGGTCCAGGAAAACAGTAAAATAATGAACCAATTCCCAAGTCACCTACTTTTAGGAAACCAATACAAATGTGCATACGTGCCTACAGTCACACACGCCAACTCTCACATACACATTAACTCACACAAACATTCACTCATGCACATGCACACACACATAAACTCTCATATATACTAACTCTCTCACACACATACACTAAAACAAACACACAAACTCAGACACATACTCTCTCACACACAAACATGTGCACATATACCCAACAACAAAAAGCTTAAAAAAAAAAAAAAAAAAAAAAAAGCCTCTCTTCCATCCTAAGGAGGCACTGCCTCTATGGAGCCAAGTACACAGCTCAGAGGTAGACAGAGCACCTACTGAGCACACACGCTGCCCTAAGTCTGATTCCCAGCATCACATAAAGCTGCTATTAGCTCTTAAATTGACAAGCACAGGGATCCTTAAATTCATAAGGCAAAGCCTTTCCAAGTAGCAGCCACTGACCTGGTATTAACTCACCTGCTTTCATAAAAAGCTTTAATTGGATTCCTATTTGATGTCCGACCTACAAAAGCCAACCACACATATAGTGATCAATGGACTGGCAGCACAGACTTGAAAAAGATTTTCAAATTTCTTTCAGGTGGTAGTTGAAAACATAAAGTTTAAAAGCTGAGAGATAAATCCCAGCACTTTTACAATTCTAGATGCTTTTAATTTCAGGGTGTCAACAAACTGCTACATGATCTGGTCAGATATCCCATTACACATGATCATTGGTAAAATGCCAGCTACACATAAACATGAACCAGGCAACTCCTGTCTGCAAGGAGCTCACAATCTTAGAATCACGTGATGCTGGGTGATAACAGGTGCTGGATAAATAGAACCCCTCAACTCAGCTATACAGACACTAAACACCCCAAGGAAAAATAACAGAAGAAAGTACTACATGCTGGAAGTGAGGCATAAGGAACTCTAAGTACCAGAGAAAGAAAAACGAAGAAGGAAAGAAAACGGGCAGAAGTAGTAACTATTAAGTGAGAACTTCCAATTCCTGACTGTCACAGCCAAATTCTGAGATAGATAGATAGATAGATAGATAGATAGATAGATAGATAGATAGATAGATAGATAGATGGATGGATGATAGATGATCAGCATGCTATATAATTAGTTGTAAAGTTGGTGCAAAAACATCAAGCAACACTTAAGGGTCTTTTCTTAGGAGATTAACAGAAAAAATGTATTTTGAAAAGTTATCAGAAAGTGCAGGGAGGGGTTTTTCTCTATGGAACAAATAAAACTTTGACTACTGTGCTTCAAATTATCAAATCACTTTAAATTACCCAGGTGAACATAACACCATCATAGCTGCACACAGACAGGTACAGAAGAACACTTGAGTGACTTGACCAAGCAAAGCACAAGTACAAACCACCCGAGACCTGGTGTGGTCCTTATTAATCCACGAAATCCACTCTCAAAAGTCTTAAAGGGAATTCCACTGTAACCAAAAGAATCTTAGGTGAAATACCTTGTAGGTCTTCTATTTGTTTTTGTAACTTTATATGCTGCTGAATTAGATCCTTGATTCCCTCAGGGTCATTTTTACAGAGTTTTTGAGCTTTTATGTTTGCTTGCAGGGCCCAGTCATATTCCCCCAGCATAGAAAGAGCATCACAATAACGATAATGACCCTGTTCCAAAAAGATAAATTTAATTTTTTTCTCAAAAAATATGCTTAAAATAGATAGGTAAGGAAAAATATTTTGGTTGAAATAAATTAGTTTAAGCCTATCAATAAAAAATAAATTAAAATATTAATATCCTAGAAAATAAAATAGCTAATGAACTAAGAAAAAGTTATAAATAAGCAAATAATTTTTAATAATTTACTAGAAACCGTTAAAGAGACGTTTGAGCCCCCAGGAAAGAGTCTAGCTTTTGTTAAGGTTTACTATTAAGAACAAAGTAATTATTTTATTATAGTACAGCAGTTATTAGTTATAAACAACCTAACTTTTTCAAATTATTTGAATGCAGTATATCTCTAAGACATGACATCCCCTATACTTTAAAGTCAGAACAATCCTGGAAGGACCACCAGGACGCATGCCATTTTGCCTCCATTTCCCAGCACACAGAGACAAACAACGACTCAGGCTGGGCCACCACTGAGCAGGGCTCCTCCTCCCTTTGAGCCACTTACTTATGCTTCATCTCCAAACACGGTTCCCATAAGAAGAAAAGTCTGAAAGCCACTGCTCTGTTTCCTCTTCATCCAATAGTAAGGATTCTAACTGTTACAAAACCAAAGATCCTTTTCTAACTTTTTATTCTAGAAACCTAAGGCTCAACTACAGCCCCGTCCAAGCTACTCACATACAAACTCCCATTTTTAGACACAAATCTACTACTACTACAAGGCAGTTTATGAGCAAACTACACTAGAACCTACAGCATATCACACGAGCAAAGAACCTGACATCATGACCCTGTCTTGGTCTCCTAATTTCAAAGTTATTTTACCAAGAACACTTGTTATAGCAAAAATCCAAGCGTTCTTTGAGGGAACCTCAGTTTTATTAAGAGAAGTCAGTGGCATGTATATGTGGCATGTGTGTATGCAGATTTTGTGCTAGGTCCTGGGACCTGTCTACAGGTTCTAAGTTTTAGCCAGAGTGTCTAGTCTTAGATCAGAGATACTAATTCACAGTATACCTTGCTAAGCGCTACTTGTCTCTAAGGGTGGATGCTCTAGTCTTGACATCTGAGATTCCTCAGGCATACTACAAGGTCAGGATCCTACCTCTGGACATTGATCGACTGCAGCCTTTAGATGACTGCTTGCAGAAAGTAGGGTGCAGCTGGTACAGAAAACAACAGCCCTCAGGCTGTAATGTCACTGACGATTTCCTCTTCCCCCACTTGCCCCCTATTCTCACTTCTATCCAGTCCTTTTCCAGAACTCCTATACAATTCAGTTCAACTTGTAATGACTTACAGAAGTTTTCTCAGATCTTTTTGAATTAAGGTTAAATTAAAAGTGTCTCGAAAAACCAATTATTACAGTTCTGTTCTCCCTTTGACATTCTGCCTATCTATGGCACTAAGGAGAATTTCTCCATTGTTTGCCTATCTCTCCTTTCTTCAACTAGGGGCCATTATTATTAACTTTTCTGTCATGGCAGAACCACCAATTCTAGTATTCTACCCTGACAAGGCAGTTGAGAGAAAGCTGGAATTAATTTACAGGCAGGCAGGGAGGCAGGCACGTGGGCACCTAAGCCATCAGGACTCCGAAGCCACCCCTCAGGTTACCTACACAGGTAACGAAGGGCTCTTGTTCCCTGGACTCACTGTTGGTTTTAAGGCTCTTGCTGCATGGGAAAAGGTCTTTAAACCAAGAAGCCTAGGCTCTAACTTACAGTTTTAGCTAAGAAGAAATAACAGAGAAAAAGATCAGAAATTATGGCTTAGAAAGGACACCTATGGGCAAGAGAATAAAATGATGGGAGATAGAAGAGGAGCCTGCAAGCCTAAGCCTGCTCCAACCTAAAACTCAGCACGGGAAACAGGAAGGGATGACAGGAGTCTGGAGAGGAAAGAGTTGCCTGCACAGAGAAGGTTAACTCAGTTACCACTTCTAAATATGACAAGAGATCCTTAGACAACTAATATCATCATCTGGGTTTTAGTACAAAGAATTCCCTCACTTGTTTTACAAAATATTTATTAAATATTGACCAAATCCAAGTTTTAGTGATCAACAAAACTATTTCAAGCAAGAGAGTGATCGCTATGAAAGAGCAGACCGAGCACCTCCAACACAAGCACCAAGTGGTGCTGAATCCAGCCCTGGACAATCTGTCCACCTGGAACACGCACTGCCAGGGGTGTGCATGTGCATGTACATGTAAGAATATGTCCACACATGCCACAGTGCACATGTGGAAGACAGACAACAACGTTCAGGAGTCAGTTCTCTTCAACAATAAAAGTTCAAGTCATCAGGCTTACAGTGAAAGTGCCTTACCTGATCGTCTATCTCACCTGTCCTAAAACCCCATTTAAAATAAATAAATAAATAAATAAATAAATAAATAAATAAATGATTTTATGATTTAAGAAAAGAGACTAGTATAACATACAGAACTACATTTTAATATGTATGTTTCAGATTCTCTGCAACCTTCCAGGTCATGTGCTAACTCTCTTTCCCTTTCCTACTCAGAAACAAAGACTATCAACAGTGTAAGTATTCTCTGGGCCTATGTTATGCTTGCTTTTACTGACTCTTTTTGCTCAATACTGCTTTTGCAAAAAGAATTATTTATTTATGCATGAGTATACTGTAGCTATCTTCAGACACACCAGAGGGCAACAGATCCCATGACAGGTGGTTGTGAGCCACGATGTGGTCCTGAGACTTGAACTCAGGACCTGTAGAAGAGTAGTCATTGCTCTTAACCACTGAGGCATCTCTCCAGCCCCTCAATACTCTTTTTAAAGTCCATAAATATTGATGAGCCAGTCAACTCATTTCTAACATAATAAATATTTGGTAATTTATCTATGAAGCCAGCAACACTACTGTGTACTTGCTTATGTCACTAGGATCAGCTGTGACTATGTGGCTCTGTGGATTTGAGGTTCTCTATTCTGCTGGTTTCATTTCTAATCTATCTACTGCTTCCTACAACTTTAGTTTTAGTATCAAGACAGTTTGGATTCTAGAGTAAATTTCAGATACTTTGCCTTGAAATGCTACTTAACTGGGCATATCGTGTATTTAAAAAAACAATGCTACATGGTAAAAGGGAGAAAGGAAGAGGAAAAGAGAACAGAAAATACCTACAAGTCAGGATTGGTGTTTTGCTGTAAACAGGAAGAGTGAACTCAAGCTACCAATGTAGAGGGAAAGCATGCAAGACGGAAGGAAAATGACACAGTGAACTTGGTCTTGAACATCTGAGAAAATGAGGAGGCTAAGGGACAACAGAGTGAACCAGAGAAAGAATGGTGAAGAGTGAGAGGTGGGAGAGTGAGTACTTGTTCAACTCTGAACAAGTAAGACTGCCACATCCACCCACTGCTTTATCACTAGACAATGAGGCAAGGAGAGTGCTACAAGACAAACTGTTGACAGAAACCAATCATCTCAGTCACTCAGGAGAGAGTGGGAAGATGACAGGTTAACGGCCTTGCCTGGATCACAAAATGAGTTCAAGGGCATCCAGGGCAACTTAGTGAAACTAAAAAAGTCTCAAAAAAGAAGAGAAGACTTCAAGGGGAGAGCTCAGAGTCGGGGTCTTTGTGGACATGAGAGTCTTGAGGTCCAATGCCCATTACTTCAATCAATCAATCAATCCATCTATCTATCAATATAAAAACCAAAAAGAAAAATAAAAAGTGCTTCAATGACTGACTTTGTACATTTTACCAGGGTTTCTAGGGTGCATGTATGTATGTAACTATTATATACAAGTAGCTATTAGGGTACATACACAAACAATCAAGTAATCTTCAAAGACATATGCATACAGAATCCAGTATTCTGGGGGGTGTACGTCATACTTCTTTCCAAGTAAGTTTTAAGCAACTCACACTTGTTACTACCCAAAGACTACAGCACTCAGGATCCTCGGTCTCTTCAATTTTTGTCAAGCTACACAATTTCAACACCATCAGATCCCTTATCTGCTGGTGGCTGGTCTGAGGTCCTCTACTCTGCTCCATTCAGTTGTTTTTTTTTCCTTCTGTTTTTATCCCTTAAATCTTTACTACAAATAGAGAAAGAGAGTCCTCATTTTCAAAAGGATTTGTTTACGTTTAAGAAATTTTTTCTATGTATGTGTTTTGGAGGTAGGGGTGGGGTGTGTTTGTGTGGGTGGCTGGGAGACCAGAAGGGAGTATTGGATCCTCTGGAGCAGCGTTAGAAGCAGCTGTGAGTCACCTGATACGGGTACAGAGAACTCAGCTCCATTTTTTTTCTCGTTTCTATTGGCTATCCAGGATTAGTTTTCTGTAAAAATTTAACTCGTTTTATTAGCCCAATCTCTTCTTGGGTTTCTTTACTATATTTAAGAGTACTCTGCATTTTCAGTATATAAATCTTATTAGTTTTATATGGGAATCTATATAACAAATCATCTTACCCTAGCCTCTTGAGTACATTCATGTCTTGCTCTAAGCTTGACATGGTCAGCTGTGACAAAGTAGACCTTTCTCTATTACTGACTCTCTGCCCTGTGTTACTCAGGAAACCTTGAGGCTGGGGGTGAAAGGAAATGCTTACGCACTGTGATGGCTGTGCCTCGATAAGAGGAAAACTAACACCTGGGGACAGCCTTGGAGTAGCTTTCTAACAGTGAGGCAAGAAAGTCTCGCCTGTGTTCATTCTCCCTCTTTCCTGCGTCCCCCTTGTTTTCCTTCTCTCCTGCCCTCTTCCCCTCCAGCCCCTTCTATGGTATATGTTAGTCCATTACCCTGAGGCATCCCTGCAACCCCAGCTAGGATGTTTTTTACCTCTCACTACCTTCTACAGCAAGTCTGGAACTGACTGATTTGAACCCATTTGCTGTGCTTGAGTTCTCTGGAACGCCACCCAGCATTTTTATGTACAATGCATTACCCCACACACTGATTCTCACACAACAGCAAGGTTGAAGGGCTTTCTCACTGTGAAATATAAAAGAAGCCTACCTTCGGCCAGGTGTTCTTCAAAACAATGGCCCTCTTTCCATCACTAAGTGCATTTCTAAAAAGAAAAACAAATAAAATATTCAAACATTTCATGATTTTACTGTAAAAGCACTTGCATCACATGTATCTACTTGTATGTGGTGATTTTTCCATGAATATAGCTTAGGAAGAGAAATTAAAGCGCTTGCCTAGGAAGCGCAAGGCCCTGGGTTCGGTCCCAGCTCCGAAAAAAAGAAAGAAAAAGAAAAAGAGAGAGAGAGAGAAATTAAGTCACATGACAAATGTCCCTACAGCAAAGTTATAAGATGCAGAATGCAAAGCAAGGGAGAAGTACCCAGACCCCATCACAACCACTCAGGAATGTTTCCATTATCTACATCGGACTTACTCATATGGTTTTATACACTATTTTTGTCTTTTAACAAAACTGATTCTCAACAATGTAACTCCCCAGCCTTTTACACAACAAATCTGTTCAGCTGAACAGATAGCAGACTCCAGAAGAGATTTTTCTACCTTCCTCATGTTGTAATGACCCCCAACCATAAAATAACTTTCATTGCCACTTCATAACTATAATTTTACTGTTATGAATTGTGATGTAAATATGTGTTCTGATGGTCTTATGTGACCTCTATGGAAATGTTGCTCTACCACTCCTTTGATGGCCCACAGATTGAGAACCACTGCTCTAGAATGAGCCCCCAGTAGTCTAAATAAGACTGCAGCTTCTCCTGAGGCCTGAAGGATATACTGGCTCTGGATCCACTTTCTCATCTGTAGCTAGCTGCTCAGTTGAGGTACACACTACATTAGAAAGTCAGGTACTAGAAGGTCCATACATTAGTTTGTGGCCTGGCATATATATGTAGTAACATTTCTAACAGCCTGTTTCATAAATCCTCACCATATCCACACAGAAACCTAGCACCACCCAAAAATGTTCAAATGTCCTAAGTACTAGCTCAGACATTCTACTCTTTCCTGTGAGTTCACATACTCCCTCTAACTGGCTTTAGTATTTTATCTTCTTAGTGACTAACTCACTTTGTCTGTTTTTTGTTTTTCTAGTTTAAATGTCTGGTGTAAACTTACTGGTTTATCATCTCAAAGTCAAACACATCAATGCAATGTACTTGAGAAAAAAAATTTTAAAAGAAGAAAATGAGGTAACTTATGCCATCAGGCATGAACACCTACTACCAGTATATACCAAACTATTAGAAAAGAAATAACAAAATTTAAAGACGGATAACTAGGCTAGCAGAGAAGAATGGAGGAACAGGCAGGAGAGTCTACACCAACTGATCCGTAACAACAATAGACAGCACAGTGCACGGGGCAAACAGACTTAATAGGTGGTACTGACCCACTCACACACCCACATAAATGCCAGACACTGCCTCAGGCTCAACAGCAAAGCTAAGTCCAGTAGCAATGCTAATCTTTAAAAAAAAAAAAAAAAAAAGGAAGGAAACAGTTAAACTTTTAAAAGCAACCCAGAACACTCTGGTACCCTTAAAGCAGATAAAGATTATGAACACACAACAAGTGTTCATCATAAGAAAAACTGATAAACTATATTAATTAAACTGTGTATGCTTCTATGTTGTAGAACGGAGGTCAAACGTAGAGGTCAGAGGACAACTCGAAGGACTGTTGAAAATCATATGCAATCTGGGGAATCAAACCCAGATCTTCCAGCTTGGTGGCAAGCACCTCTACTCATTGGACCATTTCATTATCACTAAAATGAACAGCTTTCAGTGACAAGAAAACAAAGAGCAAGTACTGAAGGGGCAAGTCACACAGAGTGAGCAAAACTTATGTCTCAGTGACTCACATCCAGACTACAAAAGTGTCAGACATTCACCTCAGGAGCAAAGGGATAACAAATGAGCAACGAGGCATTTCGCAAAAGAGGACATCCAAATAAACAATAAGGATATGAAAAAGTACTCAAGTGTCCTTAACCAACTTACAAAAATGCTAGACTAACACTAGGCTTATACTACTCCATGCCCAAGGCGTCTAAAATGAAACTAAGTGTCAGTGAGGCCATGACTGAAACTCTCATACTCTGCAGTAGACTGAAATGGTACGTAGGTCACAGGAAACTTAAGGACTATAGCAATGTACAAGTATGCCCTGTCCTTGATTGTACAAGCAACAGAATTTGATACCACTAACAGCCAAATACTAGAAACTCAGCAGAATGTCCATCAATAAAACAATGAATAAAACATGGTACATTCATGCAGTGAGTGAGTTAAAGTCCATGCAACAATATAAACCCTGAGGACAGTTTTGAAAGCCACACACATTTACATGGCATAAAAGATAAAGCTACCCAGTGGAACTCCAGGCAGACTGGTCTGGGGAGACAGGTGGACAGTGAGTGGAAGAGGGAGCGGGGTGGTTTGGCTGCCGCTGTGATTTGGGTATTTGTTTCTTATGGTATACATTCCTAGGACGTGTACTACTGTTGAAAAGATCACAAGAAACACCTGGCTTTTTCTTCTGTTGGAGAACGTCAGCTGGTCTGACAGCAGAGACACAGGACTCACCCTGACGCCATGGAGGTGAGGTAGCAGCTTTCTGACCAACTCATTCAGGCTGTAAATCAAGGCCTTAGATGACAGTGCAGAGCCAGGATATACCGCAGAGACACCTTCTTCTGGAGCCTGTTTCTTCACCATTTAAGCCACTTCAATCTGTTAGCTAGACCCAAAACAGCCTTGTGCATTAAGTCTCTATCTCCAAGCACTTTTAGAAGTTGTCTACAGATAAGTGTTTCAAGCTCCTCACAGTTCTCAGCTCACACCAACCATCTGCTCTAAGCCTACCACTGAAAGCTCCTCTGGTTACTGAATGAAGTCTGTATTTCTAAATCCAAACTGTCTCACACATCTTGGCATCCAGACACTCTTCTCACTTCTTTCCATACAACTATTTCCTGCCTTTCTGGACAATTATAGTTTCCAGGCCAGGTGTTACCCTTCCCTGACAGATACTCAAGGTTCAACTTGGTTCTTCTTTCTCTTACCCTCTGCCCTCTCACCTACAAGACTGCAAGGTTGTTTCAATCTTGCCTACACAGTAATATTAATTACCCGGGAAGCTTCAAAAAGTCCACTCAGCTCTACCCTATATCAGTTAAACCAGAATGTCTGGGATTCAAAGTTCAAATGATTCCAGTATTCAGTTGAGAGTGACACTACTTCCCTGAGCAGCATCAAACACATCTCCAACCTCAATCTTCTTGAACATCGATCCCAACATGCATGCCATTTGCTTTTGTATACAGAAAGCCAGACTCCACCTCCCATAAGTTTATTTCTCTTCCAATGGCTCCCACTGCCAATAAGTGGGCCCAAATCTCAGAATCTGGTAAGAACACAAACCAGTCTCCTTAGCCATGTCCCAGCACTAACTCCTGGGTCATTCCGTCAACATCACCTCTAAATAACCTGATTCCTCCCATGCCTACTCTCGCTACCTTCCTCCAGCTGGCATCCTTGCAACCTCAGCCATGGCGTAGGTACTCCAAAGCAATCCTCTGCATGCAGAATAAGCTTTTAAGTGTACTAATCATGGATAGCATTCAACTCTTGAAATTTTTGGCATCTTACCACCCCTTAACGGCCAACAGCCATAATATAGCCTGCAAAGCCTAGACCCTAACCTCCCTCTGTAATTCAGGTCATGTGGCACACCAGCAGTTTCCCACCTCCAATTTCAGGCTTCACACTGCTGGCTCACTGGCTAGAACACAGGGAGGTCTCTTTGCTCACTTCTGCCATCTGCCATAACTAGAACCCTGGTGTTAGCTGTTGAGTCGGGCTGAATGGTATCACTGTGGTACCACAACAGTGTATCGGTTGTTCTAATAACACATTATAAATAACCCACCTGGCGATGTGTGAATGTAAGACACACTAGATTTCCCAGCATATGGCCAGACTTTGTAACTACAACATGTGGGCAGAGTAGGGGCAACCCTGCTAACCCAGACTACTGCAGTCAAGAGGTGGGATGGACATTGTGCGTACAAGTCTGTGACAATGGAAGACCTGCAGTGTCAACTACCATTAACCACTCTATGGTTAGCCTATGTTCTAGCCCAAATGTTCCAACTATCATAGTTACCATAAAAGCATGTTTATTTGCCCAGACAAGCTCTGATCTAACACTTTACATATAATTTGTTTTGTTTTGTTTTGATTTGATTTCTTCTTCTGGGACCTTAAACACACAGAACATCAGATTACGTTTTCTTCCAGACTTAAAGTTCACAGGTCTTGCTTGCTGGTTCTGCCTATGACTAAGAGTGAATCGGTAATGAACCATTTGGCAATCAGACGAAAGGCTCCAGTCCCACTGTCTGCACTGAAGATGCAAGTGGTACTTGGTCACTGGTAGCCTACATCTCTTAACAGACTCTGGACAGGGAACGGAAGATGACACTACTTCCTGACATTCTCAAACTACATATATGTATATGTGAAGAATGCAAGAACTATGCTAGCTATCAAGAATCTTCCCCCTAGTGTTAACAAGTGATTACTTTCAAGGTCTGACTAAATTAACAAAGCAACAATTAACTATTTCCCACCAATTCAAGTGGCCTGGCCAAACCATATACTGATACAATTTGGTGGATCACACGAGTATACAGCCAATAAAATGTTGCCCACGAACAAAAACAAGATCTTGATACACATGGATATCCAAGTTCTAAGAATTGCATATAAAAAGCCAAATTGTACAACAGCATGTGCAGTGCAGTCTGTTTTCTACTCATGGGTTTTAAAGGGTATGTCTCACTGAATGTCTCACTGAATCTCAAATTGCCTATATTCTGTTCATAAAACAAGAATCCACGTGGGTGAATATGAGCACATCTATAGACACGAGGTATAATTTAAACACACAGGATCTGACGAGAGCAGGAAATGAAGAACCAAACCTTTTCAGTTCAAAGTTTTATGACATGCACTTATTTGTTCTTTTTTAAAGGGGGTGTGGCGTATGGGATTGGAGAGATAACTCAGTGGTTAGGCAGACATGCTACTCTTGCAGAAGACCAGGGTTCAGTTCCCAGAACCCAGAAGACAGCTCACAAGTGTCTGTTAACTCCAGTTCCTGGAGATCTGATACCCACTTTTGGACTCTGTGTGCATGTGGTACACACCCATACATATAAAATAAAATCACATCTTTTTAAAAGGGAGTACACTCCTTACCCTAACCCCCAAAAGACTGGCAATTCCTATTTTCTCTGTCTCTGTCTGTCTGTCACACTCACTCACAGGAGAATTATCACAGAAGCATGGTTAAGTTGCTATACCTTTGATCTCAGAAATTCAGAAAACAGATCAACAAGACAAAGTCTCTGCTATACAAATCATATCTGGAGTCTGACAGAAGGGAACATTGCAAGATAAGTAAATAAATATTAGAAGGCTAAAGATTTCTCAAAGCAAAATATAATACTCAGGAGTGCATGCCTCCATCTCCAATTACATTCCCCCTAGAATGGGTCATATACCCCCAGAAGAATTCTAATTCCCAAATGAATTCTACAAAAAAATGAATTAGAGTGGGCAAATTTACTCAGTACATTACTTAAGTTTTTCTAAGTTCCTAAATTATACATGTCTTAACTCCTTTTCCTGTCTATGAAACTGAAATTTTCTGGTTACTTCAATTACAATGGTCATACAACTGTAAGGCCATGACAAAGAAGAATCTCATCCAAGTCAGGAGTCCTGGGGTCCATGAAACACATCCTCAGACTCAAGGGTTCCACAGGAGATGAAGCAGCAGCAGTGACACGATGCCCAGCTCTCTACCTCACAAGCACAACGTCCAGTCCAAGAGGAGTGCACGCTGGCTCTTGTCCTCACCCACATTCTCTCAAGGTCTCCAGTGAGTCTGTTTATTTTAGATTAAAACCACCACAGATCATGTCAGGATGAAGCCTGTTTCCCAGACCATAGTCCTGCATCTTTGGCTTTCTTCCTTGCACCACTAACCATAGTATCATGGTTTCTCTCTTTTTAGGATCATTTCTCATTTTAACCTTGATGTTTTCAGTGTTTTTGTTTTTCCTTTCTATGTGTGTTTTAAATTATACTCGTTTTGCTTTTTATCAAATATTTCGAGTATACACAGTTCAGAGAGCATAATATTAACATGTAGAACACTCACGTACCAACTTAGCAAGAAATTAACATTTTGCCATATTTACTCCGGCTCTTTTTGCAGATTTGTTATAGTTGACGTCCACTGTGTACCACCTCTCCCATCTCAAAACTCTTTCTCCTCCTTCTCTCCTCAGAGATAGCCACTCATTTGGTTTTTAACATGCCCATACATTTTGAGAACACTTAAAATTCATACGTCATAATAAAATGAATAATGCACATTGTTTTGTGTATTTTTAACAGTATATAAATGACATCACACTGTACAAATCATTCTGCAACTTGCTTGACACTCAACATTGCACTCACTTTAAGTGCTGTTTAAAACATCTTTGTATGAATATACCATAATTCATTTATCCATCCTCTCCTGATGGACATTTGTGTTGGTGCACATCTTTACTCTTACAAACAATGCTACAATGAAGGCTTGAACATGTCTTCTCGAGTACACGTCTGACAGTTGGGAAGGGATGACCCTAGATGTGGACTGCAGAGTGTGCATATCTTCACCTTGTCAGACTGCTCTCCACAGTGGCTGTACCCATTTATACTTTCTCCAGCCGAGTATGAAAGTTTCCTTTGTTCCACATCCTCTCAAATACTTGATATTACGAAGCTTTAAGTTTTTGCCAATCTGATGGGTATGAAAGAGAAACTTGCAGTTTTAATCTACAGTTACATAAGGACAAGCAGATCCTCATAGATGTGAGACTACTCGGATCATTTGTTCTACAAGGTTTCCAACGTTCACATCCCATGCATCTGCTAGCACCTTTCCAGGGCGGTAACAACAGAGGCCACATTCAGGTTCACTGGGCTCCACTTCTGGCTGCATCACACCCACCTAAGCACGCCTGGAACCTGAGCGAAGAACACTGCTGGGCCTCACTGTAGCTCGGTTTTCTCATCTGAAAGAGACAGTCGCAACTGCCTCCCAAGGTTTAAGGGTTTTTAGGAATAAATATGCATGAAGTACTCAGAACAAAGCCTGTCATAATCAATGTGTGCATCTTTACCTTTTTTAGAGCATAATCTTGCTGAAGTTATTTTTAAAATAGGATGTTTTCACTTTTTAATTTTAGAATTAAAATATTTCATGATCACTTTTGCATTTTAACATTCATTCAAGCCTTTCATCATTTTCCATTTCAGTTCTTTTGTAGTTTGACACCTGCTTTATCACAACAAATAGGAAGTCTGGCCTTGTGACTGACTGGGGATGACAGCGTCCCCCAGGCTCAGTAGGTGGATACTCTGTCTCCCACTGCCCCTGCCACTGCTTGGCCAGATTCCCATGACAGGTCTAGCTGGCATTCATGTGATGTGAGAACTGCACGTCTCAACCTTGGATGATCAGCTTTAAAAGGTTCTTCTCAGAGCAAGAGTCCTCCTGTATCCAGGCACATGTCAGTCACTGGCAGCATGTTCCTATGTCATTATCATCTAGTCACTGCATCGCAGGTAAAGACCTGGAAACTTCATTCCTGCATTACTGAGCAAAATCACATAAGCAGTGTGTGAGAAGGTAGGAGGCAACAGTAAAAGCAGTGTAGCATAGTTCTGCATGTTAAAGGAGCATCAGATAAATGCTGGTGACTGCCTGGTAAAAACCAGTGGCTCTCCCACACACTAACCTGCCCGTTACCAGATGCATTCAACTACGAGCTGGAACCTGAGCGAAGAACATGGATAGGTGGCTGCTCTACACTTGGCTTTCACCTCATGCTATCTGGAGGCTGGGTTTCTACTGCCACCTCTTGTTGCAGCGGGGTTTAGGAAAATCCTCATGTGTCTATCTTTCAAATACTCATAAAAGCAGAATCACCCTGGTTTATCTCTCAGCTTTCAGAGCTGGAGAATAGATGACCCTCTGCCTGCCAAGATTTCAGTTAGATTTCAGTTTTCACAAGAGGCTAGTCAAGTCATAAACCTATTTATCTGCTCTTGAAAGCACACAAATTCACCTTCAAACAGTACAGAATATCTGTTAATTCTGGACCTAGCCAGAAATAGTAACCTAGACATTTGTAGCTCATTTCTTGTCAGAACCAGTTGAGAACAGTGGTATTGATGGAAGACTGTGTCAAGCCCATCCATTCCTCTAGTCTAGATAGCCTCGGATTATCCACGGCTTAAGCCATCTAACAGCTGCATAACGTTAATACAGCGGTATTCTCCAAGGTGGTTGGATTACTGGTGATATTTATTTTCTTCTTTTTAAACTCTTGTATTTTCCAATTTTTCTACCATGAGAATGTATTCTGTTTACAATAAAAGAGAAACACAATAAATGTTACTTTTTAGAAGCTACACACTTGGAAGATACTACAGCTTTCCCCACTCCCACTCTCCCGCATCCCCAGGTAAGTGTTTCCACTAAGAAACACTAGTGCAGGCTCTCTGAGCTTTCACGACTTCACAAAGAAACCCACGGTGAGACCCCCCCCCCACTGCATTCTTCAGTCTCTCCTATTGCTTCTGGGATTTTTCTCTATCCTTAATTAACATTATTAATGACCCACGTAAGTAATTTCTAAGCCAGTCATGAGGAATCACCTTCAACCAAGCAATTGCTATAAATATTTCTTCAGGAATAATGAGAATTTCATGACTTTTCAAGTTTTCCTTCTTTATTTTAGGCAACAGAATATCAAGGCAAAAATGAGCTTTAACTAGTGTCTACACAAGACCTTGGGCCAGGCAGCCTTGTTCTGGGGTCCCAGGTTCTAACTAGGTTTTCTAGCTTGATGTGTTCTGAGTATTTCTCTCAGGCAGGATATAGTCTTGCACCCACTCTCTTACATTAAGGCACAGCATAATCAAATACAACAACCTATATTGTTTAATAATAACACAATTCATATACTAAAGTTTTTTAAATGAAGGGCAATAAAATCACAGTATTATTTTCAGTCTTTCTCATCTTGTTAAAAAAAGTTGAAATTCAACATAAGGAACTAAATTATGATTCTATTCCATTAATACCATTAATTTTCTATGCATTCTTTCACTTATGAAGATATTTACCTATTTTATATAACAAGACAAAGTAAACAGCAAAAGTACACTATGCAGGCTAGATAGAGGAAAAGGATGGAATATCTTATAGATGTTACAATGTTGGAATCATCACATGATCTATGTTTAAATCTCATCACTGTCCACGAGTAAAATGTGGAAAATAACATAACATGCCTATCAAGGGTGCTGTGAGTCTTAAATAACATGTCAAATGCTTAAAATAATGTATGACATATGCTTGCATTCTGCTGCAGACATAAATAAAATCTTTTCCACCCATTTAACTAGAAAACTATTCAAGGTTTTTCTTGCATACCTGCAAGACAGATAAATGTTTCCCTAACATAAGTATTAGGCATAATAATTCAGTAATTAATAATTAACCAACTTACCTAAACTGCCCCATACGAAGAAAACAGAGAGCTCGGTTACCATAAAGAAGATGGTTTTCAGGTCTTAAAAAGAAGTAACATTTAGTCAGTAAAACACATTATATCTGAAACAAACAAAAATCACACTGAAAACGTAAGACATTTTTAAAAATGTTAAAACTTTGTAAGTATGTGACACTGCAGAAAAAAATAAAAGATTTAGAGTCTTACTGATTGAAATTCAGGTTTTTGGCATTCTCAGTACATTGTTCAAAAGGTAATTACTAATGAATTAGTTCATAGTATTACTGTGAGAACTAGATGATGACACCCATTATGAAAAAGCTAGTCAACTACAAAGTATATAACTGTCCAAGACAAGACTGCTTATGTAAGTCACCTGTGCACCAAGACAAAAGAAACTTGCAAATACAACAGTAGTAATAGGGAGATTTTTTTCAAATTTTATTAATTTTCATTATCTGATTCTGGGTGGTCAAAACCCATTCCTTCCTTAACGAAGTAGGGAATTACCACTGGATAGCCAACTGGATTCCCTCAATCTCTGTGAAGAAGAAGGTAGGAAAGAGGGCAGTCTACAGAGCACCCAGCTCAGAAAGACAGCAAAAACAGGGCAAGGCGCACCTGAAAGACGGCTCTGAAGATACAGCATCTGAGTGAGGTGTGGACAAGAGCAGAGACCCATCCTTTCAACAACTACAACTACTTCCCTTAAAAGTTCCCCAAGCAGAGCTTCCTCAATGGTAACACCTTCAGTATGGGGAACACCTTCCTCATAATCAGTTAATAGTATGAAAGGAACAATTGACAGAAGAAAGAAGACAGAGGTCTCTGTAGAGAAGCCTGTGTGCTTGAGATGCCTGGCTGGTTAGCATGGAGGCTGCTAGCACTGCCACTAATACTTCAGATGAGGACACCTACTCTGCACGGCAAATGAAGAGTCTATGATCCATCTGCTTCCACTTCTCCTAAGAGTTCAGCCTCATCTCATCACCACATAAAAAGGGGTTTTTCTACTTTGCTCTTACCTATATTCAATGGCTCTGGTGTAATAAATAACAGCTATTTCAAACTTTTCCTTTGCAAACTCTTCATTTCCTCTCATTTTCATGAGTTCTCCTTGCTGAGAAACCAAAGTAAAAGAATACCCGTCAATTACCTCCAAAACAACCAAGGAGCCAACACCCAGGAGAACCATCTTGGTTTCTATCCTTGCTATCAAAGTAACATGGGGGTTATTTACATAGAAAATGGAAATGTAATCTATAGTATTTTGATATATTCAATTACAACTAAAAATATACCCATGGTTCTTTAGCTGTAGATGCAGAAACCCATATAGATAAAAAAGATCTGGGAAAAAGTGAACTAAACATATACCTTTTTGTCATTAAAAACATTTTAATTTTTATCTAATTTCTGGCTTTTCAAAATAGGGTTTCTCTATTTTGTTATCTTGTGTGTAGTATATGCCTTCCTGTATATAGGTTGGGAGGAAGGTGTGCACATGCCCTGTGCATGCATACAAGGGTCAGGGGAGGGAATCTAGCAAGAACAGAAACATGTATTTGTTACTCCAACTTATTCAGAGACACTGAACCTGGAGCTAAAACTAACACATTATAACAACTACATTATTCCTAATTTAGTTTGTTAATAATTTAATTGATGTGTACTTTATAAATATACATTATAAACACTAAAACGATCTTCTGTTGTGGATAGTATTTTGTGGGCACTTTTAAATATAATTTGTTCATGTATAGTAGTGTAAAAATGAGATGTGCCTGGCAGTGGTGGTGCACGCCTTTAATCCCAGCACATGGGAAGGAGAGGCAGGTGGATCTTTGTGAACTCAGCCAGCCTGGTCTACAGAGTGGGTTCCAGGACAGCCAAGGCTAAATAAACAGAGAAACCCTGTTTTGAAAAGCCAGAAATTAAATAAAAATTAAAAATAAATAAAAATGAGATGAATGGTAAAATTGTAGCTTTGAATTATCTGCAAGTGTGGTCATAACCAATGTGTATATACTGGTATCTCAATATATACACATAAATCATTAGCTCCCAGGCAATGTTGACTAACTGCTAAAAACATGTAGCAGGCTAGTATGAATAGCATAAAAATGCTACATGTATTACTGAGTTTTTCACTTTATACTCACATTTAATTAATAAAAATTATTATCAATGGCTTTAATTATAAAAGTCTAGAAATTAACATCTCTAATATTCTCTTTAAAATTGAACTAGGAGTTAGTACCTCCTGAGTGAACAGAGGCACAGTCTGAATCCCATTAAGACTGTATCAAAGAAAATCGTATTTGCTCAATATAGTACAAGCCTGGTTGAAAACATTCTAATTTTTAAATCTTTAGATATTTTGATTGAGATAGTATTTCTTCTTTGAAAAGAATTGTAAATCAGAATTCCTCAACATTTCCCCTTAAGCATGTTACTATGCTACTTCAGAATAGTCTTCTTATTTTATAACTCAAGCCTATTAAAAGTTTAACAGACAAATCTTAAAATACATTTACAGGTAAGTATCCTTACCTTCACACACTGCATGCAACTATGCCTTCTAAATTCTTCTAGCAAGTTGCAATTTTCAGTTACAACTCTAGTAATATGGTACTTATCTGAAATTTGTGTTAGAAGGTGAAAGAGAATATTAGTTTAAAATGGTACTGATCATATTCTAATTCTTGGTTTAAATAGGTTAAGTCTACTATTATGTCTATTTTACTATTAAATGTTTTTGAATAGTTTGTACATTTTTGTAATATTACAAATACATTAAATAGTTAAAGAAACTGGGGCTGGGAATGCAGTTCAGTAATAACAGCAATTACCTAACGCATTTAAGATCTTGGGTTTATCCTTGAGATCTCAATATGGTAAAATAACAGAAAACCACTTCATTACTGTTGTGAATAAAATCAGTTTTTATTTCTAGCAATTAAAATTTATTATTACTGGAGTGATATTCTTCCTTCTTTCAAAAAACACTGTGATTATGCTTGTAATTACCAAAGCCAATTCAATAAACAGTGTCAAGTATTCAATGTGCCAGATAGAATGTTAAATAAAAATGTGTAAAAACAAAACCTTGAAAAACTATTTTCTAAAATGTACTTACTTTAATATTTAAAAGGTTTTAATATTTGACTTCACAAAAGTTAATAAGATGTTATTTGAAATATTATTCTAGGGGTTGGGGATTTAGCTCAGTGGTAGAGCGCTTGCCTAGGAAGCGCAAGGCCCTGGGTTTGGTCCCCAGCTCCGAAAAAAAGAACCAAAAAAAAAAAATTATTCTAATAGAAAAGTTAGTAAACTAATAAAAATTAAACAGATACTTTGTATCCAAAGGTTATCAAGCCTCATTTTCTGCACTTTAAGCTATGATATAAAAAGGATTTTAAAAGTTTGATTTAAAATTTACTACAACAAAATTATAGTTAAGCTTCTATGTAACCAATCATTAATTTCCAAGACTAAAGGAACATTTAACATTTAAGATTTGAGCAATGTCTGGGATGGTCACCAGACAAGAGAATTAAGAGACAGAGTTAAGGTTTGGAAAGGCCTATGTTCTGACTTCAGAGAACACGAGTGAGTTCTCATCTAGGCTCTAGTACTATCAAACCTGAGGAAAATCATCTATATCTATCTAAGTGGTTCTCAATCTTCCTAATGCTACAACCCCTTAATACAGTTCTCCACATTGTGTGGTGGCCCCAGCTAAAGATATTTTTGTTGATACTTCATAACTGTAATTCTGTTATTGTTATGAATCATAATATCTGATATACAGATGGTCTTAAGCAATCAATAAATGACCATGACCCACAGGTTGAGAACAATTGCTTTAAACTCTAAAATTCTGAGTTTACCCCCATAACAAAACAACCACAGCCACCCTGCAGAACAGGAGATAGAATCAGAGATAATTCCATGTTGGTGCCTATGATAAGCTGTTTCTCTGCTCCTCTGCTGTAATTACAAGTCTTCAAAACAGAGATGAAAACAAAATCTTCACCCTCTAGATGCATACACCCCAGTGTCTAACAACCGTACTGGTACAGTCTGTCTCTACTTACATATATGGATCTAAACCAACTGACAAAATACGCCCTCTTCTTTCTCAGTGATGATGAAAGGTTTCTGTTCATCACCTATTATAGGGCCAAGTATTTCCTGTCTTAAGACTGTAAGTATACCATAAAACACTGCTAATATTCAAATGCTTTAAAGTGAAACACTTTTTAAAGTAAGCACAGAAGGCAATTCCATCTTAATCAAAGAGCAGATACATCAGTAGAGAGGACATCCACTAAGTAGTAACTTTAAGACTATAATGCCACAACACTAGTGAGACAAGAAACAGAGAATAATTAACTACAATATTAAAAAAAAATATCTCATTTGAGCATTATACCAGAAGAAAAACACTGCTAATAATTCCTAATATAAACTGAGTATCTATGAATACATCACATCTTCCCAAATATTCTTTAAACAAAACTGAACATTTAAAGCACTTATACTTACATTCAGTAAAGAAAATACTTAACATGGGCCAGCCACTGTCAACTGATCCTAATTTAGGTAGAATTGTTACATCACCCGTGTATTTTATCCAATTTAAAGCATCTTCCATTGCCAAGATTTTCTGTTTCAAAAGAGGAATGAAAAGGGGGGTCTGAGTTTAAGTCTAAATGTATGTGGCAGTGTGCATTTGCCTTCTGTAGCATGTCAGACCATTACTACCCACTTATACACTGATTTCCATCACTCCATCATGCAATTGAGAAAAGCTGGACTCCTACATACAAGTTAAGAACAATCACTGTGGACTCACAGCTATCCTCATGTGACCGTAGAACATCTCACAGATCAAGAGTGTTTCTGCAATGATTAGACATGGAAGTTGAGGTCTATAACTGTTGAGGTAGCAGGAGAATACAGTAATATAAAGGTAGATGAAGATTCTCAGGTCACATGTCAACTAGGGATCTATCCTGACCACCAGAGGTTATACCAAGGACTTAATTTCATTGAAAGAACATATGTGAGACAAATAATCTAAAAACAGAATGAGTAACTTGCAAAAGGCTTAAAAGTATACCATATATACATATATATATATGATTTTAAAAATGAGGCAAATCTATAAAGTAAGATTATTTATATAATATACAGAAATTAGTATTAACAAATACTACATGTAAAAGGTTGAGTATATGGAGTAATTATCTGAGAAACATGCAGTGAGATTGACTATTCATCATTTGCAGTGCGTGTGCTGGGTTCTCATGTTTAACACTTACATTTTCTATTTTATAACCAATTTTCAATAAGCCTTCAATAAGGAATGAATCATTCTGCAAAATAAAAAAAGAACAAAAACCATACATTTTTCCTTATTCTATCAATTTTGCTTGAATTCTTTTCTGGAAAGTTGAGTGGGGTGGCATGTGTATATGGGGTGTGTACATGTGTATGTGCACTTGTATGTGTGTGGAGGCCACAAGTTGGCCACAGATGTCTTGATCACTATCCACCTTTTATATGGAGGGAAGAAGGAAGGTCTCTTACTTGAACCCAGAGCTCACTATTTCACTAATCTAGCTAGCCAGCCTGCTGCTAACCCAGTCTCTGCCTTCTGAAGGGCTACGAATACAAGCTGGCCACTATGTCTACCCAGCATTTACACGAGTGCTGCAATCCTCACTCTGGTCTGTCATCTTCCTAACATCATAACTGAATCTTCTAATGAAAACAAAATGCCTATTTTAGAAAAAGTTGTGAGCTACACAGTGACATCTCAGTTAACAAGGAGCCACAGACAGGTCAAAAGTCCCGAGACAGGGGTTGGGGATTTAGCTCAGTGGTAGAGCGCTTGCCTAGGAAGCGCAAGGCCCTGGGTTCGGTCCCCAGCTCCGAAAAAAAGAACCAAAAAAAAAAAAAAAAAAAAAAAAAAGTCCTGAGACAGTAAGAAACCTGAAAACTTATTACCTACATTACATTCCAGCTCCTGTGATTTCCCAAGACATCGCTCACAAGTCTGTACCCATGCAGTACAAGTTAAGCAGGTGTAGTGTACATAATCAAATAAGTGACGTAGTATGTGGCAACAATGAAGAGCCACGCTATAGGCTGGGCATTTACTGCAGCACAGTCCCTACCATTATTTTAGACTACCACTGTGCTTATCGAGAGAATAGTACAACAGCATGCCACACTGTACTGGCTACAGTCTCATACAACCATGTTTACCCCAAAAGACTGGCCACTATCATCTTGGCTTGGCATTAAATACAATCTCTGAGATTCATATGACAGGGACACTAGCTACCAACTCAGACCTCAGAACGTGTCCCTGTCACTAAGTGATGTCTAACTACACTATTCTACATGCTTAGCAGTCCCCACAGTATTGACATAGTTGATTTGTCCCGTTAGCATCTTAATACAGTTCAGAAATGGTCTTCCATACAGGTCTAGTTAAAAATTATACTAACTTTTAAATGTACAGATTTTTGAAGCTCATTACACCTAGACTTTTAATAAAGGTGTGTGCATCGTTTGTAAGTTATTACACCTGATTTAGCAGAAGCACCTTAAACAGTACCAAACATCGAAACAAATAGAAAATCATATAAAAGATCCACAACACAGTACAAAACACCCTATCAAGTCTTTCATGACAAACTCTACTCAGGAGCTGTCACAAACCAGGGCTTACTCTCATTTATGATCAACTCACGCTTCTATTCCTTAGCAAGATGCAATCCTAACCCCCACACCAACTCTGGCACATGGAACCAGTATATTGGCCTTGTCACTTCAATACTGAACATGTCCATAAACAAAACACAAATAAAAGCACTGTCTGCCAACTGCTATAAGTGGGAACTACAAGGTAAACACCATCCATTTACATTCTTTTGCCTGTTGGCTTGTCTTTGTGTGTGTGTGTGTGTGTGTGTGTGTGTGTGTGTGTGTGTGTTAGACAGGAGCACAGTATAGTGCATGAACTGATATATGAACACACATGTGGTGAGCCATACATACACCTATGGTGTATGCATACATACATGTTGAGGCCAGGGAAGGACATCAGGCTGCTCTCTAATACCTCTCATCTTTGAGATAGTCTCTCACTGAATCTGGTGTTAGGTTGGTGGCCAGAAGTCCAGTGATCCTCCTGTCTTTACCCCCTTACCACAGTGTTGGGTTACAAGGCCAGGATCCAAATTCAGGCCCCCATGTCTGCACAGCAAGCACTCTCTTACCTACTGAGCCCTCTCTCCAGCTCCTGTTCATTTACATTCAAATGAGTGGGAACCACATTCTACCACTTACTGCAACTTTCTTTGCCAAATCCACAATGTCTTCCATCAACTCAAGATGTTGTAATTTCTTCAAACTTATCTCAGCAGCACGAGAACGGCTTAAAGACAATTTTTTTTAAGATTAGGATCCCAAATGTAATTATTTACTGAATGTTACATTTATATGAACTCTATATTTATAGCTCTACTTAAACCATGTGGAAAGTTCTTTTTTCTTTACTCTATCAGGTATTCCATATGCAAACCAGACATTGTTATCTTTTCCTCCTTTCTCTGGCACTCAGCTTTAAGTTTACAACCTGTTACTATTCAGGGAATTCACTAAATGTTATAATTACTCATTTATACTCAAATCCAAAGCCTTTACTTTTTCTATCTGATTAAGCAAAGATAAGTAACATTACAGAAAGAGGTACAAGCCTTCCACTGACTTGGTATTCCTCAGTGCCGTACAACATGCTAACACAGTTCTTAAACAATTGTTATTATAAGCAACTTACATGGCTTCTACACAGGGGTGCAATCTTGATATTATAGAACTGTGCTGATGTTGAAAGAGAAGTGGCCAGAAGATGTACAGCTTAATGGCATCACAGTAATCTTGCAGGATGGACAGTGGCTTACTGCACCATATATTGCAGATGTCATACTCTTAATTAAATTACAAAGTTTAAAATTAGTATTTTCAAATGAATCTACATCATTAATAGAGGAAAGGTAATATAGGTATAAAAGGTTAAAAACTGAAGGAATAAAACATTCAACTATTAGCTATTAAGAAACTGTAGGTATTGGCTGTAGCTTTACAAAAGATTAGTTTCTAGTCTAAGAGCAGAGTCTCAGCATGCTGATGGAATATGGCCTTGAGCGTCTGTCTAATCCTTCTGTCTCGGCCTCGTTCCCAAGTGCTGGGATTAAGGCTGATATAACCAAATGAAGCTAAAAATACATTTTAAAAGATAAATTTGTTATGTTGGTATGACTGAATGGATAGACCTCCCTTAACAGTCTTGCAATAAATTAGCATTAAAGTATTAACATACTCACCTAAATTTTTCTCACTTTGGGCATAATCTTTATATTGCATACCCTAAAAGAAGAAAATTATTCTGATTTTTATCTGGTAAATGTGAAAGTAAGTATGATTTGTGGTTTCTGAACTCATCTTGGACCTTCTCATTGGGTTACTCTGAGTTTGTTCCTTTTCCTCAGGAGCCTGGTTGATCCCCAGTCAAAGTAACTACTTCTCACCACTCTGGCAACACAGCCCTTCCCTTCTGAAATCATCTCTTCAGAAGCACGTGTACTGTCCTATCAATACACATGCCACAAAAACTGCTCTAAAGTAGATTTAGCAAGCCTACTCACCACGCCTTCATAGTAAAGCTGGGTTACTCGAACATAATCATCAGTGGTAAAGTCAGGAGTACAGATACAGTCATCCTCATAAGGGTAATCTTCCAGTAAGATATCATCTGCCAAACTGAGACCTCCCTCAGCAAAGTCATCCATGCTGCACAGTCCTAAGGAGACAGTGACATTCTAGTCAGCAGTGGCGTCATCTGAGGTCATGGAGCAGCAGCACTTTTCCCTATAGTTTATTAGAACCATGTTGGGTCCTGTATCCTAAGGAAATGACTCCATCTAGAACACTGAAGTCTGCATATTCTCATCCCTAATCCACTGTTCTTTTTCCTAGGCTCTTTCCAAAGAGCAAAATCTGTTTCTTCTTTTCTTTAGGTTCACCAGCTCTACATATAACTAAGGGCATCTGACTCCGTATGTGCCTAGCAACATACATCTTCAGAAAGTGTTTGCTGAATGTAGAAAAGACTTTCTCCTCCTGTATACTTCTCTACCTGCTATATGACACATCATAAACATACCATTTCACAGCATACAACCTGCTATACTCTCAACCATCCTGCCTCTACTGAGCAACGACTTCTGTTAGCTGCTCCTATGTGCCTAGTTCTGGTTCAGTCTCTATCTAGGGCAGAGGGGCACAGTTGGAATGGTTCACTGTAACACTCTGTTCTCCATGGCCGTCTCCAGAACTACCACCCTAATCATCCCTGCTTGCTATTCTCTACAAACATACCCTGTGCTGCTAGACTGCAAGTGAGAAAACATCTTTATCAAAAAATATTTTTAATGTCTATTTCAGTGGAGGAAGAAGAAAACTATTCTCAAGTGTTCGGCTTTTGTTTTTCCCTAAAGAAAGTTCAATAATGAAGTTTTTTTTCAGAGCAGTACACTAAGTATCACTTAGAATTCAGCATCTCATTACTTCTAGCTCTTGCCAAGGAGTCACAGTCTTGTCTTTCCATCACCAGCACCACCATTAATTCTCTCTTCAAACCCTACTGTTTGTTAGGTCAAGATCATCTTTAAATAGACCACCACCAGTTCTTAGAATACACACCTATTTCTTCAATGAAACACTATGCTCAGTTTGACATATGAAAACCTGACAAAATCTAAAGTGAAGAACCAGCCTTCTTGAAAACTATTCACATTACAGGTCACACACGGGGCTGAGTTCTTCCACAGGCGTCTTCTCACTAATCCTCACAGTCACTGTCACAGCAGAGTCGAGCCACCATCTCTCCTGTACAAATGTATTTTGAAACATTTCAATAAAATAAAAGTAATCTGCTCAAGATCCCCAAGTAAGGATTCACTCAGTACTCAGCCCTCACAATCTTCTCACACATACAGTAACTCACCACAGCTACTTTTCCTCATCCTAGCCACCTACTCGGCTCTTGACTGTTTTCACATTTAAGAACACTGGCAATCAGTCTTTTCTCTTCCAAGTCCACCATCCCAGCCATATTAAGGCCTATGCTGAGGGTGCCCTTCTCAACCAACATAAATGCCACACCTACTCCACTAGGTTCTTCTTTCCCAGGGCCACTTCTCACACCTTATCTACTGTTTTTAATACTTCATTTCTAAGCAAGTCCTCTCTGGCCACACCAGTCATTACAGCTGTCTTCTTTTCCATCACCTCCTGCTGGTCAACCTAATCAACAATTTTCTTCCCTTTCCTACTGAGTCCTCTATTTTCATCCTCTCTTGGCTTCCTACAATTTGATTCCATTTCTACCTTTTGAGGGAAATTACTTTTAAGAAGGACATTCATGACCATCTACAATAAAATGGTCATCTATAATATCTGAGAAGTTTGCCTGTTCTGCATGAACAGTTCCAGTATAAGAAATTTACATAATAGCTAAAAAAATTAAAGACACCACAGCAGCCAAAATAAGGCACGTAATATGGAAAATGCTATCCTAGGAAATATATGTGTGTGTGTGTGTGTGTGTGTGTGTGTATGTGTGTATGTGTGTGTGTATGTGTGTGTGTGTGTATGTGTGTGTGGTGTATGTGTGTGTGTGTGTGTGTATGTGTGTGTATGTGTGTGTGTATATATATATATACATATATATATATATATGGTTTCTACTATAAATACAGAAAAAGACAAGATCTGTCATAACCCACAAGATCACCACCACAGTATAAATTACAATACAACTGGCAGACTCTAGTCCCTCTAACATGATGCTAGTCATTCAAGTCTAGCAGATCTCATGACACCACACACAGCCACAACTGTACTGTGATAAAAATGCTGGTGCAAGTTTCTAATGTTCCATTTGTTTAACTAGAGAGGCAGTGTGGCAAAATGGTTCACAGCATGAACTCTGGGGCCAGAGTGACCCGGCTGGAACCCTGATGCTCCCATTGCCTGGGTGTGTAATCCAGGGCAAATTACTTCTCTGTGTTTCTGTTTCTTTGTATACCAAGAGGGAATCACAATACTACTTCCTGACTAATCAGCTAGTACATGTAAAGTACTTTCAAGATACCACCCATGTTAAGAAATACAATAAATACTAGCTATTAATAGTATTGGATATGAAATTTTAAAATCTACTGTTTTTAGATGATGCCAGCTAAATAGTTTACCTTAATTGCTAAATCCAAAGAGGACTTTTCAGCTTACAACTTACTTGACACTGTGGACCACTTCCTCCTTCTGAGGACTCTTCATATGGACTCCAAAGACCATCTTCTGGTTCTCCTCCTATTGGTCTGGCTGCTCTTCCTCAGTCTCCTTCATGTGCTCTTCTGGTCCATTCCCTGCCACCCAATGGCAACTGTCCTTTCTCCCCACTCTTATTCTCTCTGCATGTCCTTACCCACACACCCACGGCTCACAGCAACACTTTCTGAACTTTCACCATTTGTGCAGCTTAACCACGATTTTTGCCGTTTCTATTTATTACATGAATTTTTACTTAATATTTCCCTTCCATTTTTTTCTTAGCCTAAATAATAACGTCCATGCTATCACAGGTTTGGTATGAAAGTTTTTATGCACATTAAGGCACTACTAAAACCTTCCAGGTATTTATCTATGTACCATTTAAATTAGCTCAGGTGGTACTACCATAGAAAACATTGGATTCCAAACTCCCAAATGCTGAAGATTCCCAAATCTCTCCAGGCTGGGCCACATCTCTCAACTTCTAGAACTTCCATGCCAATTGCTACTAGACATTAACCAAAATGTCTCACAAGCCCCTCAGATTCATTAAGTTCAAAACTGACCTTTTTTCTCCTCAAACAAAAAATGTGAAAAAAAGCCAAGTTCTTTCTTCTTTCTGTATACTATCTATCAATTATTGCTCTAAAAGCCAAACGGTTATCCAAACTAAAAAATGTGAAGGAAACCAAAAATGCAGGTCAACCCTGTCTTCCCACTCTCCTTAAACATTTCCATTCAATTTACCCACTACTACTTCCCTAAAAAGCGAAGACCATATGAATAAACCACACAGAGGCTTCTGTCTAATGCCAATGCCTTAGCCATACCTTCGTCTTTTCTCCTATGAACTAACGTAATGCAACAAGCAGTCTCCTAAGTGGTGGTTTGTCTTCACCTCAGCATCCTCTGAAACTCAGCCTATCACCTCACTGATTAAATCCATTCAACAGCCTCTCTTTGGTATCAAAATAGTACTCTCTCCCAACAATATGCAGATAAGGCCTGTTGTAACACCACTGCTGCTTCTATCTTGCCACTACACAACACATGCCCTAGACTCAGTCACAGCTGGCTGTTGATCATTCCCTAGCAACCTTATTCTGCAAGTACATAATGCTCACCAGTTCTGCTCAGTTCAGGAAGCAAGTCCTGATCATCCCAATGCACTGAGTTTACTTCTGCAGCTCTGTAAGCTTAGAGCACCATGCCTAAACCACTGACAGCAGTTTTCACACTGTTTGATCATCTCTCCTATTTATCTGTTACAGCACTCTGGATATAGGGGACACAAATTATAACAAACTCAACATGTGTTTTCCTTTAGAATATTTTCCTTTAGAATAAATTAACCTATACCTTTAATTTTAAACTTGTTTTAATATAAATATTTTTAATAAGAAAACCTATTTGATGACATTTTTTTCTAATACAAACTAAAACTACCATAGTTACATATTAAAACAAAGTACTTACTAGGTAACTAAGAACTCAAGCAATAAAGGGTAGTGGGGGAAGAGCACAGATTTTAAGACACAGTCTCACTACTGCAGCCCTAGCTAGCTTGGAACTCACTATGTAGACCAAACAAGGATGCGCTTGTACTCACAAAGATCCACCTATCTCTGCTCCTAAATTCTGGGATTAAAGGTGTGTGCCCTCAGGTCTGGCAGATTACAGTTTTTAATTTTTAAAAAATGTTTTTTGTCCATTCATAGAGGAAAACGCTTAAAGCTAACCTCTCTCTCTCCAAAAGCAGTAAACCTAAGCTAGAACTAAACTGACTTCTAAGAGCTAGAGACAGTGCTACCAAAAGCCACATGGAGCAGAGTGGTAAACCCTGGGTCAGGAGCCCGAGTGTAACTTGAGAATAGTTCCAGCCCATCTCTGACTCTAGCCAAAACTGACTGATACAGAATATATATATTTTTTCTCCCAATTTTAGATTCAAATTCTCACAAAGATGAATCCAACAGTACATAACCAATCACACCAAGCAAGGATGTAGCAATCAATCCATCATGACAGAGACAACAAAAGAAGTTACGTTAGAAACCCCCACTGAGATGGCCAAATACAGAATACAGAACAGCTACAGATTTAAAAATGGAACACAAACATTACACTAAAGGATGACTAAATATGATGCAAAGGGAACCACATCAAACTTTTAAAAATAAGCCAGGAAATTACATGCCTGTAATTTCAGCAACTCAGGAGAGGTAGAAAAAGGTACAAATGCAGGGTTAACTTGAGGGTTAACCTTGTCTCAACAAATACAATTACAGATAGATTGATAGGTAGATAGATAGATAGGTGTTAAAAGTAAAAAGTTCAAATTGAAAGGACTTGCACAGGGAAAAGAAAACTGGTTAACTAAATGATGCACTGGTTGAAACTACTAGGACCAAGATGAAAAGAAGACATGAGCAAAATGAAAGAGGAACAGTAACCCAGAAGGATGAATGCACTCTCTTCCAGTTAAAAACCTCTAAACACAGATAAAAACCAGATGTTATTTAAATAGGACTCACAATCTTGTAGACTTAATGAAAGGCAAAATTCAGACTGAAGAAAGACGATGTATCAAAATTTTATATTAAAAGAGCAGGAGCTAGAAAGGCAGCTGAGCACTTAAGAGCACTTGGTTTTCCAGAGGACCTGCATTCAGTTCCCAGCATCCACATTAGCTGAATGGAGCGCAGCTGCAGAGAGTCTAATGCCCTGTTCCTCTCCAGAGGCACCTGAATCCATGTAGCATATATTCACACAAATATACATGTAAAAAACATCTCTTAAAATTCTTAAAAATAGTGGTGGCTAATTTTGGTTATAAACTTGACCATATGTGGAATTAATTAAAACTCAAGCATCAGCCAGTGCTTATAACTGCTGAGCCATCTCCAGACCCTCGAATAAACAATTTTAGATTCAAAAAAAAAAAAACAAAACTCAAGCATCTGGGCATACTTGTGAGGGATTTTATGATTGAATTAATTGAGATGGGAAGACCAATCCTGAATCCAGGCCACACCTTCTAATGGCAGCCTGAGACATGGAAGATGGAAAGGCCTGCGTGTGCTTTTGCCTGCTTGCTCTCACTCTAGCTGGCAAACTCATCTGTCCTGTTACTGAGGCATTCCTTTGCTGGTATTAGAACCTACGCCCTTGAATTCCAATGTAGACTGAAGACCAGCAGGTTTCTAAGAACCCTTCAGAACTCCTGCACTAGAGAGAGTGCTCAAACATCCAGCACTGAACAGGGACTGAACAACTACACTCTAGGCCTTTCAACGGGGAGACAGCTACTGTTGGCTACCACTCTAACAAATCCCCCTTTAAAATACACAGACACACACACTCTCCCCCTACCTTGTTCATGTGTGTGTGTGTGTGTGTGTGTGTGTGTGTGTGTGTGTGTGTCTGGGTGTGTCTGCTTTCCTGGCCCTTTAGAGAACCTTGAATAATACAAGTAGTATATTTAAACTTAGGAGTAAAATGAGACACTCACAAAGACAATCAAATGTAGCTAAAATAAAACAATATTTCCTTCAAAAAACTAAATAAACTGGAAAAAGACTGCATCTTTGCTATACTAACGGAAAAGATATTTTAAGAGCCTTGAACTAAATCAAAATGACTTCTCAAATTCAAAGGTAAAATAAAAATGGTTTTAGAAAGAAATGAGTTGACCACCAAGATATTTGAATTAAACAGGAATTTCTAAACTTAAGAATTACAAGACATATTGTCTGATGGGTCAAAAAGGAAAATCCAAAAATATATTATTTATAAGAAACACCTGGGGGTTGGAGGGATGGCTCAGTGCTTAAGAGCACTGACTGCTCTTCCAGAGGCCCTGAGTTCAAATCCCAGCAACCACATGGTGGCTCACAACCATCTGTAATGAGACCTGATGCCCTCTTCTGATGTGTCTGAAAGACAGCTACAGTGTACTTGTAAAATAATAAATAAATAAACATTAAAAAAAAAAGAAAGAAAGAAACACCTAAAGAGGCTGGTGAGATGGCTCAGCGGTTAAGAGCACTGTGTGCTCTTCCAGAGGTCCTGAGTTCAATTCCCAGTAACTACATGGTGGCTCATAACCATCTGTAATGGAATATGATGCCTTCTGGTGTGTCTGAAGAGAGCAACAGCGTATTCACATACATAAAATAAATATTTAAAAAAAAAACCTAACCCTTTTTCTGGAGGGTTCTATGTGCTAATAAATTATTTGACTTAAATTAAAAAAAAAAAGCTTAACTTGTAAAGAAACTAAAACAGCCAGTTTTTAAAAATTAAATAAATAAGTAAGTAAAAATAAATAATATTCTGGGTAATTTCTACCAATGAGACTTTTAAACAGTTTAGGATAGACAAAAATAGGGCAAAAGTCCAATTCACTAAGAAATCAATGTTAAGCTTGCATGCATCTAATAAAGGAGTCTCAACAGACACAACAAGAGAAACTGCTGAACTACTAACAAGTCCTGGGTACCAGTATTCTCAGACTCCTAAACTCATGACAATCAGCCTGGTCAAATGAGCAGGCCAAGATGACCCTGTTCAGCTTAACCCTAGTCTGGCCCACTGAAGAAGTATGAAAAGTTGTGGGTAAATAGGATAAAAATGGAAAAAAAAAAAAAAAAGACTGAACAATACAATTTCTATTTTTTACCTAACAGATATATAACAATCACCGAATACACAGACTTCATACATACACATAAAACATTAAAATTATTTATCATAAGCAACTATTAAATTTTATATGAATAACACCATAAAACATGGGTAAAAACTGTTTTTCAGGGGCAAAATGAAATGCAGACCACATTCTGACAACATGGTTAAGAAATCAAAACAATGAAATAAAAGCTGTGTATTTAACAACAATGAAATAAAAAAAGAAGATAAAATTACTCCTATGCCAATATTAATAAAACAGATAAACGTCTGACAAGACTAAACAAGAAAAAAGAGCCAGTTATGGTGACACAGGCCTGTAATCTCAGCACCCAAGAAGTAGAGACGATAGGATACCCTGTGTTTGAGTTCTAGGCCAGTCCAGACTACAGGAATGAGCCCCAGTGTCACACAACAAAAAGACAGGGACAGTATAAATAATATTCTAAACAAGGAGAGAGAAAATAAAAGCCAAGCATGCAAAACAAAAAAAAAATTATAAGTCATTAAAATGGCATGAATTTGATACTAATAAATTTAAATTTTTGGTGAATAAACAAATTTCTGAAACTACCAAAATAGAATTGAAAGAAATGGAAAACAGAACAATTCTATTTCAGTACAACTGCTGCCAAATGTGCATATACAAAAAGACTATACATCCAAGTCATTTTGTACATAAGATGCACCAAGATTTTTAACAAACTATAATCCAAACTAACCACTCAGTAACTCACTTGGTAGACGATTGTGACCTTAACACCAAAATCAATCAATCAAAGCAGAAAAAATGAGAAGCCTCATGGAGGGGGCCTCACCTTTGCTCTCAGCACTCACAAAACAGAGGCAAATGGATCTCTTGAGTTTGATGCCACCCTGACCTGTATCAAGACTTCCAGGCCAGAGAGTGAGACCCCTTGTCAAAAATAGAAATGGGGGAGGGGTCTGTTTATAACCAGGTACAAAATCCTAGATAAGACATGATCAAGCCAGGTGGAAGTAACACATGCCTTTAACCCCCCAGCACTTGGGAGGCACAGGCAGACAGATCTCTCTGTGAGTTCAGGCTAGCCTGGTCTACCCAGCTAGTTCTAGGACAGTCAAAGCAAGCTACACTACGAAATGCTGTCTCAAACAAAACAAAACAAAAATCAAACAGTAGTACCATTAAATAGACAACCTATTAAGGCCAATTTGGATCTATCTCCAGAAAAATAAGGTAAAATAAAAATGTAATTAAAACCTGTAATTTGAAGGGCCAGAGAGATGGCTCCAATTGAACGTTCTAGTTACTTTTGTTCAATTCTCAGCACCCACATGATGGTTCACGACTGCCTTTACCTCCGACGCCCTCTTCTGGCCTTTGTGGACACCAGGCACAGACGTGGTACACAAGACATCATATGCAAGTAATACATCCATATATATATAAAGTAAAAATATTTTTTAAATGTAATTTATAATTAATTTCATTTGATGGACTGGAGAAAAGATGCAGAAAGCCATGTGACGAAATGGGAAAGCCTCCCCTAACATGGTAAGTAATCTACAAAACCTCCACAAATGCTATTAACAGTTAATCCGCTTCTTTGACATTGGAAATGAGTGTGTGTACTACTATAATTACTTCTAATGAACAATCATAACCACTTCAACTGAACACATGTTTAAAAATATGCCAGGGGCTGGAGAGATGGCTCAGTGGTTAAGAGCACTGACTGCTCTTCCAGAGGTCCTGAGTTCAATTCCCAGCAACCACATGGTGGCTGGCTCCCGATCATCATTAATAGGATCTGATGTCCTCTTCTGGTGTGTCTGAAGACAGAGGAAGTGAACCCACATACATGAAATAAATAAATAAATAAATCTTTAAAAGTATGCCAGAACATGAAAACACACACAATAAATTGAAAAGGAAAAGACCTAAATATCACCATTGCAAATGACAAAAAAAAAGATGGAGTTCCAAAGTATGAAAATTAAAATACAAAGCAGAAAAAATGTTCTGTTTATAACAGCAACCAATTTCAAGTCTCCACAAAACTGATTGGATTGATTTTACTTAGGCCCCAAAGGGTTTTTTAAGACCGATTCTTCTTGGGGCTGGGGATTTAGCTCAGTGGTTAGAGCGCTTACCTAGGAAGCGCAAGGCCCTGGGTTCGGTCCCCAGCTCCGGGAAAAAAAAAAAGGACCAAAAAAGACTGATTCTTCTTAAACCATGAGACTCAAGAGTTTCCTGGGCTGGATTACTGAAGGGCTAAGAAGGTCAATGGTACAGTAACTGATTAGCACTCACAAGGCCCTGGGTTGAATCACAAGCACCACTTAACGAATACCGTTCTTCACAATATGACCCTAATTATGTCCAAGAACCAAATCAACCAAACAAACAAACAAACAAATATACCAGATTTCAGGTAAAAGCTACAGTAGTGGTAAAGAAAGAGTAGGTACCAATACAGATAAAATGAGGTAACAAAAAAACAAGCCAGAAACAGATCCACACATAGAAAAACACTCAGCAGGCAAGTAAGATGCTACACTCTGGTAAACAGAAGTCGAATTCCATCTATAGAATAGAAAAGGTGAGGGCTGGAGAGATGGCTCAGTGGTTAAGAGTACCCGACTGCTCTTCCAGAGGTCATGAGTTCAATTCCCAGCAACCACATGGTGGCTCACAACCATCTGTAAAGAGATCTGATGCCCTCTTCTGGTGTATCTGAAGACAGCTACAGTGTACTTATATATAATAAATGAGTAAATAAAAAAAAAAAAAATTTTAAAAAGAAAAGGTGAGCCACATGGGACAAGATGAATGGATATGAGTCACTAGCTCACCTCATATACAAAAACTGATTATGAATTTAACTGGATTATGAATTTAAGTGAGAAATGCATCTTTTAAAATGTCTAAAAACGGGGCTGGGGATTTAGCTCAGTGGTAGAGCGCTTACCTAGGAAGTGCAAGGCCCTGGGTTCGGTCCCTAGCTCCGGAAAAAAAAAAAGAACCTAAAATGTCTAAAAAGGAACATAGTGGACATCTTAGTAAGTCCAGAGCAGGGGACACTTCCATTAGATTATATTAAAATTAAAAATTGGGGGGTTGGGGATTTAGCTCAGCGGTAGAGCGCTTGCCTAGCAAGCGCAAGGCCCTGGGTTCAGTCCCCAGCTCTGAAAAAAAAGAAAAAAAATTTAAGAATTGGGTTGTATGATGTAGTTTAGTGGTAGAAAACTTGTGTCACATGCTCTGAGTTTTTTCAATGCACATTTAATAAAAAGTGCTACCAGTCTGTAGCTTTAAAAGACAATTCAGTACTCTTTAAAAGTGGGTGAAAAAACAAGGCCATGTTTTCCACAGAAGGGAAACACCTGATGAATAAATAAATATTCTCAATCTCATTAATAAATGCAAATTTAAACCACAAAAAAGGGGGCTGGGGATTTAGCTCAGTGGTAGAGCGCTTACCTAGGAAGCGCAAGGCCCTGGGTTTGGTCCCCAGCTCCGAAAAAAAAAGAACCAAAAAAAAGATACACCAAATACTACTGGCAAATACAAAAAAATCTAAGATAGCAAGTGTTGAACAGGTTGCCTATAACTCTCATATAATGCTGATCAAGGTACATAAATTGACAAAGCTATTAGCTAAAACACAAGTTGGCACAACCACTTCAGAGCCAATTTGAAACCACTTCATAAGGTGGAACATCCATACCCCTAAAATCCAGCAGTTCCACTCCTAACCAATAGCTTATGATGCTGGGCACTCCAACCTATTCACAAAGCACTAAAAAGACTTTGAAACTTATGCAATTTCCCTGAGCTACTAAAGAAGTCTGAAAAGAGTTCAGCATTGCAAAGGATAAATTTCTAAAGTATCATAAAGACATTTTAAAGTAAAACTATGATTCTTCCAAATGTATAACTAGGTCAGCAGGATGGCTCATTGGGCGGGGGTTGCCACCAAGCCTGACAACCAGAGCCCAATCCCCTATCCACATGTGTCCTTGGGTACCCTACATGTGCCATGGCACATGCACCCACACAAGTAAATAGGTGTCAAGTCGTTGTAGGTATTATAGCTAGTTTTATCACACAATTGAGTTGAATAAAAGTTAACTATAAACACTAATAATTAACAGATGAAAAAACAAATGATACCATTTCCTAAACAAGTGGACAGAGGAGCAGTGGAATTAAAAGAGGCTTTTCCAGCATTTAAACTATTCTTTTGCTTTCCTACTTGCAGTTATACCATAGTTCTTCCAAGTGGGCGTGCTGGTTACATTTCTTGTGGGAAAACAGAACAGTCAAAATGCCCACCGACAGAAACACAAGTAAACAGCATTATAGTCAACCAGCATTACACAAGCAGTAAAGAATTATTAGTTACTTAGAAACATAGCATTTAGTGAAAGCAAGTTTCAGAAGACTATAACCAAAGTAATAGGTTTTACTCAAACATAGGAGCCATACACACAATTCAATGTTAAATGGTACACAAAAATCTGATAAAAATGTTTAAAATACAAGAATAACATGAATTCAGGATAATCACCTCTGAACGTGAACATTTTCAATACTGGTTAGGCTGCTTCTTGATTCCACTGGTAGGCTTGTAAGTTAGTGTTCATTTGTTTGACTTCTCAGCTTGTAAATAAATACGTCACATATATTCTGAATATATCAAATACTTCATCGAGGAAAGGATTTAAAGAAAAACATCATACCTTTAAAATGCTTTTAATTCAATCAGTTCACTTGCTACGTGAGAGGTACATATAACATTACAAAGCAACATTAGATAACATAACTGTTCATTGCAATTACTGTTACGAGAACCAAATTCAGTAAAGACCGAACCAATCGCCTGGGAGAGATTAACCCATTTGCTGTCACATGGCTAGACAAAAGCCAGTGTGGTCTGTACGCAAATTTAGCAGTAAGCTGAAGTCATAAAGAAGACGGTCAGTAAAGAAAGGAGAAAAACAGTTTGTTAGCAAGCATGTGAGGAAATGGGTGTTCTCAATACCAGTGACCGTTAAAACTGGTACAACCACTTTGAGAGCTTCTATCATATCTGGTTAAGTGGAAGATGTACATATACTTCTACCCAGCAAAATTATGACTAAGGGTACTTCCTAGAGAAACTCCAAAAGTGTGCACACCAAACAGGTACAGAGGTATTTTTTGCAGGACTGTTTTAAAGAGTTAAGGCTATAAACAATTCCAAAGTCCATCAAAAGGAGTATAAATATAAATTACAGTATATTCATACAATGCAGTGCTATACCAACAGTTAAAATAATTCAAAGAAAGTACAAATATTCGATTTATTCATATATAAATCTCAAAATGTGATGCTGAGTGAAAAAGCAAGTTGCAAAGACACAATTTTATATCACTTTAGTTAAAAATCAATACTATATATTGTTTATATATTCACCATTATCAAGTTGTAAATTATGCACGGAAATGATACACACAAACCTGAACACAGTGGCTATCTCTAGGTAAGGAGGGGGTCAAACTCTCAGCATCTCCAAAATTTTTTTTTGTTTGTTTGTTTTGGAGAATCTGAAGTAAATTTGGCAAAAAAAAAAAAGAATAAATAATAAACAAAATGGCCTGGCTGATTAGGTCTACCTGTGTTTAATCTCTTAGGTAGTCCAGAAATTGAAAGAGAAAAAGGGAAAATTAGGCAACAATAAGGAAACTGAGCAAGAGAGAAGGAGAATCCGCAGCCCTTGAGCGCAAAGCACAAACCCTTGACAAGCACAGTAGTGACAACTGAATCCCTAGGGACGTCTTCCCATATAACGAACCCATTTTCCTTAAAGTAAAATACAAAATTCTTGATATAAGTGTTCTAACTAGAGCTGTGGTTGTGAGAAACTGCCCCAGAGAGAGCAGTAAAACCTGTATGATTTCAACCGTTTCCCTGAACCATCCTCATCCCCCGCCGGAATCCAGAGTTGTTTATGGCTGCTATAAAACACCCTGCAATAACCAGTGTTAGCCATCGCCTGGTGACAGGCATAAGCACATACTGTGGAAATAATCTACAAACTGAAGGATGTCTGGAAACTACAAGCTTCTGGAAAAGGCACCGTGCAGGGGTACCAGCACACCCTCGGCTTCATTTTGGTCCTTTGCGCCCCCCACGCCTGCCCCCTCCCCACTATGGGATGGCCGCCCAGGCCTTAATGACGTCGCCAGCACTGCTGAGCAGCAGCCCCTGCGCAGGCGTAGGACAAGGCTGCAGGTGGGTGGGGGCCAGCTCGGCGTCCCTCCCGGGTCCTCCCAGGAACGCGAGGAGGGGGAGGCGTGCACACACACAGAGCAGGGGCCTTACGCGCGCGCTCGCTCGCACAACCCCGCGCATGCCGCAGGCCCCCCGCGCGGCGCACCTTCGGGGACCCGCGAAGACGCGCGCGCGCGCCCGCCGCTGCAGACAGCCGCAGCGGCGGGCGCGCGCGCTGAGGCGGAGGCGCGCACACTACAGGGAAGGGAGTGACAAAGGTGATGGGAGGAAAACCACCCTCAGAGGATGGGGACGCCCTCGCCGTCGCAGGGAAGGGCGACCACCGCAGGGAAGGGCGAGCATAGGAACAATGCGGGCGAGCCGCAGACCCCGAGGAGCGTCTCCGAGCGCTCCGGATGAGGCAGCCGACACACGGCTGGGGATGTCACCCGCGCGCCAGGCGATGCGCACCAAAAGCCCCCTCCTACCGTTACGGACGCACGAGGAACACCGGACAAAGGGAACACACCCACTGGGGCAAGGGCGGCCACACCCCCTCGGCGCGCGGGCGCTCGGCGAGACCCGCGGCGACGCGCACACCCACACTCACCACACACCCACGGAGGGAGGTGTGGAGCGCCCCGATGCCCAGGCATCTCGGCTGCGGCGGGATGCGCAGACGCTTCCGGGAGCCCCGCCGCGCGCAGGGTCTGCACTCACCCGGGCCCGCAGCCCGCGAGCCTCGGACGCGGGCTGCCGACGCCTCCGGCCCTCCACGTCAACCAGACCCGCAGAGCGAGCGCTGAGCCGCTCCTGAGGCGGGCGGGTCACGTGGCTTGGAGGCGCGCATGCGCAGTCGCCGCGCCGCCCCCCCTCAGCTCGGCTGGGTGGGTGGTGAGACCGCGGTAGCCCCCGCTCTGCGGACGCCGTGCGCCTGCGCCAAGCGGCGGGGGCGCCTGGCAGCCCCTGCTTTTCCTCAGGTTTTTTTATTTTTTTCTTTCCGCCCCCAATGCGGGTGTCTGGGCCGCGCCTGCGCAATGGGCTGAGCGCCGAGGGGCTGAGGGTGGGGACGGGTGGGCGTTGGTGCTTGAAGGACTCTAGGTCCAGGGCTTTCGTTTTCTTTGAACGTCACGTAGGCAGGGAGAGAGCCCTTCGTGAGCGGGCAGGACTCGGGACCTTGGTCCGGCCTGGGGCCCCTTCCTCGTCTCAGAGGGTCCGAGGTGCGCTTTTTCCCCGCAGCGCGCGCTCCCGCCTCCCCATCTGCAGGGGCGCGCGCACGCGAAGGGGCCCTTGTTTGGGGCGGGCGCGTGTGAGCATCCGCAGTGGCTATGTCCGCAGCAAGTGATGAGATTATGTAACAGACCAATGGTGAAGGGAGATGGGGGGGAGGAGGGATGTCTGACGACGACTGTGTTCCTTCTCCACAGATTGTCTAAAGCCACAGGGAAGATGGTGGAAAATTCACCGTCGCCATTGCCAGAAAGAGCGATTTATGGCTTTGTTCTTTTCCTAAGCTCTCAGTTTGGCTTCAGTAAGTACTGGAATGATGGATGGCTAGGGCCTTTAGTGGACCTTTAGTATTCGAGGACCGGGAAATAATGCATTTGTCCATAGAACGTACACATGTGACCTGTTGATTCTTTCTACTTTTAAGGAGTCCTGAAGGGTACCGTTTGTTTGCTCAGTTGATATATCCAGTATCAGGTTAAATCACCCAATATTTAGCACCAGGCTTGATGCTAATGTGAATAAAACCTGGTCCCAACCCTTGAGGTCATCGTCCTGTGGAGAAGAATAGTAAACCCACAGTTCAGAGAGCATGTTGAGTGCCCTGGGAGAGCCTTGGAAGGTTTAGAGACTATGGTTAGCTTCTTCCAGGGCACTCCCTGGTAATTATATCAGAATAAGTCAGGAAGGACCATGAGGAGAGTCCCTGAATGAAGACCAGTGAAGGTTTTTCAAAAAAAAAAAAAAAAAAAGTGAGGCGTTTATAGCTCCAAGGAAGCAAAGCTGGAGCTGAAGAGTGAAGAGAATGGACCAGAGAGGTCAGGTGTAACAGCATACCCTTAACATTGATCACCATAATGTTCCATTTTATAGATGAGGCCACTGAGGCTTCAAAACAAAACAAAACAAAAGGTCCCTCAAAAAGTTTGGAAGATATGAGGCAATCAAGTGGTAGAAAACTGAATGCCCACAATCCAACCTTCTGGGACTAGATAGAAATCAGAATGTATATGTGGAAGTGTCGTTCCCAACTCCTAAGTACAAAACCCTAGCTTAACCGTAGTGTAGTGGAATCGGTGGAATGAAGTAGCCACAACTGGGTTCAGTTATGGGCTCTCGTGCAATTATTGTTTGGTCTGAGAGCTTTTTGTTTTGCATGAAGTGAGCCTGTGAAGTAGGTGCTGCCTTGCTTCCTCAGTGTAAAGATGGGAATACTGGATTTCAGTGACTTGATCAAAGCCAAGAAGCAACGGGACTGGAATTAGAACAGGTGCACTGCAGGCTTCGCTGTACTAAGGACCTTCTCTGACTCGTGTATTAACTCGGGTGATTTATGAAAAGAGGCTGCTGAGTAGGTATTAGCTGCCGTTTATTTCTGTAAATTCCTACGCAAAGAGGATTTAAGGATTAGAGACTACAAACATGTTAGATACAACCAAAAACTAATGGAAGACTTTATTGAGCACTTACCATGTACCAGGCAGTGTTACAGGCCAGGGAAAGGCAAAGCAAGCCAAGCCTCGTCGTCTGCTTTCATTGAGCTTTCCACATAGTTGGAGAATACAGGTAAGGAAAACAAATCCAGGAAGCAAAACGGTGGGGAGGGAGGTTAAGGAGCAGGAAGAGCCCTCCCCATGTGCTGTGTGCTGTCTCTTAGTACCACTTACAACAGAGTAGGGGAAAGATCTCTTTTCCCATCGTTGTTCAGCACCAGAAGCATTCGGGAAAGCACAAACCCTCTCTTCAGGAGTGACTGTATCCCAGTCTTGACCTACAAAGCTGTAACACTTCATTCTTAACGGAAAAAAAACCATCACCGTTGATGTAGCTTGAAACCTGTCTTCACTTCCCTTGTACAAATGAGTCCTTTCTCATGTATAAAACAGACGTGTGTGCTTCAGGACTGTTTTGAAGATTAAACGAGTTAGTGCATGTAGAGACATTCAGGACCTATTGTTACTGCACGGAGACAGCAGGAAAGGAGCCCACAATGACAGGGTGTTGACAGAAAGAAGATTGTGTATAGACAGTCAAAACCAGAGAGGACAAGTTCCCCTTTAAGCCACTAAATGCAATTATATCTTCTCTGTGGAGAAATAGTGAACATGTAGAATGCAGAAGCAAACTGTTAGGTGCTGTGAAAAGAAGTTGCTAAGAAATAATATGTCACAGACTTTTTTATTAGTCATTTTATTCATTTACCTTTAAAATGATATCTCCCTGATTACCCCTCCACAATCCCCCCATTCCATTCCCCCTGTCCCCCCTCCCCTTTACCGCTATGAGGGTGCTTACCCACTCCTGCCTCACCACTCTAGCATCCCCCTTCGCTGGGGCATCAAGTCTCCACAGGACTAAGGGCCTCTCTTCCCATTGGTGCCTAACAAGGCCATCCTCTGCTACATATGCAGCTGGAGCCATGGGTCCCTCCATGTGTACTCTTTGAATGGTGGTTTAGTCCCTGGGACCTCTGGGTGGTATCCATAGGCTTTTTAAAGTGCAGTGTGAAAACCAAGACACTAAAAACTTTTAATAGAGTAATTATGGTAGGTATTACAAGAAAGGTACAAATAAGGCAGCCACTAGAGATCCTGGATTCTGAGAGTGCGAAGCTTTGGGGAGTGTTCTTGTCGTTTATGAACCTTACAGACTGGACCGTGCCGCTCTGACATGTCTTCTCTCTTCCCTTGCCCTCTCTACCCTGCAGTACTCTATCTTGTGTGGGCTTTCGTTCCCGAATCTTGGCTAAACTCCTTAGGCTTAACTTACTGGCCTCAAAAGTAAGTTGAATATTTGTTCAGTGGGGGTAAAACTGGTAACTGTTTTGAGGGGCAATACTCTTCTCTAAAACCCAAGCCTCAGATCATTACTCCTTTAAAATCCATGAGTATCTGTGTTGAAGTTGAACATTACTCTTATTTTTGTGCTGGGGAGTGGGAGGGTAATAGGGGTGTTCACATGTGTGTGGCCACATTATGTGCAGGTAAACATATTTGCATGTGCATGTAGTGCCTCAATGTTGATGTCAGGAGTCTTTCTTGATACTCTCCACCTTATGTGTGGAGGCAAGGTCTCAAAATTGAACCCAGAGTTCTATCTACAGCTAGTTCTAGACTAGCCAGCTTGCTCCAGAATTCCCTGTGCTAGACTTACAGCTGGTCTGCCACAAAAGCCCAGCTCATACCTGGGTCTGAGAATCCAGACTCAGGTCCTCACACTTGGGTGGCAAGGACTTTAACTGGTGAGCCATACCCCAACAGCAATTGACAGGTCTAAAGGTTATTAATATATCACTAACTGAAGGTGGTGGGGTAAACGTTTATCTCTGTTTCCTCCTAAAGTCATACTAAAATTATACCATTATTGAAAAATCTTTTAAAGGTATAAGCACACACATAGGAAAGCAGATAAGATATTAACAAAATTTTAGCACTTTGAGATAGAAGATTCTGGTATTTACATGTGGTAGATGGGGGAACCCAGCAAGAACATTTATGTCCTGGAATTCCAAAAATGACCCAGACCTCGGAAGCAGCAGCATCTCTTGGTAATGATAATTTTGCATTGGACAGGAAGTGTCTTTAAAATGCATTAGACCTGCTGACTCTCCTTCCATATTTTAAACCTGGAGATTGACCTTGCCTTCCCCTTAGAAGATAGTTCCATCCTGTGGAAAGTGTTGGGCAGAGTCTGTAGTCTGGAAGTTACAAGGGCTAACTGTAAAAACTGATAATAAACCATTATCTGCATAGCTGAGTAAGGCTCCCTCCCCTAGCTTCTTCCCTTCCCAGGCTTCACCCCTTCCCAGAGAAAGGTGGGAAATGCCTTTCTGAGGATGCTGACCAGGGTAAAAGGCAGCATCTACAATCCACCTTTCTGCCGTCTCTGCCCTTGTACATACCTTGCTTCCTGTCAACTTATCCCTTGGATCTTAAATATAAATACGCCATCATAAAGACCAGGCACTAAAAGAAAAGTCTGTCCCTAAATACAAAAGAGAAGAAGATACTAAAAGGAGTGGAGATAAATCTATCTGCAGAAGGGAAAAGTTCAATCTGAGATGAGAAAAGAATCCTGAATGGTATGCTGTCCAACCACTGAAAAGTTATAAGCACGGTTATTAAAATCTCATCTAGAAAGTTGATGGCTGAAACAGTGAAACAGAAAGCAGAGATGGAAAACAGAGGAATGTATAATGGTGCAAAAAACTATTAGAAGGCCTAGCAGGGAAAAAGGGTTGGGAGGAAGTGATTTAACAAAACCTGGCAAGATAGAACACTTAGTGAGCTTCACTGCATTGAGAGGGAAGCTGAGAGGCATATACGAATTTGATTCTGGAGCATTGATAGATTCTGGGAGAAGCAGTAGACAGAAACGTATAGTCTCAGACAAAACATAAGAAAACATAATATGGGGTTGGGGATTTAGCTCAGTGGTAGAGCACTTGCCTAGCAAGCGCAAGGCCCTGGGTTCAGTCCCCAGCTCCAAAAAAAAGAATTAAAAAAAAAAAAAGAAAGAAAGAAAACATAATACACTAAGGTTCCCAGTTGCAAATATTGCTGACATGATCAGTTGTTTTTAACTGCTGACATAATAAAAGGTCAGCATATGCAGAAAGTATGAGGAAGAAGTAAATACCTCACTTTCATATTAGGACATCTGGAGAAAATGTCTGAGGCCGATGAAAATCTTGATGTAGGCATGTTATATGGATGTGGGGATATAAATGCCAGAAGAAACAGCTCAGATATTGAAAGAACTCGTGTGGACAGAATAAAACTCTACGGCTGGGATAGCATGGCTGAGACACCTGTCTGCAGCTGTCCATTGACCCCCTTGTACGGGCTATCCATTACATGCGTCAGCTACTTTAATAATAATACAGATTATTAGCGTGTGTTTTGGGAATTAGGACTCCTTGACAAGTTTGTTAGCATGTATGAATTCTCTTGTGCAGGTACTGGGCGGTTGCGTTGCCTGTCTATCTCTTGATCACGGTTGTAATTGGTTACGTGCTCTTATTTGGAATCAACATGATGAGTACCTCTCCACTTGACTCCATCCATACGATCACAGGTAAGTTTACATGAAATAAAATTGTGAGGCATAGGGAGTGGGCCTCAGAAACACATTGTGAGAAAACATCTGCTACGTTAAACATGGCACGATGATTAATCTCGATCAGCAGCTCATAGGGATTTAGAGTCACCATGGAAACAAATACCGAGCACTCTAGGAGGCTTATCTAGATTTGGTTTATCGAGGTGGGAAGATACCTTAAATGTGGAGTGTACCATTCCATGGGTCGAGGTCTGAATGAAAAGGAAAAAATAAACTGAATATGAACATTTATCCCTGTCCGACTCCTAATGTACACATGGTGAGCACATGTGATCTGCCACCTCCTGCTCCTACTGACATCCCTCCCCTCCGAGGTGAACTGTCTCCATGTAACTAAGCCTTAGTTCGTTAGGGACGTCCTTACAGCATGAGAGATAGAGCTAATGATACCTCGTGGCTTGCCGTCCTCTGTACGTCAGCCTGCTGAGCAGTGTCATAGGTCTCAACGAACCACAGAAATTACAGAGACAATTGCTTGGGTCAGTGGAGCTTCTTTTCCTTTCTTGCAGATAACTATGCTAAAAACCAACAGAGGAAAAGCTACCAAGAGGACGCCATCCCAGCATTAAGAGACATTCCCATTAGTGAAGTCAACAGAATGTTCTTCCTAGACGCCAAAGAACTCAACACCTAAAACTGAGCTGTGAATAAACATCCTAAAACCAACCATTTGCAGTTGTGGGCTGAATGATTTTGAGCATAGTGATATCGACTGTCCTTTTAATAACCAATATAGACATGTAAAAACATGAAAATTGATTCCTTAGATTGAGTTCAATTGATATTGTAAATATTTTCAATTGAGTTTTTAGTTGACAATAAATAAAATAACATTATACTATAATCAACCTTGAATAGATCTATATGTGCACACATGCGTGTGTTCATGTGTGTGTGAATGCAGACATGCACAGTGTATATAGAAGTCAGAGGACAACTTACGTTGTCTCTCTTTAGGCACCCTTTGTTTGAAACAAGGTTTCTCATTGGCCTCCCTTCACCACTTACCCCAGGCTAGTTGACCACAAACTTCCAGGACTCTACCTGTCTGCCTCTTACCCCATCATTACTTTTATATGGGAGCTAGAGATCTGAATTCAGGTCCTCAGGCCTCTATAGAATATACTTGACCCACTAAGCCACCTCCCCAACCTAACATAAAGCAGCCAAGAACAAATGTCTCCCAAGCCTTCTCATGCAGCCAGAGTTGAAAATGATCATCTTGTCTGCTTATCCTTAGCTCAGCTGGTGGATCAGCAAGACTGTGCCTACTGCCTACAAAAGAGCAGGAACTAGTCAGAGCTGCCACTCAATACCCAGTGTTCCCTTGTCCTTTCAAGGACAGTGATAGGCCTGCAAGGTTTGGAGTAAAATCTAGGGCTCCCCTGCACATTAGTCTCAAAACCAGTTTTTCAATCTGTCTCTCAAAGGCATTGTCCTTATACCTAAGGGATTGTCCACGACCAGGGGTTTTCATGTTATGGGCTATATTTCTTTTAAGGGTTACAATAAACTTAGTGAACCTTCTCTTCTTCACCTTAAATATTCTCAGGACCTTCAAATATTTCGTACAAAGGGGGAGCTTCTAAAAAGCTTGTGTGATTTACATATTATTTTTATGAATAATGGTCATGAGGCAGTGAGATAGTTTGGTGGGTGAGGATAATTGCCAGCAAACCTACCAACCCGAGTCTGATCCCCAAGAGAGAACTCCCTCAAGTTGTCTTCTGACTTTTACACACGTGCAGTGGCCTGGGTACTCATGCACACACCAATAATAAGCCAAACTCTTCTTGGTTGTAAAGTTAATTTTGCCAATCATCACCTTTTTACCACGTAAGTGTCTGACCTCTTGCATACCCACACACTCATATGCGCATATTATATGTATATATATATATATAATGTGTATATATATGCACAAACGCATGCAGCACATACATATATGGGCACAAACACACAAAAATTGTGTTAAACAATTTAACCCAAAACATTGACATAATAGGCCTATTCAAAGGCAATGAAATTTAAGACAAATTACTCTTATGAAAAATACCATATTTTCAAGCACAAAATTTGTGGCTCAAATAGAATCGTCTTCAAATTTTGCAAATCTCTTTAATGCCTGGATTATAGAAGAAACTGGATCTTGTGCCTGCCCCTTCAGTTAGTCTGTACATTAACACACCTTGAGAAGCTTCTGGAAAACATTACACACTCAGAGATTGAGCATGAATTAGTAATATCTTACTATTATTTTGAGAATAAGTCTGGTGTCCTAGACCCCCTGTGATATACTCTCTAGAGCACAGATCTCGAGAACCTCTGATGTTGGGAGAAGGGATGGGACTGGAGTAGAACACAATCTATCGGCATGCAGTGTGTCTGTTAGACCATATATTCTAGTGCAGCACCCCTCCTGGCCCCTTCACACTGTTTCACCCTCATACCCCAGGTACCAATGCCCCAAACAGCTCTGTGCAAGCCTTAAAACAGATCCATACAGGAGCCACTTGTTGCTCACCCTAGAAGGAATGGGTTAGCCTCTACAGATTTACCTAGAGCCCCAAATAGGTAGATAGGGGTAGATAAACACCCTCTCCCCCTAATCCCCTAGGACACAATTCTGTTGTGTTCCAGCAACTTCTCTGAAAGTCTGTGGGACTGAGTCACCGTTGCCATGGGGAACTGAGCCACTGTTGCCATGGCACCAGTGCTCACCAGGCCTGTGCTGGCTTCTCTTCCTGCTGCTTCTCTCCCTTTGCTACCCACTCCAATTTCCAATAGCCGCCTACACACTCTGTCAGAAGCCGGACCTTCAGCTTTGATGCTTTGTTTGTGAAGATTGTGCGTCAACTGCGGCTGAGATGTAGGATGTATATCCCTGCTGCGTGGCAGAATTCAAGAAAAGTATTTGAAAGCCAGACATGGTAGGTAGAGGCAGAAAGATCCCAAGGTCAAGGTCATGTTAAGCTACATAGTTTGAGATCAGCCTGGGTTTAATAAGAGTGAGAGGGACAGGTTTAAAAAAAAAAAAAAAACCTCAGCATTTTGCAGTCTGCTTAAATAACATAAACTACTCCAAACAAAAAAATGTCAATTTTAAGCATTTTACTCTAATGGTTAAAAGTTGTAGAAAGATTGAGATTAAAAGTCTAGATGTAAGATTGCCTAGCTGTAAGACAGCAGAATTTCAGTGGCTTGACATGACAGAAGTTTATTTTGCTGTGGTTTTTTTTTTGTTTTGTTTTTTGGTTTTCTTTTTTTTTTTTTTTTTTTTTTTTGGTTCTTTTTTTCGGAGCTGGGGACCGAACCCAGGGCCTTGCGCTTCTTAGGCAAGCGCTCTACCACTGAGCTAAATCCCCAACCCCTGCTGTGTTTTTAAGAATCGTTTTGAGACAGTTACCGAATCTGATGCCCATGGATGAGAAGAGCAGATGTGTCCACATTATCTATGTGGCCCATGACCAAGGACCTCAATGCCTTAATAGCACACAAAGTTGTGAGCACCGACAATGTATGGAAATACATTTGAGGACCAGGAGAGTCAGGGATTCAGAGCAGTGGCCTTGCAGGAGCAAGTATACACATAGACCAATATTTATGTATAATATAATATATATAATGTATATGATAAGAGGGAAGCTACCATCAAGTCAGTCCATGCTTGTCTTGAATCGGCAAATGTAGCATTCACAAACTTTGCTTTATGAGCCACAGTAACAGGTGACCTCTTGATCAGAGCCGGAAGGCACTAGCCAAAGCTTTACAAAGCCTTATTCAGATGCCACGTTAACCGTGTCATAGTCAACCAAAGTTGTCACTTTTGACAAAGCCGTCCACCTGTGTCAGGAATCTTGTTTACATGGGCCTACCATAGCTATGAGTCAGCCCACATCAACTGTTTCAGCTGTCCTAGGAGGCCCTTCCTCTCCCTGTGACATTGGTCTCCCTTCTAGCTGTTCTGTCAATGTTCCAAGAGTTGGCCCATCCTTAAAGAGACTCAGTCACTCAGCATCACGTGAAGGACATGAACACCTGCCAGCGAGGGAATTCCAGGGTCCACCTTGCAACGGATACCCCGGAGTTCCAAAAGATTTGTAAAGTTCAAGCTAAAATCAGTCCTTCTTCCTTCAACCTAGACATGAAGCTGAGGGTGTGGGCCAGCCATGCGCGCCGAGGAAACTGGAGGAGAACAGCTGACAGAGCAACAACTGTGCAGATCACTGGAAGGATCACAGGATCAGTGGCTACTATTTGTCACAAGACTGAGCTTCCGAAGGTTCTAGGCAACGTACCCACATCCCAACAGGGGTTTTACAAGTATACCCCGGTCCTAAGATGCGAGATAGATGTAGTGTCACTGTATTCTGGTCACGACCCCCCTTCTCACTTTATTATGGTTCCCTATTGTCCCTTCATGGCAAAGATTCGGAATCATTTGTTGTGGGACCTCCCCCGACCCACCCTCCCCCGGCTCATGGGTGCTTGCTCTATCTGAGACCATAAGACAGTGCATATTTTTAGTGCATGGTGTTTGCTCTCCCTGCCTCTCTGCCTTTCCCACACTCATAGGGCCCAGTTGTCCACCTCTGCACTTTTCTCTAAGGGCACAGGCTCAGTGCTCACTGCCTGTAGGTGGCCAGCAGACCACCCTTAGTCAAGTCTCCCACATGGACACTTCACACCCACTCTCTCAGGCTCCGTCACTCCACCCAGTCTCAGGACCCAGGATTGCTGCTGGGGTCTAGAGGCCTCTGGCATCTCCATAATGTTCTCCACCTCCCTTTGACATAAGTTCCTCTTTTAAGTTTGGTACACCGCAGCCCAAGCTAGGGGCCACGTCCCTTGCAGGAGGGACCTCCGTTTCCTCTGGGCATGTGAAGGCGAGAGAAATAGTACACGGGACTGCTTCGAAGTGCCTGGGCACATCGGCTCGTGCCTGTATCCCAGCAGAGGCTGAGGCACAACTGTTATAAGTCTGAGGCTATGTGGGCTACAAAAGGAGTGCCAGTTCAGCCCGGACTGCAGACGAGCCTGTTTCAAAATGAAGATAGAGTGTGCCCTGTGTGAGCCCTCTTGTTTCTGCTCGCTGGCATGTGGATTTAATGGTGGAATCTAGATGCCTCCTCGTCATTAGGAAAAGAAGCCATGCAAGGACAGAGAGAAGAAAGGGCAAAGCCCAAAGGCTGCCAGCAATGTGGATAGCACAGAAATGGCTGCTCTGCTGCTTCAGCCACTGTTCTTTGGATTTTTCTAATTACAGACGAAGCTACGCTAACACGGTTCTCCTCATGATTCCACACACGAAGCCCGCAAACTTCCAGGAAGCCCTTAGAATTCTGTTCTCTGTTTTGAAGTGATCAAGAACTAGCTATGTAGGAAGACTTTCAAGTGAATGTTCCCAGGCCTATTAAGTCTGGAAGACCTTAGAGTCCTCAACAGCACCCTGGAGGCAAGAGGTGGGCTGGAGACCACACGCTGAGAGTGAGTGGGGCCTTCAGAACCAAAAGCCTGGGTGGGGATGGGCTCCAGACCGCCTTCCACCTGCTCAAGAGGTTGTTTCCTGAGGGGTCTCCACCCCAGCCCCTTCCAGACACCACTCGCAAATGCCCAATAGGCACGCCAGCTTGCACGAAAGCTGTCCTCTGCAGAAGAAACCTCGAGCCTGGGACTGTGATTCCAGGAATGGAGCAGAAAGATAGCGTCCTTATTCTTTGGTCGATCTATAGCAGAAAAAAAATTAGCAAAATGTCAGGACATGGCTCAACAAACACCATATGTCCTGCTTGTGATAATACAGGAAATAAAGAAGTGATACACGTTTTAATTTGTAAATTTGAATAGTAATATGGTGCCGAGTGCTTATTTCAGCTAGAAAATAAATGTGCACTAAAATGGCTGAATTTCAAGGAGCAATGGGAAGAGTGAGTCTGGCTTTCTCAGGCCCAAATTAAACAGCCAGTGCCCTGCTTCCCAACAATCTGACCTTTTGGAGGTTATTCTGCCTCTAAGTTTCAGTCTACAAAACAGCATTCTTCATACAGTCTTTTGGGAAAAAAGAAACACATGAGACGCTGAAAACCCTTCTTCCCCTCATGTACTGGCTGCTCTCAGGTGTCAACTGACACAAGCCACAGCCATCAGAGAGGAAGGAACCTCCATGAGATCCAGTTGTAAGGGGCCATCCCTGGGCTGGTGGTCCTGGATTCTATAAGAAAGCAGGCTGAGCAAGCCAGGGGAAGCAACCCAGTAAACAGCACCCCTCCATGGCCTCTGCATCAGCTCCAGACTCTAGGTTCCTGTGCTGCTTGAGTTCCTGTCCTGACTTCCTCCAGTGATGAACTATGACCTGGAAGTATAAATCAAATAAACCTTTCCTCCAACTTGCTTTTTGATCATGCTGCTTCATCCACAGCAATAGAAACCCTAAATAAGACACCTCAGTTGGCTCATAAGTCAGAATGCTTGCCATGGTAGCCATGTTTGTCCTCATGGAGACCGCCCTGGACCTCATCCTCACCAACCCTCACCTGTCTGTCTCAGCTCCCTATGGCAGCAGCAGATGACTAACAGATCATCTCAGGTAATCAGTTGCTCTCAGCAGTAGGAGTTTCTTCTCTCACATTCCAGAAGCCAAGGGTGCAAGAGAGGTTCCTTAAAGACCAAGGCTGCCATTAAGGTTGGCACCCTACGGAGGCGTTAGGAAAACCATGCATTCCTTCTGGTGGCTGTCTTTCTATGGCTGCCTCGGGGGCCCCATGGTTCTCTTCCTGGCAGCATGAATCAAAAGTCCCTGACCTTTCTCCTCCCAGAGACACTTATGAATAGAGTTAGGGCTTTTCTATAATCCAGGCTGATATCTTCATGGTAATACTCAATCACATCCTTAAAGCACCTTGTTTTTGTTTTTATATGGTAACTGGGATGGTTAGTATTCATTGTCACCCTGATAAAATCTAGAATCACCTGGAAGATTGATTATCTTGGGGAGATGAGCCTCGGGACATATCTCATTGATTATCTTGGGTGCATTACTGTTGACTTGTCCACTGTGGGCAGCGCCATTCCCTGGCAAGAGGCCTGGGCTCTCTAAGGAGAAGGGTGCTGAGCAGTGTCAGCATTCATTGCTCTCTGATTATGAGTGCAACAAGGCAAAGCTGCCCCCAGCTCCAGCCACCTTCACCTGCCCACATTGAACTGTGGCTAAAACTAATCATTTCCCCCTGTAAGCTGCTTTTGTATTTAATAACAGTGGCAGGAAAAGAAACTCAGACAGCAGCACTTATAAACCCCAGAAATTAAAGTCTGATGTTTTTGAGGGCTGTTTCATTTTACTAAAATATTAATGTTTTACTAAATATTGGAGCACAATTTACAATTCATCTTTAAAAAAAAAAAAAAAGGCTGGCGATATACCTCAGTGGTGCAGTGTTCATCCACTAATCATAAGGCCCTGGGTTCAATCCTCCATGCAAAAATAAATAAATAAAATTAGGCCAACCTAGTCTACATTGCAAGTTCCAGGCCAGCCAGAACTACATAGTGAAGAAAGAGAGAAAGAAAGAAAGAAAGAAAGAAAGAGAGAGAGAGAAAGAGAGAGAGAGAGAGAGAGAAAGAAAGGAAGAAAGAAAGAAAGAAAGAAAGAAAGGAAGGAAGGAAGGAAGGAAGAAATTTATTTCCTCTAGACTAAGAATGAAGCCAGTGTGTTGAAGATGGCAGATTCTCCACAGCAGAGCCATAACACTGAATGCCTGACTCCTGGAAGCACCAACTGACATAGGTCAGGGGTGTTGTATAAGAAATAGAGATAGGTTGGGGATTTAGCTCAGTGGTAGAGCGCTTGCCTAGCAAGCGCAAGGCCCTGGGTTCGGTCCCCAGCTCCGAAAAAAAAAGAAAAAGAAATAGAGATAGAAAGATAAAAGGAGACAGAAGAAAGGAAGGAAATAGGGAGGAAGCAAGTGAGGAGGAAAGGAGAGAGGGGAGGGAGCAGCAAGACTACTGTCCAAATCCATCCCTACTTTGTGCCTGTTATGTGCTATGCACAGAACACAGGGTCCCTCATGAATGTGGTTGTCTGTGCTATTCTCAGGGTCTCTCACGTATGTGGTTGGTTGTGTGTTCTCAGGGTCCCTCATGGATGTGGTTGTCTGTGTTGTTCTCAGGGTTCCTCACATATGTGGTTGACTGTGTATTCTCAGGGTCCCTCACATATGTGGCTGTCTTCATTGTTCTCAGGTTGTTACTGTTTGCAGCTCTTGCCTAAATGCTGCAAAGAGAAAAAACTGGTAAAGGGTTCTTAAGAAGGGCCTGATGCTCTGGCCTCCTTTGAATCATAAGATGTCCTGCTTCACCTTCGGGGGCTGAGCCTTCTGTCTCTTCTGCCGAGAACAACCCTCCACCCACTTCCCCTCACCATTTCTTCCTTCAGACTTTGATTCCCCCAAGATGGCTTTCTCCTGTCTCCCATCCTGTGATCACATCCTTGCCTTCTGGGGGACATTTCTCACCACCGTCATTTCATGTTTGTTGCATGCATGCTCCACTAGGCCAGGGACACCGTCTCACCTGTCACCTCAGCTCCAAGGCCTGGCTCCACATGCAGGAGAACATGGGCAATGCCTGTGATGGAAGCAGTAGCCCAGTGGAGAGAGGCGAAGTGTATCTGTGGAGCCTCCCATCCAGAGTGTTAGCTGCTAGACCCTGGCTCTAAATAATAGCTACAGGGACAGACAGACAGACAGACACCATTTGCTTGCCTCAGCTCTGAAGCTCGACACTTCAGCTGCTCTTGTATACCTGTTTGCAATGGCTTAGCAAAGGGTCTGAGGAGAGAAACACATGGCCTGTCCAAAATCAGTGCGTGACGCAGGACGGTGCGATGCCACACCTGCAGACCGAACCTGGCTTTTTGTGTTCCCCATTCCGTACTCCTCAATCCCATCTCCTTAGATGGCTTAACTTGTGTCCAGCTTTGCCTCTCTCCTCCTGGGTTCAATTCCCATCATCCTCCCCTCCCCCAAATCCAGAAGTTCTGATAAATCACTTGTAATGAGGGATGAAGCCACTTCTACATTTTAAGGAGTGAATCATGGAAGGGCCTATTTTGGAAGAATCCCTGTAATACACTAGAATTACTAAAGAATGTCCCACTGACTTTCAAGTTTTGCTGACATCAGCAATTTCCCCCTTACTGAGGTTTATGAAGCCAGTCTGATGGCAACTCGGGGAGGATTCACCTCATCGCCACACCCGAAGATTAAATTTGCTGTGTGTGAAGGACAGATAAACTGCTAAGGGACAAAAGGCAATCAGAAAAAAATGGCAGGCACCCAAATTAAAGAACTGTCAGCCTAGCGCAGGTTGTGTGAGGGATCGATCTGTCGTTTCCCTTGTCTGTGGACCTAGTACAGCTATGGGAAAAGTACCTGACATGACCCAAGAGACAGACCAGCCCCACCATTTGCCTCATAAGTAAAATTTCCAGGCAATGACGCTGAGGTTGGCTTTTCCATCACTCCTCAGTGGTGACCTTTGTTTGACCTTGAGAATAACTCTACCTTTCCTGGCCAAAACACAGAGTGTGTGTCAAGACTGACTGACAGCCCATTCTCCAGTGTTATTCAGTGTGTGATCTAAGTTGATGATATCTTTGCCTTTTCAAATTTTATCTTACAAAAGAAATAACTTCCCCGAGCCATCCTGGACATTGGGCAGGACCACACACCAGGTACAGGTGTGTGAGGAGTTTGAAAGGTGACTTTTATCTGTTTTATTTTGGATTCTTTCCCCACTCCAACATTTATCTAAATGAATGCAGAGGAATAATCGAGCTGAACCTGTCCTCTGCTTGAGCCTACGAGACAGTCTACCTCCATGCATTTAGGTTCCTAGAAATGTGCCTTGCTGTCAGCCGAAGTTAATAAGTGGCACCAAAACAAACTGGACAGAGCCCTGCTTCCAGACCCCCTCCCTGGCACACCTGTTTGAGGATTAAAGATCTGAAGGTAAGGGAGTCAGATCAAATATCCAGCCCTTCAAAGAGAATGGCTTCCTTGAAGTGAAATCCCCAAACTTGCCCTCCTCTTCACCTCCTCAGTTCTTCCTTATCAGGCATCTTGTCACCACCGGATTAGTGGGAGTTACCTCAATGGAAGAAACCAGACTTTCTGTGTTGGGGCAATCACGATGATGACATGGACTGAGCAGCTATGATGATTGACAGGTAACAGCAGAATCAGTCAAGATGGTCTGTGGACAGACTGACTGTGGAAAATAAAACAAACTTGATTAGAAGTCTGTAAGATCTGGACAAAGGTTATTTTGTAATTATAGAGTTTTAAACATATGTATAAATCATGGACATAGAATAGGACTGGATTTTAATCGGATCGCATGGTCACCTGTCAATATCACTTACTTCTGAATATCAAATCGATACTTTAAGTTATAACAAATAACAAACACTGAAATCACCCTAAAATAGCCACTTTTGAGTTGTATGTATGGTTAACAAAGTGAAATGCCACATGATGACTACAACGTCATGTGACAGTGCACTGTGATCATTTAACAATATAGAACAGGGCCTCTGTATCGATACATTGTAACTTTACAGGCCTCTGTATCGATACATTGTAACTTTACAGTCTTCTGTATCGATACATTGTAACTTTACAGACTTCTGTATCGACACATTGTAACTTTACAGTCTTCTGTATTGATACATTGTAACTTTACAGACTTCTGTATCGATACATTGTAACTCTACAGTCTTCTGTATCGATACATTGTAACTTTACAGACTTCTGTATCGATACATTGTAACTTTACAGTCTTCTGTATCGATACATTGTAACTTTACAGACTTCTGTATCGATACATTGTAACTTTACAGGCCTCTGTATCGATACATTGTAACTTTACAGACCTCTGTATCGATACATTGTAACTTTACAGTCCTCTGTATCGATACATTGTAACTTTACAGACTTCTGTATCGATACATTGTAACTTTACAGTCCTCTGTATCGAAACATTGTAACTTTACAGACTTCTGTATCGATACATTGTAACTTTACAGACTTCTGTATCGATACATTGTAACTTTACAGACTTCTGTATCGATACATTGTAACTTTACAGACTTCTGTATCGATACATTGTAACTTAGTCCCTAAAGTCCTTACTAATATACCTAAACTGAGATGTTTATAAATATCATAAAATACGTTTATATTAAAACCTCTGTCCTTAGCTCTGACTCTATCCTTAGCAAAGACCTTTAGAAAGGTAACCAATATGTCTTTCAAATATTCTTCCCACCCCCTGCTGAGAAAGCGCTGGGAAGGTAGCCTCAATTGTAGGTTTTGTTCCATTAACATTTTTTTCTTTTTTTTTTTTTCCGGGGCTGGGGATCGAACCCAGGACCTTGCACTTCGTAGGCAAGCGCTCTACCACTGAGCCAAATCCCCAACCCCCATTAACATTTTTTTGTTTTGATTGTTGTTGGTGGTGGTTGTTTTTGAATTCCCAAGTACTGTAGTCTCAGCACTTGGGAAGTTGAAGCAGGAGGATCATCAAGACAAGGTTTACAAAGTATGACTCTGTCTCAAAAACAAAAAAACAAACAAACAAACAAAAAGGTGGATCTCTAACTCCAGTCTCCAGCCTTGTCTACAAAGTAAGTTTCAGGATAGCCAGGGCTACAACAGAGAAAAGTTCTAGTGAAAGCTGCTTCTGCACACCCAGGAGGCAGAAACAAACTTACACACAAACTCAAACTCGTTTTTTACAACTCTCTTTACACAAAGCAATTCTTTGATGAGAATGGAAAGGTCTATGAATCTGGTTCAAATCCCCAGTGGGTCTGTGTCTCTTCTGAGAGATTCACAGCAGCTTCCTGTAGTTCGTGAAGGCGGTGAGCAGCTCTGACTGGCCTGGCACACGGAGATCTGACCATAGACATTTACATGCCGCCAAGTCCTCTGCAGTGCCCTGTTAAACTGCCTCCATCACATTTTCTTTCTTTCTTTCTTTCTTTTTTTTTTTTTCTTTTTCTTTCGGAGCTGGGGACCGAACCCAAGGCCTTGCGCTTGCTAGGAAAGCACTCTACCACTGAGCTAAATCCCCAACCCCTTCCATCACATTTTCAAACAGAGAAAACAGAGACCACACCTCCTCAACTATCCTGACTTCCTGTGCCTTGGGAGAGTTACCATGGAGATGCACAGTTCTGCATCACTGCCAAGAGCTCTCATGACTGCCTAGTGCACAGCCGGGTAATCAACTGCTAGAAAAAGCCAGTGCAAGCAGCTTTCCGATAACCTCTTAATTATTACCGCGGAGATTAGAAAGCTCCCTTTTCATCTTCGGCTCTTTCTGCATAGCCACACAGTCAGTGCCTTTAAGAAAATCCTTTTTTTCCCCCAGTGAAATTTCATCTTGACAACATTTTATCTCATTTGTTAAGTGTCCTGGAAGCCCAAAACCTGGCTGGCCTTGGGCTCTGGCTGGCTAAGATGTAATGCGGTTCCCTTTCTTTCATTTCTTCTAAGGTCAGGGCAGACCTGGTTTTGCTTGCATGTAGGGAGGCTGGAAGGAAGCAGGAAGCCATCAGATCTCTGTTGTGTTGGTCCCATTCATGTTTTGTGATTCTTCTTTCTTTCTTTGGTGCATCAAATTCAGGGGCGTGGCCCTGAGACATGGTTGACCTACATCCTGAATCCCGGGTGTCTGGATCCCAGGTGGCTCCTCCTGCACCCCTGATGCTTGAGCTCCTAGTCTACATAGCCTCTCCCCTCACTGTGCAGCTCCAGTGTGTTGTACGACAGGGGAAGCTTCTCAGCAAAAGCTACTCCTTTTCCTCCCTCAGCTTATAATCCCTTCAGCTCCTCTCCCTCAGCCTCGCAGCATCAGCACCTGGCCAACCTCCACCTGCCTCCCTGTCTGTCCTCCCTGCAGTCCTCCTGCAGCAGCTGCTCGGTACCCATCTCATTCTGCAGATTCACCTCGCCTCAGGGCACTTGCACAGGGCTCTCCACTCACCTGTGAAGCTCTTCTGGCCTTTGCCGTGGCGAGGGCCTCATGCTTGGTATGCTGGTCACCATACATGGCTCGACTGCGACTCCCCTTGTTCTCCAGTCCATCGCTCATGGCACACACGCACTTACGGGTGTAGTGCAGACCATCTCTTCTCACCGGTGGGTGTGCGTGGGGAGCCTTGTTGGAGTCTTTCAAAATTTGCGATATTTTGCTGCTCTGTGTTTATGTAAAGTAATGAATAATGAATTCCTAGAAAAAATTAAAAAAAAAATAAATAATAGGAACCCAGTTATTTTATTTTCCTGAACTCTGCAAACATGAAACTCTCTGTCAAAATGTTGTGGAAAGTTTTGAACATGCACCTTCCACTCTGTTTATCATAGCCTGGTAATGCCTGGGCTGGGGCCTGGCCTCAACCATTGGCGTTGGAGGCCTTGTTTACTCTTCCAGATACATAGAAGTCTTATGGGGTGAGGGGGGTCCCCTATCTTAATCATATGCTGTATCTCAGGTCTGGCATGGACAAGGTTTGTGTTTTTTCAATGGTCTGAGTATGTGTGTGTGTTCGTGCATGCATTTACTATGGTATGGGGGCTGTCTTAGAGTCCCCATTGCTGTGAACAGACACCATGACCAAGGAGACTCATATAAAGGACAACATTTAATTGGGGCTGGTTTACAGGTTCTGAGGTTCAGTCCATTATCATCAAGGTGGGAGCATGGCAGCGTGCAGGCAGGCATGGTGCAGGAGGAGCTGAGGGTTCTATATCTTATTTCGAAAGCAAACAAAAGACGGACTTCTAGGCAGCTAGGAGGAGTGTCTCAAAGCCCATCCCCACAGTAACACACTTCCTCCAACAAGGCTGCATCTCCTTCATTCATTCACACACACACACACACACACACACACACACACACACACACACACACACGAGAGAGGGGGGGTTCTTTTCAAGGCCCATTTTCAGCTGATCTGTGGGAATATATATGCATCATTCTGGAGGTCAAGACAGTTAGACGTTGGCAATCTCAGGCTCCACGTTTTGTATCCGGATCCAGGACAGAAGGCAGTTTCAACTAAGGACATAAACTTCTTCCTTCTTCAGCCCTAAGTGTAGAATAGAGCCATTCCCAGAAGTCAGGGAGGAAATGGCAGCTCTTCAGGGAGAAAGCCAGCTGCCTGCTGTGTGCAAAGGGGCTGGGCAGAGCAAGGGCGTTGGGTGATCTCTGGCGGAAGTCCTGGGGCGGGCTTTTCAGACGTGCTGCATGCCACACCAAGCCCTGGCTTGCCAAGTGTCCTGATGGACTCATCCCATTCTCAGGGAAGTCATGCACCGGAGGGCCTCCCCCTTACCTCCCCTATGACTCACGTGTGTACAGATGGCTGCACACATCGGCGCGGAGTTCAGTACAGACCTTGGTCTATAACGTGTACAACAGAATGAAAATTTATGGTGGCTTAGCTCAAAATTAGTCAGGACTGAAGTTTTTGTACAGAGCATTGCAGGGTTTTTGTTTTTAAGATTTATTTATTTATTTTGTGAGTACACTGTCGCCGTCTTCAGACACACCAGAAGAGGGCATGGTTCCCATTCCAGATGGTTGTGAGCCACCATGTGGTTGCTGGGAATTGAACTCAGGACCTCTGGAAGAGCAGTCAGTGCTCTTAACCGTTGAGCCATCTCTCTAGCCCCAGGACAATCACTTTGTATCTGCTTTCTGGCTCCCACTGCTGTTGGGATGTCATGGGTCTACTGCTCTAGTTGGACGTGGGAGAATGGAGAGTAAATATGAGGCATACTAAAGTCTCATGCACTAGCCAACTTATTCAGAGCATCAGACAGTTTGTACTCTGAGGGTTAAGAGTGGCCCGAGTAAAGCATACAATCACAGGAATGAGCCACACGAGGCAAAAGCACGTCCTTCCACAGAGGCATATAAACAAATGCTAGTAGCTGGGTATAGTGAACAGCCTAAGGTAAATTCACCCCTGTCCGCTACCCTGGGAGGAGCACATTCCAAGAACATCTATGGTTTTGAAGAAACGAGAGTCATGAGACTTTGGTTTCATGGCGTTTCCTCAGAGTTACTCGGAGTCCATTCGTTGGACCTCATTCTTTGACCATATTCCTGACAAAGCGGCAGAGCACAGAGTGGTGACTCGGCCCATCTTTGGGAAAATGTTTTTCACTGGTGGCATTCCCGTTTTCTTCATCTGCAGTCCTTTCTCAGCTACATGGCTGCAGGGTCCCCACTCCCCAGCCTACCTCGGGGCAGTGCTGCCTCTCCTGTGCCACAAACAGAGCCCATGAGCTCAGATGCTGGCTCCCTGATGTTTTTCATTAGAGTTCAAATACCCAAATTTGAACTTCAGTTCCTTGACTGTCCGAGGGGAAGCCACAGCGCTATGTGCATTATGAGATGAACAAAAGGTACGAGCCAGTACCCAGGGCAGAGTGAACACCGAAAAGCTTGTATGTAACTGTGTCACCATTGTCACTGAGGACACTCAGGGACACACAGAGAGCAACCCAGGGCAGGAAGGCGGCTGGGCATCGGAGATGGGAAGGACCCAAGAACAACTAACAGAACTCTTTTTTTTTGGGGGGGGGGGAGCTGAGGACCAAACCCAGGGCCTTGCGCTTGCACCACTGGGCTAAATCCCCAACCCCTACTAACAGAACTCTTAGTGATGATTTTTGTCTTCTGACCACGTCGTCTAGGTTTGCAACCTTCAGCGGATTGTCCAGTCCACCCCGCCAAAGGGATGTCTGCATCTATAGCTCTGCTGTTCATACGGTAGGCTCAACCATTTTCCTGGCTTGGCTTTCCCTCTGAGCTAAGCGATAGTTCCCACAGAAGGGCTGATAGAGCATGTGCCGCAGACAATACCTGCCGCGGGACAAACAAGACCACAAATGGAACGGACTCTTCACGGCCCGCATCTGTATCACGGCTGAATCCCTGGTTTTTTTCTAGACAAGTTGCCAGTGGTCCACCACAGCTGGACCGTCACGGTCGGCCTCAGGCAATAACAGCACTGTTTTGACGAATGCAGAACATTGCTCCTTTTTTTTTTGTCTATTAAATAGAATGTATTTGAATGAAGAGGGTGTGCTCTAAGTGAGCACCAGATCAAGGGTTGATTAAAAACAGCCTTAATGGGTTGGGGATTTAGCTCAGTGGTAGAGCACTTGCCTAGCAAGCGCAAGGCCCTGGGTTCGGTCCCCAGCTCTGAAAAAAAAACAAACAAACAAAAACAAACAAACAAACAAAAAACAAAAAAACAGCAGTAACAAAAGCAAAACAACAGGAAAACAAAAATCAAACAAAAATTACCTATAATTCTAGCGTGTAAAAAGCTGAGGTTGGAGGATTACAGTTCGTAAAACTAGCTTAAGCGTTTTAGAGCAGGTTCCAGATCAGCTTTCGCTGCACAGATAAATCTTGTCTTAAAATAAAAAAAAAAAAATAAAAATAAAAAATAAAAGAAAATGAAAACGGGTAAGAGCTAGTGCTAACCTCCGGGCTCTGGAACTGAGCTGTTTTGAAGGCTTGAAACTCAGACCTCGGTGCTGCTAGCAGGTGGTTGACCCTAAAGGAAGTAGGACCACAGATCACTGGGCACACACCCTTCTAGGGCATATCTGGCTGCTCTCTCTCTCTCTCTCTCTCTCTCTCTCTCTCTCTCTCTCTCTCTCTCTCTCTCTCTTTTTCTTTTGATTCCCAGACACCATGAGGTAAAAACAGCTTGTTCCAGCAAGTTCTCTCCAGTAGCTGTTCTGCCTCATCTCAGCCCCAGAGGCAATGAGATCGAGCACCGGTGACTGAAACCAGGGGCCTGCAGAGACAGCTAAGTCATTAGAGGGATTAGCACATGGGCACGGGGGCCTGAGTTTGATCCTCAGGACCTATGTAAGAAAGCCAAGCATAGTACCGTGTTTGTGACCAGGAGGGGAGGCAGAGTCTTGGGGTTCACTGGCTGGCTGAATCAGTTCACCGAATCAGTAGCCCCAATAGCAATTGGGAGACTGTTCCAAAAGCAAGGTGGCTAGAAGCTGAGGAGAGCATCCAAGGAAAGTGTTCCTGTCTTATCTGCCTACAGCAGCCTTAACCAGGTTGGCAGATGGTAGTAACTCGATTAATATTGGTTGTTGGTAATGTACCATGCAGCCACACGGAGATGTGTCCAAGCTCCAGAACACATGTTAAAAACAAAAGCATAGGGAAAGTGTACACTCAAAATCCCTGAACTGGGAGACACAGACTCCTCCCAGGGCCTCACTAGCTGGCCAGCCTAGCCTAACTGGTGTGCTCCAGGAAGTGAGACCCTGACTCAAACACTCGAGGCAGATAGCAGTGAAGAAGAAAGCAGTGGAGGTTGCCCACATATTTGCACACGCGTGCATGTGCACACACAAGGATGCAGCTACAAGCACACATGACAAATAAATAAGTAAATAAAACTTTGAAACTATAAGCAAAACAAGCCTTTCCGGTTTTTTAAAGGTTTATTTATTTTATTTATATGAATACACTGTCGCTGTCTTCAGGCACACCAGAAGAGGGCTTTGGATCCCATTACAGATGGTGAACCACCATGTGGTTGCTGGGATTTGAACTCAGGACCTCTGGAAGAACAGCCTGTGCTCTTAACTGCTAAGCCATCTCTCCTACCCACCTTGCCTTTTTTTAAGTTATTACAGGTATTTTGTTTCAGGGGTAGAATGCTGACTAGCACAGTCCCAAGCTGTCTCCTTGTTGCCTCTTAAACAGTTTGTTCAAGGCAAAGGTCACTGACACAGATTTCCCACCGACAGGCTTGGCAAAGGTCAGATTATACTTAACAAAGGTCAACCTTTGTTAAGGGTTGGCAGGAGAGCAGGAATAAAGAGAAAGAAGAGTGGTTCTGTCATTTTATTTAAAGAAGGTAAAAAGCCATTTGCTCCTCTTAGGATCTGGTATAGCCAAGAGAATGCACGTCGTACATGCAGCCAGTGTGCAAGCCAGATGCTTTTCTTTGGCAAAAATCTAGGGACAAGCCACACACAGAGTAGCTAAACGTTAGCTACTCTTGGACAGGGTAACCTTGTGTTTAGATATAACAGGATTACAAAACTCCAGCAATCTTTTTGATATCTAGAAAAATAGTCCAAATATTCATCAGCAGAATAAAAAGCCTGCTATTGGGGTTGGGGATTTAGCTCAGTGGTAGAGCACTTGCCTAGGAAGCGCAAGGCCCTGGGTTTGGTCCCCAGCTCCGAAAAAAAGAACAAAAAAAAAAAAAAAAAAAAAAAGCCTGCTATTCAGCCAGACCCAGGACTGAAGTACCCATGCACACTACCTACAACTTGTGTGGATCTCAGAACATTGTGCATAAAACTCCCATTCACCAAAAGCTGCACACTATCTGATTTCATATGAAGGGGTCAAGAAGGGGTTTATTGAGATGGCTTACTGTGCAAGCATAAGGACCTGAGGTTCCATCCCCTGCACCCACCAACCCCAGACGGACGTGGTGGTCCACTTGGAATCCCACTGAGGAGCAGAAGCAGGAAGATCTATGAGGTTCATCCGCCAGGCAGCTTAGCTGAATTGGCAAGGTCTGTGTTTAGTGAGAGATGCTGTCTCAGAAATTGAGGTGGAGATCCACAGAGGAAGACACCCAATGTCAACCTCACACCTTCACATGCTTGCACACACACAGAGAGAGAGAGAGAGAGAGAGAGAGAGAGAGAGATACAAAGACAGAGAGTCAGAGAGAGAGAGAGACAGACAGAGATGGATGGACAGACAGACACACAGAGGCAGAGACAGAGACATAGACAGAAACAGACACACACAGAGAAAGACAGAGAGAGAGAGACAGAGACAGAGAGATGGAGGGAGATGAACAGACAGACAGACACATGGAGACAAACACAGAGGCAGAGACAGAGAGATAAACAGAAACAGACACACGGAGAGAGACAGAGACAGAGAGAGAGATAAACAGAAACAGACACATGGAGAGAGACAGAGACAGAGAGAGAGACAGAGACAGAGACAGAGAGACAGAGAGACAGAGAAATGGACAGATGGACACATGGAAACACAGAGAGAGAGGGGGGGGGAGAGAGAGAACCTATAAAGATGAAGAAGAGTAGATATGCAGTTGTGGCCAGCATTGAGTAATAGGGGATTGATAGTTAAAATGTAAAAGGAGCTTGTTTGGGGGGGTGGGGGTCAGAGTGTCTATCATTGTTTGTGGTAATAGTCACACAATTATTAAATTGTGTACATCGGAAGAAAAGTTATAGAGTTGATAGATTACCCCAGCATAACAGTTTAAGACCAAATGGATGGATGGATGGATGAATGAATGAATGAATGAATGAATGAGGCTGGACAGATGTCAAAGGGTAAAGATACTAGCCACACAGTTCTGGTGACTCAAATTCAATCCCTGGAACACACATGAAAAGCCAGATGTAAGGACAGACATCTTCAACCCTCTCCTACAGTGAGAGGGGAGGCATAAGAACAGGGGCTTCTCCATGTCTGCCCTTTTCCATAGCACGAAGACCTTTATACTTATTAAATGCTCCAAGCATTATAGCTGGGCAGATTCTGAACTATTCTAACGAGACAGTGCTGGCCTGGCCTACTCCCCACACACAGAGCCTGTACCTGCCATCTGGTGTACCCTAGCACCTCCTTCTTAGTTTGAATCTCAACGATGACCTTCTGGTCCCCACCTGAGACTCTCTCCCTCTCTCCAGGCACCATAGTCCTACCTTTACTCTCCTGCCAGCTATTGGCTGTTCAGCTCTTTAACTAATCAATCAGGAGGTGACGGAGAACAATGTTTTACAGAATGCTGAGTCGGAGTATGCATGCTTCATAACCATGACAATGTCAATGTCCACACTGCACCCAGATCCGTGGGAACGGAAATCAGCATTTGAATACATAGTGCACAGAAATGCCTTCCACTGTAGAGGCCGACAGCAGAATCATACTGACATACGCTTGGTCATGTGTACACCAATGTTTGAAATGCACATGTTCTCTCTCTCTCTCTCTCTCTCTCTCTCTCTCTCTCTCTCTCTCTCTCTCTCACACACACACACACACACACACACACACACACACACACACACATACACACAAATACTCAAGATTATGTGACTGGCCAGATTCAAGAAGTCCATCTTGCAAGTAAAAATGTCAAAAGTTATGGCAATTTTTTAAAATCAAATAAAGGGACAAAAGAAACATCTGGTACATTCTCTTTTTAATTTTGTTTGTTTGTTTTGTTTTTTGAGATAGGGTTTCTTTGTGTAGCAAAGCCCTGGCTGTCCTGGACCCATTTTTCAGACCAGGCTGGTCTCCAGCCCACAGAGAGTCACTTGCCTCTGCCTCTTGAGTGCTGGGATTAAAGGCGTGCTCCACCACACCCGGTCCTAACATTTATTTTTTTATTAACTAATTCATTAATTTATATCCTAAGCACTGTCCCCTCCCGACCCCCCTCCCCTTCTTCTCTCAGAGGGTAGGGTCCTCCACCCTGGAGCCCCAAGTCTCTGCCAGAGTAAGCCTATTCTGTTCCACCTTAATATTAATTTTTGATTTTTAATTATGTGTAGGGAGATTATCTGGTGGGCGTGTCCCAAAACTGAACCAACCAGTGAACTCCGGGTTTACTGGCAGATTCTGTCTCAAAAACAAAAAAACGTTTTATTCGTCTGTGAAACCACCAAGCAATAATAAAAGATCGTCTTAAAGCAGCAATAACAAAAACTCCAAGGTGCATAACTGCTGTGGAACACCCAAGGTTGATGTATGCTTTTCACACGCTGCATGTACACACATGTGCGTGTGCACACACATGAAACCAACACACAAGCAAATAGATAATAAACAAACACACAGATTTCTAGATTTGGAGGGAACATGGTAGAGTCATCAGACTCACCATGGAAGCCTCAGGGAATGCTGGGAAGCCCCCATGGGTGCACTTCCCCAGGAACCCCCACAGGAGATGGTGTCTATTGAAACTGCCATGTTTGTGAGACACCACAGTCCAGTTACCTTGTGATTGATATTCAATCGTCCTGCCCATGAAAGCGTTCGCTCATGTCGCTTCTGAAGAAGAATGAACGTCTGTTTATATTAAGGAATTTCTGCATTTGGTTTTGTTTATAGTCAACCCACTTCAAACGGCTTTGGAGATGTTAGCAAAATAGGATGATTTCTACCACAACTCACCATCAGGATGGGTGTTCGGCAGGCGTTTTCATACGTGTGTATGACGGATACACCGAATGGGTCATAGTCTCGTTACTCGTGACAGCCCAAACCGAGCAATCCAAACATCCTCCAAGTAGTGAGACATTCTTCCAGTAGAGTATCACAGGGCAGTGCATGACTGCAGTGATGGATCCAGATGCAAATGTCTGATACTTATACGCAATTAAAAATGGGCAACGTGGATTTATGGTATTGGAGACCAGAAGAGTCGCTATTTGTGGTGAAGAAACCAAGAGGCAGCTGGCTGGGGTCTCGGAAGGTGCGACACTTGAAAGTTGTTTGTCAGGAAGTTCTGAGTTCCTCACTTTCCACACCTGTTTATGTGGGGGAAAATATACTTTAAATAAACACTTAAAAACTCTCTTTTAAAGGGGCTGGGGATTTAGCTCAGTGATAGAGCGCTTGCCTAGGAAGCACAAGGCCCTGGGTTCGGTCCCCAGCTCCGAAAAAAAAGAACCAAAAGAAAAAAAAAAACCCTCTCTTTTAGTAATGTGCATAGTAATAAGTGTTTCAATGAGTGTGCATAGTCATTGTAATATAATATATTTAATCTGTTACATACTGTGGAGGCTGTTATCGTTTGGCATTGCTAGTACACGAACCCCCATCTTATGCTAACTTAAGTTTGGATGTTGGCCCTACCGTGACATTTAACGATCCAAGGTAACTTAAGACAGGCTCTTTGAACACAGATCACAAAGATCTACCCTCAAGATGACCTGAAACTGGGCAATCACTCTTATCTTCCTGTTTTATTTTGGAATTGAACTCATTATCCCTAAAGTACACCTGGGACCGTTTTACCTTTCAGTGATGGATGGCTCCTAGGTCACTACAAGTCTTCAGAAGACAGCATCTTGATAAATAAAGCCCAGAGTCAAAAACCAGGGAATGTTAGGTGAGGAACGGAATGCTTTATTTAGAACTTTTTTTCCTTTGTGTTACCTTTAAACATTTAAATTCTGTCATGGCTGAAAAACGATGAATAAAAACTAATCCGTAATAGCTCAGTGTCTAAAGAGAAATGGTTTTTTTTTTTTTTTTTGGGTTCTTTTTTTCGGAGCTGGGGACCGAACCCAGGGCCTTGCGCTTCCTAGGTAAGCGCTCTACCACTGAGCTAAATCCCCAGCCCCAAGAGAAATGTTTTAAGTAGAAGATTCCAGGTTGTTTTAAAATAATTTTAGACTGTAATTTATGTGTATCTGCATTTTGGACTTGGCAGTCACCCCAGTCCAGTTTTGGGACAAACCCACCATTCCTAGGTGTCCTTGTGCTTGATTATAATTAACTGTGTCCCACCAGCAGCTCTAAGCCACCACTGCTCTGCTTCTGTCCCTGTAAGTCCCCCACCTGGTCTTCCTCCCTCTCTCTCTGTGGAAATGCACACACGGCAGAAGAGCTATACAAGCAGCCTCCGAAGTTTCTCTCAGGATGTCTTCAAGGCCCCTTCACGCTTCATCGTGAATGGTTCTCTCTGGTTTTTTTGTAGAATACTATTGCACTGTATAAATGTACAGCAGTCCGTCCTCGTCCTTGGAGGGTGTGAGTCCTGTGGAGACACACTGCTCTACCTCAGCAACAGATCAGATGAGCCCGATGGCTCGGCAGCAAGGACACTCACTCGAGACTGAGGTACATGGGGGGATATGCTGGACGAGGGACAGTTTACATCGCAGTAGGACAGAATGAGTTTTAATCATGAGATTCAGAGCAACGCTCAACTGAAAACTTACGTGTTCCAGGAATTTTTCCTTTAATATTTCGGGGCCATGATTAAAGTGACAAAACCATGGACAGCAAAACCAAGAACTGAGAGTGTTTGGAATTCTGAGCCATGTTGCAAGTACACATCTGTCAGTGCATGTCTACTTGACCTGTTTCCAGTTTGGGAATATTGTAAGGACCTCCATATAAATGTCTTTCTGTGTACAGATGTCTTCATTTCTCTTGGGGGGAGTCCTAGAAGTAAACCGCTAGGTTGTATGATAAATTAATTATCTTTACTTATTAACGAAACTGCTAACCTACCTCCCTGGTTGATTGTACCAGTTTGTTTTTATCATCCAGTATACGGTTCTAGATTCCCCATGCCCTCCAGATGTCTATTTTCTCGACTTTAAACACAGATGCCGTCATCCTCCCTTCTCCGTGTATTTTTGGTTCTCGGTAAGTCCCCTTCTGAGGCAACTACACTGCTGTCGGCGTCTAATGACCTGTTTTTCATGTTGTTGTCACAAGTGCACACACAGGCACTGGTCCTTCCTCAGCACTTTTATAAAAAATGAGTCATGCTCTGCTCCTTCAGGAAGCAGCAAGGCCCCCATCTGTGCTTTTGAGAAGGGCAGGTTTCCTCTTGCTTGTCTATATCACATCTCAGTGGCAGAAATAAAAGGATTATCTCAACCAGCAGAAGTGGGTTTGATTTAACTGTCTGGGGCCCAAGGTGAGACAGTGAAAGATGCTAGTGAGTTCCACAGTGAGTGTGGAGGATGTGCAATGGCAGGGTCCTGGGTGTGCAATGGCAGTCATGGATGTGCAATGACAGGGTCGTGGGTGTGCAATGGTGGGGTCATGGGTGTGCAATAGCAGAGTCAAGGGTGTGCAACAGCAGAGTCATGGGTGTGCAACAGCAAGGTCATGGGTGTGTAACAGCAGTCATGGGTGTGCAACAGCAGGATCGTGGGTGTGCAATGGTGAGGTCATGGGTGTGTAACAGCAGGGTCATGGGTGTGTAATGGTGGGTTCATGGGTGTACAACAGCAGGGTCATGGGTGTGTACCAGCAGGGTCATGGGTGTGCAATGGTGGGGTCATGGGTGTACAACAGCAGGGTCATGGGTGTGTAACAGCAGGCTCTTGAGTGTGCAATGGCAGGGTCATGGGTGTATAACAGCAGGGTTATGGGTGTGCAATGGCAGTGACAGGGGACCACGGTTGGGTGCGTGACTCTTGTGAATGCCACTGCTTCAGTTAAGACCCAGAGACCGGGAAGGAATGAATGGAGCTCACATAACTGTGGTCAGAGTCGAGAGGAAAGATGCCTGCCTCAGCTAGTTTCCTCCTTCACCCATTTTATGTTCACCTGAGGCCTGCAGCCTGTGGGATGAAGACGCAGCGCCCCATTCAGACTAGACCTGGAGGAATTTGAATTTCTGTTGAGCAGCCTTTATTTGTTTGTTTATGTTTTTTTCTTTTTCTGAGGCAGGTCTCACTCTGTAGCCTTGCCATCTCTGGAAGTCGCTATGTAGACCAGGCTGGCCTCAAACTCAACAGCTATCTGTCTAATTTGCTCCCAGAAGAGATTAAAGGCATGCACCACCGTGTCCTCCTCTGGGAGATATTTTTTAAATGGAATTTTGCTGAATTTAATCCTTTGGTAGTAAAGACGGTGCATATTGTTCCAGTGTCCCACAATGTGATCCAGCATTCATATTGACTGAAGATGTTATGATTTGAATCTGAAATGCTTCCCACAGGTTCATTTCTGGGTGTTGGTTCCCCATTAGCTAGCTGTACTGTCTTTCTGGGCAGGGGCTCTGTGACACCTTTAGGACATACAGTCTTTCTGATGGAAGAGGCACAGACCTCTTGTGTCTGCCCGTGACCATGGTTCCCTCTGTGTTCTGCTTCCCATTATGTTATGATGTGAACAGTCACTGTCACATTCCATTGATGCTATGCCCTTCCCTGCCGTAGTGCGATAAAGCCATGAGCCAAAATAAGCTTTTCCTCCATGTAACTATCTTTGCAGGTATTCACTTCAGAACTACATGAAATTCTCTAATATTGTATATAGGTAAAAGAAATTAAACCATAACAAAGAAAGAGACATTTGCACGCCCATGTTGACTATAGCAGGATTCACAATGGCTGAGGGATGAATCAGCCTAGATGCTTATTCAGGGAGGGATGAGAAATAAAATATGAGAGCAGGTTGGAGAGATGGCTCAGCAATTAAGAGCACTTTCGGATCTTCCAGAGGACCCAGGCTCTCTTCCCAGCGCCCACATGGCAGCTCACAAGCATCTGAAACTGCAGTTCTCGGTGACCCAACACCCTCTTCTGGTTTCAATAGGCACCAGGTGCTCATGCAGTATACATGTACGCAAGCAAAGCATCCATATATGTAATGTTATGAATCCTTAAAAATTAAAGAAAAAGCATTGCGCATCAACACTGTGGAATAATGAAGAATGAGGTCTTGTCATTTGCAGCGCAATAGCTTGGGACAATAATCCAGGCACAGACAGGCACCCTCTCTCAGATGTGGAGAGGAGAACGAGTCTACCTGGGGCCTGCAAGGTGGGTCAGCAGATAAAGAAGCTTGCTCCAAACCTCACAACTGGAGCTCCCCAGGACTCATACGGTAGAAGGAACTTCTGCAAGTTTCTCTGACCTCCACGTGAGTGAGTGAGTGAGTGAGTGAGTGTGTGTGTGTGTGCGCGCGCGTGCATACATTTAAATCCACCTGATTATAGAATATTGGAAGGGGAATGGTGGGGAGGTGGCCCACAGCAGTAAACAGAGGTGGAAGGTGAGGATCGACAGCCGAGTTCATCCTCTCACCCTCACACATGTGCTGTGGCAGGAACGCACCTGCGCTCACAATTAGGGAAAAAGAAAGAGTGTAGAGTTTTCATGTCAGGGATTTCATTTAGTGATCAGTGCAACCACAGTTATCAGCAAAGCCAGGCGCTGAATGCAAGGAGCGTGTGGGAAAAAAATGTGTTTACAAGAACTTTCTTTAACAGCAAGTTTTATTCTGGTACTCTAAGTTCATTAGTAGAGCGATTGTCTATACACCTCAGCTTGCACCACAGCACTGAGAGGAGAGGGAGAAAGGAAAGGGAGAGGGAAGGAGGAAGGGGAGGGGATAAGGGAGAGGGAGGTGGGGAGAGGGAAAGGGAGCGAAGAAAGGAAGAAAGGAAATAAGGAAGAATTGGCGGTTCTGTTTTGTTGTTTCTTTAAGGATGGAACAATTAAAACAAAAACAAACAAACCAAAACCTACCATTGAGGTAGAGCATGTCTTGACTTTAATCCCAGCACCCAAGGAAGAGGCAGGTGGATCTCTGTCTGAGGTCAGCCTGGTCTATGTGGGAACTTCCAGACCAGTCAGAGATGTATGGTTAGATCCTGTCTGGAATATTTTTTATTACCTGAAGACAGAGGAGGAGAGAAAACAACCAATACCTTTTACTTTGTAACAGAACTTTCTGTATTGTTGGGTTTGTTACAATGTTTGCACTGTTTGTATTTCGGTAAATATTGATGTGTTATTTGGGCAGTGATGGTATAGGTTATCTTGTTTTCTTTTTCTAATGCTTTTTTTTTTGTTATATGTGTGTGTTACTTACTAATAATAAAACTGAGGACCTCAGGCATGCTTTGTCAACACTATACCACTGATGGATATTATATCTATATCTATATCTATCTATATATCTATATCTATATATCTATAGCTATATGTATCTATACATATATCCTCTCATGTTATTTTTCTTCTCTTGATACAGTTGCACTTAATGCCCAGCTTGCCTTAAGCCCACTGTGTAGCCAAGGCAGCTTTGAGCTTGGAGTCCTCCTGCCTCAGCCCCTTAGGTTTGTTCCTTTATTTTTTCATTCATTGATCCTGTGTGGATATGGTAAGGGGGAATCATGCCACTGTGTGTGTCTCTATGTCAAAAGACAACTCTATTACATGAGTTCTGGGGGATCGAACTCAGGTTGTCTGGCTTGGTGGCAAGTGCCCTTACCCACTGAGCCATCTTGCTGGCCCCTTCTTGCATTTGTGAAAATATACAATTTTAAGAGACTTAAATACAAAAAATATTTTAAACTTTTGGTACAGGAACTAATTTACTCTATCCTACACAAAAAGATGATTGTCAAACTTTCTTTCAAAATATTTATTCCAAGTAAAAATCCATACAGGGTGGAATATACAGGAAGACAGATTCTGGTAAGATAATTAGGGAGAGCCTTGATGGCAGAGTCCTTGGATTGTCAAAATGATAAAACTCAAAGCAATTTTCACATAAGAAACTTTAATTAAAAATAGTGCCATTTCATGCAAATAACAAGACCATGCTGGTCACCAAGTAATAAAAATTAACCCCTTATAACATATATACTTAAACACACAGCTCTTATACAGTTCTCAGAAACAGCTGTTTTATCCCCTAAAGAGATCTTAACTTCTTACTTCTTATTCCTGTGAAAATTATTCAGTGTTTTAATTTTGGTTTTTTTTTTTTTTTTTTTGGCAAGTAAAAGGATATTTTTCCAAACAGCTACTTTCATTCAAATGAAACTCTTAAAATGAATAACCAAATGAACTCTTAACATTTGAATTAATATTTAAATTATTTTTATGAAGGGAAGAATCACTAGATAATGGGTCTCTGGGCAAGAGAGGGGTGGTGAGACTTACGGATGAGTAACATTCAGAGTGGCAGTGAGCTCCAAAGGCCTTCTTCCTGAGAGCACCTCATCAGGCACCCTTCCTCAAAAGTATGCATGAGCACATGTGTGCACACACACAGACAGATACACAGACACAGACACACACACACACACATACATACATCAAGAAAATAGAAGTTGAGTTCGTGGCCTGAGCAGGTACTGAGCACAGTCCAGCCTCTGAACTTGCCACAGAGGAGGCTGGAGAAGAATCCTGGCAGGCTAGGCTGTCCCTGGGACACAGTGACCAGCATAGGAGAGAGGCTCTCTCAGTTTGCAGGCAGCTACCCTTCCAGAGGCCACTCCTTTGTCTCACAGGTTTGCCACTTACTCTGCCCTTTCCTCCAGAGCGGAATCCCTGACTTCTGCCTCCAGGCACTGAAGGTGGTTGGGCTGAGCCTCCTCCTCCTGCTCCTCCTCAGAGCTAGACTCAGAGTCATCGTTGTAGAAATGAATGGTGGCTTGCACTGGGAAGCTGGCCAGCACTTTTTCCCCAGAACTCTGCAGGTATTCTTGACGCTTTGAAATGGGCAAGTAAAGTCTAATATTAAGGAAACAAATAAACAGTCAACCTAAAAAAATAAGGGGGGGGGGGACCCAAGCTCCCACCAAAAGTACCTCATTCCTGTCTCATTCTTGCTTTCTGTGGATATGGTGCTTTTAACTTACTAGAACACAGAACTCAACACCTGCTGAGGGGACTAGCTAAAACCCCACACTAATCCACACAGACCCACCAGCAAAAAGGTTAGCATTAACAGACTACAAAGACTCTGGACTCTAATCAGATGGATGACCAGTCCTCCTGGACAGTAGGTGTTCAATTCTCTGTGTGTGTCTCTCTGTCTCTCTGTCTCTGTGCGCCTTTCTGTCTCTCTGTGTGTATCTTTCATGCCTCTCTCTCTCTCTGTGTCTTTCTGTCTCTCTGTGTGTATCTTTCATGCCTGTCTGTCTGTCTGTCTGTCTGTCTCACTCACACACTCACACACCATGGAAGACAGGAATGTAAACCTCTGAGCTTTGAAGGAAACTTGACTCTGAAACTCTGGCCTGGGGGAAGAACTGACTGTTCTGTTCTAGAGGTGAAGAAAAGGTGGAGGGGTGTGTCCCTTTTAACAGAAGGAAAAGATGCACTTGGGGAAAAACAAAGACAGAAGGAGAGAGGGGGAAGGGAGAAGGGAAGAAGGAAGGGAGGAGGAGGAGGAAGAGGAAGAGGAGGAGGAGGAGGGAGGGAGCAGGTAAAGAGAAAGGTCAAAGGGAGAAAGGACTGGATGAAAGGAAGGCAGAAGAAAGGAGGAAGGAGGGAGAGGGACAGAGACAAGGGACAGGAAAAGAGAAGGAAAAAATTTAAATACATAAAAGTTGGAGCGGGCTGGAGAGATGGCTCAGTGGTTAAGAGCACTGACTGCTCTCCCAGAGGTCCTGAGTTCAAATCCCAGCAACCACATGGTGTGATCACAACCATCTGTAATGAGATCTGATGCCCTCTTCTGGTGTGTCTGAAGACAGATGCAGTGTATTCATATATAATAAATAAAACTTTAAAAAAAAAAAGTTGGAGACCCCAAGTTTTAAACTGAGAATCCCAGTTGTAACCGAAAGTTTTTTTAAAATACCACCCAATAATCTCTCTCTTTTTTTTTTTTTTTTTTCAGAGCAGGGGACCGAACCCAGGGCCTTGCGTTTGCTAGGCAAGCGCTCTACCACTGAGCTAAATCCCCAACCCCAATAATCTCTTAATATTTTTCACTTATTAATTCATTGCCTTTTCCCCTTTGGTCTTCCGAGGAAGTAAGAGTTTCTTGGTTAGTCGCTGCTCACTTTTGCTAGTGCCCTCCTTCCTGTACAGAGGACAGGAGAGTGAGTACGCGGGCTATGGACTGTGTGTGATGACTCTGGCTGTAGAACCCTGAGATCCTACGATTCCAACAGGCACGGCCAACAGCATCTGCGGACATTTCTGATTAACCCAGCTGAGGGAAAGCTCCGGTGTTTCTGAGCAGGAGTGGGAAGTTCTGCCAAACTTGGGCAGAGCCGGCCGAGCTGGGGTATGGCCAGTCCAGCTTGTAATGACACATTGAGTGAAATCAAGAGCTGGTCCCAGAAATATAACAAAGTATCCTTACAATCCCTTGGCAAGGAAGCAAAATAAAACTAGATAATATATTCCACTCCACACTTTGTTGAAAATGCTAATGTGTTCTATCATCACGTGCTTCTCCCCACGAAGTAACGCATTACCTGACAGGATGCTGGAATCCAAAGGCTCCCTTTGACCCCAAGGTTTGTTGGTCCTCCCAAGGCTGAAAAGACAAATGTGTAGAAACACAGGTGTAGTCACGGAGCCCCTGAGGGTGCCATCTTGAAGTTTTAAAAACACAGCGTAAGTCTGTCACCATTGCTAGAATTCTAGCCTTAGAGCTTAAACATTCCACAGCATCCCACGAGTTCTGCTTCCAGAACTTGGTACTGTGAGGGCTCAGACCTTAAATCTATGTGTGTGGTAGTAGTGATGTCACAGCTGTTCCTGGTTGTCAGCATGACCACATCTGGAATGACCTACAATCCAGAATTGGAAGGCTCACCTGTGATCTAAGATCTTGAAGACAGAAGACACAATTTTCTGACCTGGATCTTGGCTTGGGGATCTTGAAGCATAGTGGCTATGAATCCCAGGAGACTAAGGCAAGGAGATCTCTGAGTTCAAGGTCATCAGGGACAAAGCAAGTCCCAGATCCAGCTAGGCGTGGTGGTACCCACCTTCTGCTGGAGACCTACACCATAAGGACATTGGAAGAAGGAATCTCTCCTCTTCCTCATCTGCTTGCCTTGTGGGACTGAGCCACTGCTAGATCCTTTGACTTCCATTCACAGCTGCTGCTGACCATTGTTGGGGAGTTGGACTACAGACTGTAAGTCATCACAATAAATCCCCTTACTATACAGAGACTACCCATGAGTTCTGTGACTCTAGAGATCCCTGACAAATACAAGCGACAATTCTGAAATTTTGGTTTCCTTAAAAAAAAAAACAAACACAGAAATATAAGAATATGCTTTCATTTAATCCCAGGTATGGAGATGTGGGGCTGCTTCGAACCCTCCACGGCCCCTGACTGTGATTTGCCTCATGCGCTAGCAGAGGCATGGTTTTGCCAGCCATAGACAGTTTCTGTGTTGGTTGTTTGGAATTCTGGGAACTTTTCAGAGGGTCTGTAAATGTTAGGACCCCAAGAGGCATGGCGTGTTGGTTGTCGGTAGCTCAGGGGGTGGTTGTAGTTGGTAGTCATGCTCAAAGAAGAAAGTAAAGAAATTAGACTCAGGGACCTGTATCTCTCCCCTTTATCCTTCTTTCTCTTCTAAGTAGTGATGGGTTTCTGATGGCTTTGCAGAGTGGGCTATAGAACTGAAATGGGCTCCACAGTAGTTGCTGTCCATGCCATTTCACCCTGTAGGAGACCTTGGTGCATCAGTATGCATGGTGTGTGTGAGCACGTGCATGTGCATGTGTGTGCACGTGCATGCATGCGTGTGTGTGTGTGTGTGTGTGTGTGTGTGTGTGTGTGTACGCGCGCGCAGTCGTGCACGTGACATCTGTAAATAAGCTGGATTACAGGATGCCCCCGCAGATGTTACAGTGAGTTAAGTTAACAGTGTGTCTCCGTGATACACGGGGAAGAGCTAAGTGAATACACTCGAGGGTCTTCAGAACACAGTCCTTCACATTACTTCTGACCCTTCGGAGCTACAGGAAACCACTTCTGGATTCAGCTGTTTGTAGTTATAAACAGTCCTCTAAAGTGAGGCTCTCACCATGCAATCCTGTCTTGCTGAAGATGACCTGTAGGGGGCAGCAGTGCACATTGTGGTAGATGGCAAAGGCAATGTTAATCTGACCAAAGATTTTTGTTTCCTTAAGTGCCCTGTCCTGATTAACAGGAACTCACAGTTCAAGTTCACGAGCTGTAGAAATTCAACCCCACAAACATGGACTCCTAACTTTTTAATGCCATATTGTTTGTTTGTTTGTTTGTTTACCTTTTCTGGCTTTTTAAGACAGGCTCTCACTACGTAGCACAGGCTGCCCCAGTATCTCACTATGTAGTCCAGGCTAGTCTCACATTTTTAGAGATCTTCCCAACTGCTAGGACTGCAAGCATGAGCCACCACACTGGCTTTCACAAAGACCTTAATAAAAAGTCTCTTCTCACGGAGGGAAACATTGAAACTCTCACGTTTTGGTAATTAAATGGGACCAGAACGATGATAAGCCGGCTAAGCGGTGCTTTAAGGTTATGCGCATCTTCTTAGGCTCTGAGAAACAGGCTCAAGCAGAGAGTTCCAGCCACAAACCTCTAACTGTAAGGCTATGGTGGCAGACCTGGATAATAGAACTGACCTAGGCCCTGGCAGTGTAGACAAAAGCCAAGAGGGAAATGTGCTGAGGCCTAAAACAGCAAGTCTGGGCCGTGGGGGAGACTGTCATGCCACACAGTGAAACATCTATTTAACATCAGATATGCAGACCTGGACCCATCCTTGGAACTAATCTTCCCTTGCTCTTCCCTCTCTCCCCCTTCCTTCCTTGCTTCTTTCCTTCCTTCCTTCCTTCCTTCTTTTCTTCTTTCAATTTGGTCAGGTTATGGTAGCACATGTCTTTACGCCCTGCAAAGACAGGCAGATCTTATGAGTTCAAGGCCAGCCTTGTCTACAAGGTCAGTTCTAGAACAGCCAGAACTATATGGAGAAACCCTGTCTCAAAAAAATCTTTTAGTCTATTTTCCCCTAATCCAGGGGAGGATACAGCTGTCTGGGTTGGGGTGGGGTGGGGCAGCAAGTGGACATAGGCTCCTCTGCTCAAGGAACAAGGCCTTGAGGCCTTTTCTCAAATGTGTATCTTATTCCAATTCCAATCTGCTTGCTGGAAGTCTCGGTACTAGTCACCAAGCCCCAGCCCCTCACAGAATCCTCTACAAAATGGTGTGGAGACTAGGGCTGAGAAATTTTCCTGCTTTGCCAAGAGCCAATGTCATTAGCTAGAAGCCGTGCAGCCCAAGCCCAGGGCACTCACCCAGCCTGCTAGGAGGAACCAGATTTACTGAGGCCTGCTGAGAGCCTGTGTGTGACATCTACAAAGAACTTTCTGGGTAGAGCTGGGAATTTAGCTCCCTGGTAAATCCAGAGCCTAGTAACAAGGAAAGACCCAGGGTGGATCCCAAGATCTCGCCCTGACAAGGGTGTGGGAAGGCAGCCAGTTCTACAATCCCCACAGAACACCAGGCTCCCCCATCCGCCCAAATTCAGGACTTAGCTGCCTTGTGTGAAGTGCAGTCAACTAGAAAGGGGCTTCAAGATAATCACAAGGGGTTTTCTCCTCAGTAGAACAGCAGGCTACCTGCTTCAGGCCGTGTGTATGTACCATGTAGCATTCTCCTCTCCCACACAACTGAGCGACCCCCACACTCACGGTTCACTTCACGAAGAACCTAGCAGTTCGTGAGTTCTTTAAAAAGTCTTACATTTAAGAACTCGAGCCTGAATTCAGTAAGACAGAAAGAATTCTCTTCTGTCACCTAGAAATCTAGAGCAGGAGTTATTGGGACTGTCTGACTGCTGTCCTTTTGTTGGCTTCGTTCTCTACGCTTTATATAAATACTAACTGAATTTAAGCACCCAGTATCCAGAGAAAATAATTGTGAAAGAAAAGCAGAGAGGGACTTTCCCACCCTTGACTTTTGATATCATGTCTGTGTGTACGTTAAGCCGTATCCCACGAGTGTTATGTAAATAGATGCACAGGCCTCCCTAAGCTAACTCCACTGTTTTAAAGGTCAACTTATATTTGAGGATATAGCGAATGTAAGCAAAGCATTCTCTTAATAACTCAGAAGCAATTAACCAGCAATGCAAAGACAAAGGGAGAGCCGTGGCGATTAATCTTTGCTGACAAAGCCCTTTGCTTGAGTGTATTTGCACAGAGAACAGAAGATCCTGCAGGGCCAGACAAGGGTGGGAGCTTTTAACTGCACCGTCGGGCACCTGAGGTGGAAGTCTGCCTTCTTTGCAGTGTGGTACACAACCAGCTTTCCTCTAAGGGTTTTGCCCCTCCCTCCCCCACCTTCTGGTTTACAGAAGAACAACCCCTCCCCCTCGTGTAATTACCATGCAAAGCCTTGTCCTCAGCTGTTTGCCTTTCAAGGATGGAGGAGCAATCGGGAGCCCAATGGGCCCATTAGCACCTCTGTTCACTTGGGCTCTACCAGCCCGGCCTCCAGGCACTTCTGAGTTAGAAGACCAAGCTAAGCAGGAGGGAGGAGTCCTTTCCCCGGCTTTTGGTTTTTTGTTTTTTTGGTTCTTCTTCTTCTTTTTTTTTTTTTTTTCGGAGCTGGGGGGTTTTTTGTTTTTTAAGTTATTATAGACACAGGGCGACTTTCTGGCTTGACTGTTACCTACAACATTCACATTAGCTTACCGGACGTTCAGTTCTGGTCAGATCAGCATCTCTGGGAGGCGACATCCACGGTCTCCACGGGGCTGGAATGGAACTGGAAACAGGTATCAAGAGAGACTGAACCCCCTGGCATTTATGCTGCCTCTCAAATGTTACTATGAGATTGATATCATCGTTATCGATATCAATCACGTTGATATCGTGATATCTGGTGGTCAAAGAGTCCCAGCACACACCATGTTCCCTCGAGGGCTGTCTGCCGACAGGCCAGCCAGTACTTTACCTGTTCCTATCTCCTGCGAAATTCTCGGGGCTATGCTTCCAAGTACACTCTGAGAAGGTAAGCCCCAGATCCAACACTATTATTGGGGCGTTTGTTAGTCGAGGTATTTTTCTCCCAGCATATCTCTCACTGATACCTCAAGATTTTCCAATCCAGCTGGTTGGTTTCAACTACACCACCCCTGCAGCTGGAGACTCCTGATTCTTCAGCTCCTGACTTAGCTTACCATGCCAAAGCGGATGGCGTTTCTGCATCGCCAAGCTGCGCCTTCCCTACCTCCCCAGCTAATCTGATTTCCTTAAACTTCACAGCTTTAAAGATAGCTCCGCTGGGTCTCAGGGATGGACCCAACACTGAGCCCCGGCATAGGGCAGGAAACTGTCACTTTGTGATAGACCGCGGGATCCTTTTTATAAATTTCTTATAGGGCCCCCAGCTTCCAGTATTTCCCAGCTGGACCAATTTCAGATCCTCAATAAACTCAAGTGTTGGCGGACTTCCTTGCCAGATATCCGCGGAGTCCCTGCACTTCCGACCGGAGTTTGCAGTAGCTAACCCAGGCTAGGGAGCTCACTCAGTGTCTGGGTGCACCTCCACCGGGGCCGTTGGACACCCTCACCTTTCTGGCCCGCGTGGCAGCGGTGGCCTCCCGGGATCATCCCCCGGACAGTGGGAGATGCGTCCCTGCGCCTCCCGGGCTGCGGCCGCCTCGGGTCTCATGGTGCGGGCGTCGCGCGAGTCCCGCAGCCCGACGGCGCCTGGTCCCCCCTGGCCCAGCGCGCTCACCTACCGGCTCGCTCCGCGCCAGGTTTAAAAACAGGGGCGGAGCGGGGAGGGGACTCGGGAAACTGCGCCCGGGAGGGGAGGGGGAGAGCAAGGGACCGCGGGAAGGGACAGAGGAAGCAGAAGGTGGAGACCAGAAAGGCTCAAGGAAGAGAGCGGGGTCCGGACGGCGGGGAGGGGTGTGTGTGGAGAAGAGACAAAAGAAAACCCGGAGGGTCACTGGCGGAGCGGGAAGCTTAGGACCCCGCAGGCGGACGACAGGGCCTCCGGGATGACGGGTGGCGACTACGAGCCCCGAGGGACAACTGTCCCCACTCCCGAGCAACAGCAACTCGTGGGCCTGCTGCCCTCGCGGCTCTGGTCCCTAAAGTATTCAGACACACCCCGCACCCTAGTTTTCCCAGAGTCTCCCTTTCCGCACTGCGAGAGGTCGTGGGTGTGGGGCCCAGAGTCCTTGCTACACTGAGGGTCCAGAGAGCCCCACGACAGCTCTGTGGGTGACAACTGGATAGGAAGCCAGGCGAGGGTGTAGGCGCAAGCCTTAAGATGGGGGATTGCTTCCTGTGGGGGTCACCAGGCAGGACCCTTGGGCACGCCTTTGCCCAATAACCTGTTCCCCAGTGCCAGTGAAGACTGTAGGTTGGACTGTATTGTTTAAATTAAGTGTTTGTTTAAAAAAAAAAACTGAGACAGATGAGGAATAAAATGATTACATATAGTTTATTTAAGATCTGGGGAAATTTTAATGCTAATTGCGAGCAAACAAGAAAGAGGGAGAAATTTTATTCACAGGGTTTAAAAACCCTGAGCATAAAGCAGGAGGCTGGGATGGACAAACGATATGAAGTCACTGAACACAGTAATGTGTCAGTTGTTTTTGTTGTTGTTTTAATAACAAAACATCTAGATGTGGGTGCCTTTTAAAGAACTTTGTGTTAGCCCAAAGAAAGAAAAGGTACCTAGTCACAGCCAAGTGTTCCAAATATTATGTAAAGGGAGGATTATATACCTAATAAGAACACATTTGTGTTGGGGCTGGGGATTTAGCTCAGTGGTAGAGCGCTTACCTAGGAAGCGCAAGGCCCTGGGTTCAGTCCCCAGGTCCCCAGCTCCGGGGGGGGGGGGCGGGGGGGGAAAAAAAAAAAAAGAACCAAGAACACATTTGTGTTAAGCTATCGCTCAGGAGGCAGAGGCAGCAGGATCTTTGTGAGTTCAAAGCCAGCCTGGTCTACAGAGGGAGTTCCAGGACAGCCTAAGGATACAGAGAAACCCTTTCTCAAAAACATAAATAAATAAATAAATAAATAAATAAATAAATAAATAAATAAATAAATAGTGCAGGCCCTTTTCTCTCTCCTACTCCTGTGTCTGTAAACCAGGAGCTCTACGGAGTTCTGAACACTATGGAAAATTAAATAAAAGGTTATTTTTAGGTTATTTTATCTTGTTGTGTTTTACCTGCATGCAGGTCTGCCCACCACATACTGCCTGGTGCCTTTCCATCCTCTGGAACTGGAGTTACAGATGGTTGTGAGCCACCATGTGGGTGGTGGGAATCAAACCTAAGTTCTCTGCAAGAGCAACAAGTGCCCTTAACCACTGAGCTGTCTGTCCAGGGTGCCTTGTATCTCCCTGGATACAAGGTTTAGGAAGATGACAAATGGCTTCTGAGGGGCTACTTAGGGCTACTTTATTTTTACATTCATTCATTCATTCATTTATTTATTTATTTATTTATTTATTTATGTGTGTGGGCAAGGCATGTGCAGGTCAGAGGACATCTTGCAGGGGTCCATTTTCTGTCTCCCAGGTGGATTCTGGGTATCAAACTCAGGTAGTGAGATTTGATGGCAAGCATCTTTATCTGCTGAGTTATCTTGTTGACCCGGGTTTAAGGATTTTTAAAATGTTTTCTAAATTTCCAACAATGAATATATGGCCTTTTTTACTGTTGCAAAATAGAATACAAATTTACCATCTTAATCATTTTCAAATCTACACCTAGGTGAGATAAAGTACTCACATCTGGCCTTCTAACACCCACTTCCTACTCAGAAGCTTTTGATCCCTCACTGAGGCTGATCCTGCTTAGGACTCAGGTTCCCCTCCCCCACTTAGGTAACCACCACTCTAATTTCCCTATCTATAAATGTAACTGTTGGGTTCCTTTGTGGAGCATAAAATGTTGTCATCCTCATTCCAAGCCTACAGATTAGGCATTATCTTCAGTCTGCAGATTAAGAAACGAGATCTTGTTCGTGGGCAGGAGAGATGGCTCAGTGGCTCGGAGCTGTAACCGATCCTGCAGAGGATTGGGTGGGGCTCAAGTACTCTTATTAGGTTTTTCTCCACAGGCTATGACTTTGGGGGAAACCTAACGCCCTCTTCTGTGGGCACCTGCACTCAGGCACATACCTGCATGTTGTGCCAGGAAGCATGCGTGAACCCCTAAAGACCACCACGCAGCTGACTCTGATGTAACCTCATTAGGGTCTCTGCATTACAAGCTCGGGCTTGGGTGCTCTGTCAGCCCTGACATAGCAGGGCAGGAAGGTGGAGCAGCCCCCAAGCCCTCATCAGGATAAGGTTTTATGGGGAATGGCAAGCAAACAGGTGGGTGCTTTGAAGCAAAACCATGAACAATCACAAACTGTCTGAAAGTACACCGGAAACAATCAGACTAATCTTTGATTGACTGTTGCTAGGGAGTAACTCTGGGGTATGGTCCAAGGACAAGCCATGGGGTCCTTCCTGGTTCTTGGGTGTAGCTTGGGTTCAGCTGTAGGTCAAATTCTCAGTTTCTTTTTCTTTTAAGATGGAGTCTTGTTCCAAGATGGAGTAGGTTTGGCCTCTCATGCCCTCTAGACACACTGGCAAGTATAGTTTTAAAAGTAGAAGAAACTGGTATTCAGAATAATTCAGAAAGATTTTTTTTTTTTAAATCACTGGGGTTTGGAGAGATGGCTCAATGGTTAAGAATACTGACTACTCGGGGTTGGGGATTTAGCTCAGTGGTAGAGCGCTTGCCTAGCAAGCCCAAGGCCCTGGGTTCGGTCCCCAGCTCCGAAAAAAAGAAAAAAAAAAAAAAAAGAATACTGACTGCTCTTCCAGAGGTCCTGAGTTCAATTCCCAGCAAACACATGATGGCTCACAACCATCTGTAATGGGATCCGATGCCCTCTTCTGGTGTGTCTGAAGACAGCTACAGTGTACTCATATAAATAAAAAAAAATCTTTTTAAAAAATTATTTTAAATCTTGAACTCAGGGTGTCACTCAGTGGTAGAGCAGTTTCTAGAATGTATAGACCCTGAGCTTGATTCTCAACAGTGAAAGAAAAATAATGTCATCTCATATGTCTGAAACGGCTTCCATGCTGTGCACGGCTCTGAGAATGGACAGCAGGAAGTAAGGCTGAAGCAGACACAAGGAAAGGAAATGACCACTTCCCGGCTTGTCTTCCCACTGTTTATGTAAAAATACTCCACCCTCTTAGATGTTTCGGCCGGTCCGCTCAGAGACCGGAAACCTCTGATGGCTGAGGGCATCTTAACTCTTTGTCTCTTAGAACTCACCCTAGGTCAGTGTCTGAACAAGAGTTTTTAATTAAAGACAAGAGGTCGAAATAGGATCTCTGTTTATTTCCCAGCTTGTCACCCGAGGTGGGACTGATACCCTTGAAAGTTGGTAGATTTCCCGCGATTATACTCCATGACTACTTCTCACATAGAGCTCTGCCCTGGATGCAAGAGCTTGAGAAGCTGTTATGCTCGAATACTGGACAACACACAAAAGCCCGTATATCCTCGATGGCTTTAATTGTGGATTGTGTCTTTTGCTGTAATCTGTTTGAATATTACACAGGATCCAAGAACAGGAGCAACCCAGGGTCTCATGAATACTAAGTGACCTACCACTAAGCCCTAGCCCAGCTACTTTTTCAATTAATCCCTGCATCTGTAGAATGTACTAAAAACAAACAAGAGAGACAGAAGAGACGCTACATCCATGGTTCAGAGTGAAGCGCACTGGCTGCTCTTGCAGAGACCCCAGGCTCCCAGAGCCCACAGGGTGGTTCACAAACAACTGTAACCCCAGTCCCAGGAATCTGACATCCTCCTCAGGCCTCGGTGGGACCAGTCTTGCATGTGGTGCACAGTCACACATCCAGGGAAGACATTAATCATATAAAGTAAAAATGATCCCTCATCAACATAACTACTATTTGCAACAGATGAAACTCACAATCTATTAAAGCACAGAACTGTGTCCAACTCCAGCAGATACATCTATAATACAACCCCTGCCCCTAAGGGTCAGGAATCTTTTTAAAAGAGAGAACAGACAAAGTATCAGGGGAACAGGAAGTTCACTGTGAGATTGTTTCCCCGGCAAATGTCAGAAGTTACACCATCCAGTCTTACCAACATGACTGTCTAAACATGACCTGAACAGGGATGACACCAGTAGACATGCTAACATGGAGGGGGGTGGGGAGCTCATAAGGTCTCCACTCTACCCAAGGAAGTACAGGCAACTGAGGAATGCTGAGAGCAGGAGAAATAGTCTCCCCCACAGAAGAGCACACCAATTGGTTATCCAGTATCAAATGGTCAGCCCTGAAAGCATATATACAAATAACATCTATACATATTGAGCAGGTTGCATTTGTGTGTGTGTGCATGTGTGTGTGTGTGTGTGTGTGTGTGTGTGTGTGTGTACAATTAAGGAAAAAGAAGCCATGTATTTGAAAGAGAAAAGGAAAAGGGGGTGATGATGTAATTATATCCCAGCATTTGGTAGGGAGAGGCAGGCAGATAGATCTCTGTGAGTTTAAGGCTAGCCTGGTCTACATAGTGAGTTCCAGATCAGCCAAAGCTATTTAGAAAGACCTTGTATCAAACAAAAAAAGCACACACAGTTGGGCTGTCTAGATGGCTCAGTGGGTAAAGTCACCTGTTACTCATCGATGCAAGCCTGGTTCCACAGAGTTGCTCTCTGTATTAAAACATCTAAAGCGCACAGAAGCTGAATTTGGATCGAATGAACCTCAGAAACCATTTGAACACTTGGATCTTATCTGTTATGGTGACTTGTCTATCCTTCACAGTTTTCAAATTTTCACTAATTAAGCATATATTGATGTATCTAGAAACTTGTGGATATACCTTGAACCATAAGCAAATATTCTGTTACAACAACTGCCCAAGTTTTAACCATGGAGATTTTACATTTCTTCTAGCATAAGTAGAAAAGAAAAAAATTTAAGACAAAAGACGGAAGACGGCATGATACTGTGCTCATGAGCTGGCCACTGTCCTCAGGTGCTGGCCACTGTGCACATGCACTGGCCTTCGTGCTCCTGTGTTGGCCACTGTGCACATGCTCTGTGTATGAGAACACTGTCACTATCTTCAGACACACCAGAAGAGGGCATCAGATCCCATTACAGATGGTTGTGAGTCACCATGTGGTGGCTGGGAATTGAACTCAGGACCTCTGGAAGAGCAGTCAGTGCTCTTAACTGCTGAGCCATCTCTCCAGCTCCTTAAAATAAAATTTTAACTACATTTAGGTATTTATGAGGAGGGTTTGCACCCACGTCACTGCTTGGGTGCTCACTTGTGAGGGGCAGGCGGTGGCTTCTGAGAGTCAGTCATCTTCTTCCGTGATTTGGGACCCAGGGATTGAACTTAGGTCATCAGGTTTCCCAGTGAGGACCTAGATCTGTGGAGCCATCTTGTCAGTCTTCCTAATTGTCTTAGCAACAATAACCATAACATCAGCAGCAGCAGCAGCAGCAGCAGCAGCAGCAGCAGCAGCAGCAACAGAGTAGAGTCAAAAGGGTCCTGTTAGGACTTGAATCTAAAGTATCCCTTACAGATCTGTGAACTGATGGTATATTTCCATCTGGCAGTATGTTCTCTCTTGATAACTAAGCTAATAGCATCTATCATTATTAATCTAATGGTCATAGAACCAGCCCCCTGAGGATACAGACAGACAACTGTACACATATTTTGATGGGGGTTGAAGTGAGAACAGCATCCACGACTCCTGGAAATGTGTATGAATACTCTAACCTTAGAAATAAAAGTAAATCAAGGCAGACTTGATGGCATACACCTATAGCCCCAGCACCCAGGAAATGGAAGCAGAAGATTGGTCGTCAAAGTCATCCTCAGCTAATAGCAAATTCTAGGCCAGCCTTGGAACCAAACAACAAAAGAAACAGCAGCCAGCCCAGCAGTGGTGGCCTTTTTTTTTTTTTTTCTTTTTTTTGGAGCTGGGGACCAAACCCAGGGCCTTGCAGTTGCTAGGCAAGCGCTCTACCACTGAGCTAACCCCGGTGGTGAAGCCTTTAATCTAGCACTTTTGAGGCAGAGACAGGCAGATCTCTGAGATTAAGGCCAGTCTGGTCTATAGAGCAAGTTGCAGGATAGTCAGGGATACACAGAGAAACCCTGTCTTGAAAAACCAACCAACCAACCAACCAACCACCCAACCAACCAACCAACCAACCAACCAACCAACCAACCAAGAAACCAAAAAAAACAAAAAAAGTGAGCAAACTTGCCTAGCATTCCACCCTTCCCTACAGTGTAATGATGTTCACTCTTAGTCCAGGGCCTCACATCACTAGCAGCTACATCTTGCTAGGACAATGACTAAGTGTAATAGATACTCTATAAATGTCTCTTATGTGAACAAGCTGTATTTCATTGCTAAAGTGCTTGTCTTTCTTCCTACATTTGATAAAACCTTTTTTTGTTCCCAGAGCCCAGGACAATCTCCATGTCGTATATGGTGAGTTTGGCTGCACTTAAGATCACAAACACAGTGCCCTGCATGAGACAGAAGTCTAGGCAGGGATCCATAGCAGGGGTCTTAACTGCTGAGCCATCTCTCCAGCTTCTGTCACAGTCAGGGGACAGAGGGAGGTGAATGCCTGTGATCAGCTTTCTGTTTTTATTCAGCCAGGTGCATGGAATGGTGCAATCCAAGCTGCATATGAGGCCAGTCTTGCTGTCTCAACTAGCCCAGTCTTGAAGGCATGCCCAGAGGTTTGTCTTCTATGTGCCTCTATGTCCTGTCAAGTTAGCAATCAAATTAACCACACAGACACGGGCACTGAGAGACCAGATCTTTTGGATTCAGACTCCATCTTAGAGAACCTGACCTAAGGTTAAACCCGAACTAACAGGTCCATTGCCTAGCAGCAGTTTCCAGGTTACCCCGCCACAAATCTGCACTCCCAGGTTACAAACCCGCCCCTGACACTTCACTTCCTAACAACCACCAATCAGGAAAAAAGCAGAAGTTAAGGTTATGGTCTGGCATCCAGCCCCAGCCAATTATGTTGAAGGCCATAATGAATGGCCCCCCAGTCAGATGTGAACCAAGCTAGATACCCCCTTCTTGCCTCTATAAATGCTTGCCTAAAACTAGGCTCAGGGCTCCACCTTCCTGCTGCGTCAGGGTTGGTGGGAAGCCCAAGCCCGAGCTTGTAATAAAGAGACCTTAATGTGATTGCATTGGAATTGATTCTTCGGTGGTCTTTTGGAGTTCATGAATGCTTCCTGGCACATCAGCACTAGCCCCACTCAGGATGATTCACTCCCGTGAACTAATTGACTCCCAGAGTCCTAATTGACTCCTAGCACCTCCTTGACAATGCGGGAATTAGGCTTAAATATGAATTTTCAGCTGGGGGACACCCACAAATATGTAGTATAATACCTTGTCTTTCAGAATAAGACCCAAATGTGGTATGCATCACATTTGCTTGTGTCCTAGTGTGAACCTGATCACATGACCAGGCTAAGTTGCAAGGAAGCACAGTTATTATTCTGTGTTACCCTTCATCTAGTTGAAAATGTAACAGGTAGAGAAAGACCGGAACAGACATGAAGAGACAGCTAGGACTCTATCTGGTCTTGTAAGATGCTCTGTGGACACTTGAGTTGTGTTTTATAAAAGAGCAGTGTGAGAGGTTGCCTTGGAGGACTCTGCCAAGGGGTCCCTCTGAACAATCAAGCCATGCGACAGCGCTAATATAAAAGGAAGTTGATTTGGGACCTGGGGGAGGGGGTAGAGCCTGAGGAGGGAGGGGGACAGAGAAGGACAGAAAGAGAGAGGAGGAAGAGAGAAAGAGGGAAAGAGGCTGGGACACATGGGGAAGAGAAGGAGGCAGAGATCAGATGGAGAGAGAAAGGAAAGATGAAGATGAGAAGCCAAACCCACTCCATCATCTTAAAAGAAAAAGAAAAAAAGGCCTGCAGCTGAACTCAAACTGCACCCAAGTACCAGGAAGGACCCCACCACGGCTTGTCCTTGGCCAGAGTTGCCCCCTAGCTACTTCCTAGCAACAGTGAATCAAAGATTAGTCTGATCGTTTCAGATGTACTTTCAGACGGATTGTGGTTGTAAACCATCTTGCTTCAGATCACCCACCTGTCGGCCTGCAATAGACATTCAGTTAGACGCTTGCCTAGTTGGACACTCCCTCACTAATTCCCATTCCCTATAAACCCTGTCCTGCTGAAGGTTGGAGACTGCTCTGCCTTCCAGTCTTGCTATGTCAGGGTTGAGTTGGGGGAGAGCCCAAGCCCAATCTTGTAATAAAGAGACCCTAACGTGATTACATCAGGAACGTCTCCTTGGTGGTCTTTTGGGGTTCATGAATACTGCCCAGCACAACAGAGAGAGAGAGAGAGAGAGAGAGAGAGAGAGAGAGAGAGAGAGAGAGAGAGAGATTGAGAGAGAGCTTTTTATAGCAAGCCAGGTTCATCCCTGGCTGTTGCTAGGTAACTGTTAGGTGGAGCCTAGGTGAAATGCTAACAACCTGCTAGAGGGAGGGAATATTATCAATGGGGAACATGTTGATGTGTCACTATATTGTCCCAGGGAGCAATGGGAATCTTTAAAGATACAACGGAAGCATTTTTTTTTTAAATTAACTTGAGTATTTCTTATTTACATTTCAAGTGTTATTCCCTTTCCCGGTTTCCGGGCCAACATCCCCCTAACCCCTCCCCCTCCCCTTCTATATGAGTGTTCCCCTCCCCATCCTCCCCACATTGCCGCCCTCCCCCCAACAATTACGTTCACTGTGGGTTCAGTCTTAGCAGGACCAAGGGCTTCCCCTTCCACTGGTGATCTTACTAGGATATTCATTGCTACCTATGAGGTTGGAGTCCAGGGTCAGTCCATGTATAGTCTTTGGGTAATGGCTTAGTCCCTGGAAGCTCTGGTTGTTTGGCATTGTTGTTCATATGGGGTCTCGAGCCCCTTCAGGAAGCATTCTTTTACATTTATTTTTGCAGGGCTAAACTGAACTCAGGGCCTCATGTATGCTAGGCAAGTGTTAACCAACTGAGCCACAGATCCAGATACACTTATTTAATTAATTCTTATTTAATTAATTTACTGTTGCAGGATATTTGATCACACTGTGAATCTCAAGATTGTGTTATTTACTGAAAAAACAAACAAATCACGTTTCTAGACGTGTTGTGGCTCAGCCCTTAGCACACGCCTTTAATCCCAAACACTGAAGGTAAAGGTAGTCTGTAGAAGGAAGCAGCCATGTTTGAAAGTGATGTCTAATTGAGTGGCAGACAAAGTGACAAATCTGAGACGATTTGACAGAATAGCATATACCCAGCTCTCATGAGAAGAAAGAGGAAAGAGAATCCTCTTAAGAGGAAGAGACAGCATATGTGCTGGAGAGATGGCTCAGTGGTCAAGAGCACTGACTGCTCTTCCAGAGGTCCTGAGCTCAATTCCCAGCAACCACATGGTGGCTCACAACCATCTGTAACGAGATCTGATGCCCTCTTCTGGTGTGTCTGAAGACAGCTACTGTGTACTTATAAATAATAAATAAATCAATCTTTAAAAAGAGAAAGAGCAGCACAGAGAGAAGAGGAGAAAGGAGGAGTCACTGTCATCTCATCTGGTTCCCAAGAATGTCAAAGTCTCTGGACATCTGTCTCCACGGGAGTCACCCTGAACAGTTCTCCTTACAAGTTGCAGAGAGACAGAGAGCGAGCTGGACACAGGTGAAGACAGACTGTGCCAGGAGATTAGAATGGATTGCCAGAGTTAGTTTGAGGCCAAGCAGAGCAAACAATCAGTGGCTGAGGGAAGCCGGGTTGAATCTGTCAGCTTGGAGAGGAGTCTGAGCCAGAAAGTTGAGTTGAACCAGCCAGCCAGAGACCAGAAAGAGCTCAAAACCGTGAGCTTATTCAGCAGCAAATCTCAGGGGCTGAAACACTCTAAGCCTTGATTACATTGTTACAGAGGCTAGAAGCTTCCAGGTGTAGGCCTCGGTTAGCAGACTGAGGCAGTGAGCCTCAGAGACAACCATGACCTCTGGAAAATAAAAGCTACATATACAGGGGTTATGGAGGCAAAGTTTGGAGGCCATTCAGAGCCTGTCTCATATGGGTACACAGCTCATATATATACAGCCATCAAAACTAGATAATATTGATGAAGCTAAGAGGTGCATGCTCATAGGAACCGGATATAGATCTCTCCTGAGAGACACAGCCAGAACATGTCAAATACAGAGGCGAATGCTAGCAGCAAACCACTGAACTGAGAACTGGACCACTGTTGGAGGAATTAGAGAAAGGATGGAAAGAGCTGAAGGGGCTTGGAAACCCATAAGAACAACAATGCCAACCAACCAGAGCTCCCAGGGACTAAACCACTACCTAAAGAGTACACATGGACTGACCCATGGCTCCAGCTGCATATATAGCAGAGGATGGCCTTGTTGGACAGCACCAGGAGAAGAAGCCTTTGGTACTGCCAAGGCTGGACACCCCAGCGTAGGGGAATGCTGGGGGGGGTTAGGGAGGGGAACACCCATATAGAAGAAGGGGAGGGGAATGGGATAGGGGGCTTATGTCCAGGAAACTGGGAAAGTGAATAACATTTGAAATGTAAATAAAAAATATCCAATAAAAAGCTACGTTTAAATGCTTAACCATAAGTTCAGAGTCTAGCCCTCATATGGATAGCCCACAAATACCTGTACTTCAGCTGTAAGAGATCTAATGTTCTCTTTTGGTCTCCAGAGAGTTCACACGTATGTGCATCGTCTTACACAGACAACACATACATATACATGAAACATACATGAAATAAGAATGATTTTAAAATATAAATGTAAACTATATTCCTTGGGAAACTAAAATGTGCATTAAGTGCATATGCCAATATACATGCCAAAAATAAAGCAAGAGAAAGGTCTCTGCTTCGGGCCCAGATCGAGCAGAGTAGCCGCACTCTGGTGAAACTGGCCGGTTGGTAGGATTGGATATCCCACCCAGCACGGCATGCTTGAAGTACAGCCAATCTTAAATCTCCTGCCTCATTCCACGTGTGGGTAGGGCCACAGCCTTCCCTACCTGAGCCTCTCTCCACTCTGATCTGTGTGACACCCTGCCTCCAGATGATTTTTCCTGTGCTGCATTTTGCTGTAACACCTTTGTGCTGGGACTGTAGGTCTGTGGCAGGACAGTGATTAGCATATGCAAGGCCTCAGATTCACCTTCCCAACCTAGGTGCCACTAACACTAGAGAACCACCAGTCAGATGACCACCCACACCATTTCGAAGGTCATATGCCTAGGTATTAGAGATCGGGGCTTTTGTTAATCTTTTATTTGGTTGCTTTTTTGAGATAGGTTCTCCAAAAATTCGTGGCAATCCTACTGCCTCAGCTTCTCTGGAGCTTGACTTATGGATGTGAGCCGCCATGACCTGGCTTTAATTTAACTCATAATATAACCAGCTTCAAACTTGTCTGCTTTTAGATTCTAAGACCACCTTAACTCACAAACATACTCTCCATGTAGAATGCACTTGCCCAGTTTTACCCCTAGGCCAGCTGGGTCAGAGGTTGGGACTGCCCCCTCCCTTCCCTCCAACCACCCCCTGCAGGAAGGGAGAGGTTGAAGGCCTCTGAGTTCTTACCACTGAGCTCCCCACGGCCAGCAGTTGAGGTCCTAGCTAGTGAAGGGAAGAGGAGGTGGAAGTGGATGGGATGGGTCTGGCCTGAGCAGAAAGGTCTGCTCTTAGAGCCTACAGCTGCTGTCCCTTTTCCTCATGAGTAATTTTGGGGTTTTGATGAGGATTTCCACCCTGTGCCCCACAATGCTGGTGAAGGTTTGTAACTTCTTCGTCCTCCTGGAGGCCCAGCACTTCCTCTGCACCCCCCCCCCCCATAATATGGCCTTAAACATACTTCTGCAGTCTCACACAAATATTTATGTGAGGTGGTGTTCTTGGCACTGACTGTAAAATCAAATATTAATCAATTCTGAAACATACAGAAGACACCTGTGACAGTTAGTTTTGTTGTCAGCTTGACATATCTGGGAATCGGAAACCTCAAGAAACAATGCCTTCACAAGGCTGGTTTATAGAGCAGATAAATCCTTGGCGGTATTTTTCTTGATTTATGCAGGGCTCCGCCCACTGTGGTTGTAGTATGCCTGGGCAAGTGATCCTGGTTTGTATAAGAAACCTAGCTGAGGAAGCCAGGAAGGGTAAGCCAGTGAGCACCTCCTCCCCTATCCTGGGCTCTTCATCAGTTCCTGCCTCCACCAGATCTTACCCTGACTTCATGACAGGCTACAAGTGGGAGCTGAAATAATCCTTTTCTCCTCATGCACTAGCACAATACTCTGTTCCACAGTACCAAATATTATTCACCGTATGTACTCTTTATGCAAAACCAAGCACACTAGTGTGCAGATTTGCCTTCAAGTAGCCTAAGAATTAACTTACAACTTATTGTTAATAAATGTTTGATTTTTTAAACTATGTAGCTATACATCGGGGTTGTGAGAAAACTCAGGGGTGCTACGTTCGGGAGTGGAAAATTTAGGAAGCGCTGTTCTAGGTAACTACTTAAGCCTGGGAAGTAGGTTTCCCGTGTGGGCATCTCGCAATTCCTACTGGATGAGCAGAAATGAGGGTAGCTTATACACCCACTTGGGGCTGCCATCTTATGTGAGGCCGGCTTTCCCAATTATAATAGTTGGGACCTGATAACGCGGAGGTTGGCTCTGGAACTGAATTGCTAGACGCTGCGTGGGCTATCTGAGCAACTGTCTTCTGGTACTGGGAAAAGACGCCGCAGGGTGGTACCCCGAGGCAAATGTGTCTGGCACGCGAGGCAGCGCGATTGGCTTTGCAGGGGACGGGGAGCTCTGGATCCAGATTGCAGGGGCAGGCTGCAGCCTGGCGGCGCGTTCCCGAGGCGCGGGCTGCTTGGCGCAGTGCGCATTCCCGCGCGCTGCTCGCCGCGGCCGCCAGGGGGCGCAGTGGGGTCTCAGCGCGACCACCCTGCAGAGCGGGCGGCCGCGCCCCAGGCTACGAGGTAAGCGAGGCGCCGCTCTGGAATGTGTCGGGAACTCGCCGGCGGGCTGGGGCCCTCGAGCGGCGGGATGACGGGCCTGGCCTGTACGTCGTCCCGGCACTGCAGCGTAGGTGGCGGTCAGCAGCCATAGCGTTGCGAATCTGGCTTCGGCGCCGGGGGCGGGGCTTCCGGTGGGGCCTCATCCGGGAAACCTCGCTCCACTTTCATTGCGCATGCGTGCCGCCGCGAGACCGGAAGCGCCTCCGCCCTCCTGAAAGAGGAAAGCAATTGCGTAGGTGAAAAAAACTTCTAAGTAATATAAGAGACAACTGATAAGTGATCAAAACCATTTCAGCATACGTCAAAGATGAAGGATTAGTGTCCGTAGGTGGAAACTGAGGATTGAGGGTAACAAAAAAGTCAAAGAGGACAGGGAGGACGCACACCACATGACGTAATGCCTGATTTCTGCTGGGCGGAAAGATACTCAGTATCTCTCCAAGAGCCAGAGCACAGGCTGTGCCTTCAAACCGCCGTGGGGCTCTGCTAGTCTGTGGGGAAACAGACATCCGTGCTGATGAAAGGTGGAATCACTCTAGTAAAGGGAATTTTGATGATGTCCACGCACTTCGTATATATTTGTCCTGTACCTACTAACCCTTCAGGAACACCGCAATAGGGAGGCTTGTGAATCTCAGTGTAGTCGCCTGCAGGGGCACAGCTCTGTAGACAGCGTCAGTGCCAGCACACCAGTAATTGGTTGAAGGAATCCGCAATGCAGCACCATTCGTTTGGGCCGAAGAGATGTCATCTGACAAAGAGTGATTTCTAGATTTCACCGGCAAATGGAAGGAAGCTAGGCATACACGAATGCTGTGGAACTATTATTTTGTGTGTGTGTGTGAGAAGGGAGAAGTAGTAAAAACTTACCACTTTTAATGAAAGAATGTAGGGAAGATTTTAAATGGGTTTTGTCTTTTCAAGACCTGGGATTTGTCTTAAGCCAAATTCTGGGGTTAGGGGTGCAGCTCTGTGGGGGAGGATTTGTCTATCTGAGTCAGGACTAGGTTCAGTCCCCGATACTCCTCCCTCAAAGAATAAGAAAATAATTATCCTGGAGAAATGAAAGAAAGTGAAAGGCCTCTTCAAACAGGAAGACAGTTTATGCAAAGCCGGGGGTGGGTGGGGGGGTGGGGATTGGATAAACAGTATTTATAACGAAACACCATCAATGAAAGTAATACCATTATCTTCATTTGAGGTTTCTCTAAATCACTTTTTTTTTTTCTGGTTCTTTTTTTCGGAGCTGGGGACCGAACCCAGGGCCTTGCGCTTCCTAGGTAAGCGCTCTACCACTGAGCTAAATCCCCAGCCCCTAAATCACTTTTTATTATTTAAGAAAATAAACCAAGGTAAATTCCAGGTATCTCAGACATTTTGTAATAGATACAAACGTATTTTCAAAGTGTTATGAAAGCATCAGCGTTGGTAGAAATGTGGCCAGAGGGTTTTTGGGTTTATTGCTTGGAATTCTTGGTCATCCATACAATTACAGCTGAGGGTCACCAGCTTTTCTGTAGTCTGTGTAGACATGGCTTCACAAGGAACTGAGGTGGACAATAATAATCTAAAGCTACCTCCTGAAGCTTTCAGCACAAGTGAGGGGCATCTGTTAGGGTCCTGTCTCTCCTCTTGGTGGGGTCTTTCTCTCTCTGATACACAGGTTTTAACTCTCATATAGGTCTTTGTCACTGAGAGACTTTGTAAGCATTTCTGAGGGGTGTGTGTGTGTGTGTGTGTGTGTGTGTGTGTGTGTGTGTGAGATAGATAGATAGAGAGAGAGAGAGAGAGAGAGAGAGAGAGAGAGAGAGAGAGAGATGATGATGTGCAGGGGATGGAGAGGGAGAGCGCTGTGCCTGTTTCCTGAGTAACCCACAGGAGGATGTCTGGGGTCCTGGTCTGCCACTCATTCCCTTGAGACAGGGTTCCTATTTATCTGAATGCCAGCAAGCTCCAGCCATACCCCATAGTGCTGGAGTTACAGGTGCACGTGTAGCTATGCCCAGCTTTTTATGTGGGTGCTAGGGATTTGAACTTGGGTGTTGACCCTTGTGCAGCTAGTGTACTTACCCCACTCCTGTACTTACCCCTCATTGTTTGTTTGTGTGCACGTGTGCATGCGCGCATGTGGGTAGTTGTGCTTTCCTTGAGTGGTAAGCAGACACCTTCATGTCTGGTCCTTTGGAACTGAGTTATAGACTTGCTAGCTCCAGTGTAGGTGCAGGGAATTGAACCGCGGTCCTTTGGAAGAGCAGCCACTGCTTTCACCACTGAGCCATTATCTCTCCAGCTCCATACTATCTTTAAAATTGCCAATCGTTTGGGCAAACATATAGCATTCAACAATCCTGATATCCGTTGGCCATTTGAACAGGCTGGGCAGGGGTTTTAGAGCTCCTCTTTGTTCCTGCAGCATGCTGTAGTCAGTTACTGCTGCATCGGTCCGTGACTGTCTGCGTGATATTAGCTATTTTGGTTTTTGCTAAATGATGTCTTGTGGTTAGGACTATAAAGTGTCAAGTATCTACTTGAGCAGTTGTAATGACAGAAAAACAAATATGTCTACAGTCCTGGCACTAGGAAGTGGAAATGAGAGGATTGGAGCTCAGGGCCAGCCTGGGCTACTTAGTTGGAGGCTGTGCTTGTTGGTTTTTGTCCTTTTGACATAGACCTGGATATATTTTGGAAGAGGGGGTTTGAGGAAAATGTCTCCACAAGATCCACCTGTAGACCAGTCTGTGAGGGCGCTGCCTTGGTTGATTGATGTGGGAGGTGCACCTCACTGTGGGTGGTGCCCCCTGCACAGGTGGTCCTGGGCAGCATAGGAAAGCAGTCTGTGCATCTGTGGAGAACAAGCCAGTGAGCTGCCATCTCCACAGCTTCCTCTTCACTTCCTGTCTCCAGGTTCCTGCCTGGAGTTCCAGTCCTGATCTCCCTCAGGGATGGAGTGTGGCCTGAGGGCTGTAAGCTAAGACACACCCTCTCCTCCCTGCTTGTGGTTGCTTTAGTCACTTTCTGTCACTGAGATAACAACATGGCCAAAGGAACTTCTACACAGAGGCGATCAGTTTGCGTCTGGGTTTCTGAGGGTTGATTTCTGATGGAAGAGTGAAGGGATCATTCACATTTTGATTCACAACTATGAGGCACCGAGAGCGGCCAGCATGAGCCCACTGGGAATCCTCCAGTCTTTCTCGTGCGCGTGAGTGGTGTGTGTGTGTGTGTGTGTGTGTGTGTGTGTGTGTGTATCTTTTTCTTTTTGAGACAGGGTTTCTTTGTTTAGCCTTGACTGTCCTGCCACTCACTCTGTAGACCAGGCTGGCCTCAAATTCAGAGATCTGCCTGCCTCTGCCTCCCAAGTTCTGGGATCTCCAGTCTTTTAAAATCTCAAAGCCCAGTTCCCATGAGACAAGGCCTTAGCTCCTGATCCTCCTCAAACAATTCACCAGCTGGAGACAGAATATTCAAATGTATGAGCCTGTGGAGGCCACTCTTTTCAAACCACCACCGTTGTGGGGCTTTATTACAGCAATGGGAACCTGACTAGGGCAGGGGCTAACCTGGGAGAGTCATAAGACACCATCTAAACATCAAAACCAAAAATAAAGTAGAAGTAAGTGCATATGCCCTTACCTGTAAGTAAGAAACATCGTTTGAAAATAAATTTTTGCGTTTTCTTTTTTTTTTTTTAAGATTTATCCATTTATTATATGTAAATACACTGTAGCTGTCTTCAGATACACCAGAAGAGGGCAACAGATCTCTTTACAGATGGTTGTGAGCCACCATGTGGTTGCTGGGATTTGAACTCAGGACCTCTGGAAGAGCAGTCGGGCGCTCTTAACCACTGAGCCATCTCTCCAGCTCCTTGCGTTTTCTTTTTATCTTTCTTTTTCCCTGCCGAGGTGTAGGAGGAGGGGATGGTCTCTCATTTAGCCTGGATTGTTTTTGAACTTCATATTTAGACAAGACTGGTCTTGAACTCACATAGCCCACTTGACTCTGTCTCTAAAATGATGGAACTATAGGTGTGTGCCACTGTCTCCAGGTAATTCTGTATTTCACTTTAAAAAGAGTGTATGTGTATTAGTGTTTGACTGTATGTAAATGCACCATATGTGTGCAGTGCCTGTAGTGGCCAGAAGAGGGCATCACATCTGGAAGCAGAGTGGGCCGTACCGCTATGTACAGCCATGTGTACCTTCTGTCCATCTTGCCAGGAGGTAGAGTGGCTAGAGTTGCAGTGCATTTGGAGATAAAGCAAAGGTGTCATAGATGTTGGGTATCTTGCGTGACACAACCGTAAGAGAAGTTCTACAGGATGCGGAACGTAAATGTGGAGGGGACAGTGATTCTTCGTGTCTTTATGTTCAGGCACCTGTGGAATTTCTAAAAGCAGCAAGGTGCATTGACCAGAGGAGACGGGCAAGCAGAGTCAGGGTTGGTGTAAGAGGTGGCTGACTGATAGCAGGCGTTCTCACAGATGTTTGCGCTAAAAAGGGAAACAATAGGGAACTGCCCAGTATAGCAGCCTGCTCAGTAGACCAAGGTACCGTCAACCAATCAGGGAGTGAAACAGTTTTCTGAGAGAGAGACAGAGAGAGAGAGAGAGAGAGAGAGAGAGAGAGAGAGAGAGAGAGAGAGAGAGTGAGTGTGTGATAGATTTAAGTAAATCATTAAATTCAATGATAGTGCTGGGAACCAGGGTCCTCACTAGGAGAAAAGGGGACCCTGTGGATTGGAATAAAAGGTTTTTCATTTGGATTTATTTTTAGGCAACTATTTCTAAGCGCCTGGAAGCAGGGCCACCTGTAGGAAAGAGAATTCCCTGGGCCCATGTCTTTGTTTCTAAATATCATTGTCCATGAAAAGGAGTCAGTGGTCCTTGGAGAAATGCCTCCTTCAGGGAGACTGAGAGATGGACCAGGAATGGCTCCTGCCAGAAACGCAGAGGTGCCAGAGACATGATGGGGGGAGGGGGGTCCAGAGGGTATAGAGTTTCATTTGTCAAGGCTGGCACAACCTGAGAGTGAATGCTGGCAGTACCCGAGAATGACACTGAGGAGGAAAGACTGGCAGTACCAGACAATGACACTGAGGAGGAAAGACTTGGAGCGAGGGATGGCTTAGTGATCAAGCATTTGTCATACAGGGTGAGCATTCGAGTTCAGTGCCCCAGAACCCACATAAAGGCTTCGTGAAGTGGTGGAGTGGCCGGCCCATTCCAGTCATATCATGCAGCTCTGGACTTGATTGAGAGATCCTGAGTAAGTGGTAAGGTGGAAGAATGATTGAGGATTAACCACCACATGCATGAGCACACAAGTGCAAGCACACCCATGTGCATTGATGCACACACACACACACACACACACACACACACACACACACACACACATGGGAAAAAAATTCCCCACTCACAGGTGAGAGCAAAAATAAAAGGAAACAAAATTGAACAGGTGAGCATAGTAGAGGGGTGTTTCTGAGCTGTAGTAGAATAAACATATATAACAAGATACTGGAGGAGCAGCCCAGTGAGACAATCATGGTTTAGACACACAAACAACAGGTGCGACAAACGTTGGGTGAATAATGGAGGAATAAACACTACCGTTTCGGGATTGGGGATTTAGCTCAGTGGTAGAAGGCTTGCCTAGCAAGCGCAAGACCCTGGGTTCGGTCCCCAGCTCCGGAAAAAAAAACCAAAAAACAAAACACTACCGTTTCGGAGTGTCACTCCAGAGACAATGTTTTATAAAGATTAAAAAGGAACTTGTTGCATCACCTACACAGTGTGACTGGAAGCAGCATGACCAGTGTGGGTTGAACTGATGTCATGTGCCACCTTGAAATGTACACCTTGAAATGTCATCATATAGTGGAGAAGGGTCACTGTGTAGAAAAGCTGCCGCCAGGAGAACTGACCAACTCCACGGAGACTGCCTAAAACCATTCACAAAAGCAGAGCCTTCCTGACCTATCCCCACCCCCATTAAGTTCCAGCCCCCTCAACAGACCAAAGGAGAATCAACAACAGGGCTCTGGGGGACCCATTCAAACCACAGCGGATGCAACCTGATAGTCCTGGGAAAATCTCACTGCTGGCAGACTTTAGCTATGGGGCAATTTAAATCTGAATTCAGTTACTGCAGCGTGATTGGGTAAGAGAAGTGTTCTTAGGAAATACACCCTGAATGCTTATGGATGAAGGGTCATGATTTCTGCAGCTGAATTTCATTGCGGAAAGAAAACATTCTGTACTACTCTGCATGCACCAACATATGCTCCCTATGTAGAACATTTAAAAATTCCCAACTTAGAAAGTTACTCCTTAAAAATATCACTCTGCCTTTGTTACCAATTGTAGGGTAAAGGCCTAGCGCATGCCACACCCTCAGTAAACAGGTGCGCGATTTGTCCAAGGAGCCTCGTGTCCCTGGGAACTGCGTGCCCCTGCCTCTATCCTGGGGCTGCTCTGACCTAGATTTAGAGTTTGGACAATGCGGCCTCTGTAATTAGCTGGAGCACTGCCTCTAGGAGGTTTTCCCAACCAGTGTGCAGCTTTGTGTGTGCGGAGATTCTCCAAAGCACTTGTGGAAATCAGCAGAAATCTAAAATCTGAATGGAAAAACAAACAAACACGGAACTCCTGACCTTGAAATACTGAGCTGAGAACAAAACCCACTGGTAATGGGGAGGTGGCCAGTGCCGGCATTTGGGAGGAGTCTAGCATTATCTTCGTGTGTGAGTGAGCATGCAGTGTCACAAGCATGTGTGCATTTGTCTTCCCGCACTTGTCACCATGTCCTGAATAGTAAACTCAAAAGCCATGGCACGTTCCTCGGTCGCCACTTCCAAGTAATCCAGATTTCTTGGGACAGCTGCTGCAGTCATAGCTTCTTTGTTTTTCAAAGGTTTATTTATTTTTACTTTGTGTTTTGGTGTTTTGCCTGCATATATATCTGTGCACCACGTGTGTGCCTGTCTGTAGAGGGTGTGGGATGCCCTGGAACTGAAGTTACATGGTTGCTAACCACCATGTAGGTGCTGGGAACTGACCCTGGGTTCTCTGCAAAAGCAGCAAAGCAGCCAGTGCTCCTAACTGCTGAGTCGTCTTTCCAGCTCCTACCCAATGTTTTACTCCAATCTTAGTTACTAACTCTCAGGTCATATGTGAGGTTGTATTTCATACTTGTGTGTGTGAGCCTGTGTGAGTTTATGAGTGTGTGTGTGTGGTGTGTGTGTAAGAGAGAAAGTGTGTTATATGTGTGAGTGTTGTATGTGTGCTCTATGTCTGTGTGTGTTGTGTGTGTGACTTTGTGTTGTGTGTGAGTGTGTGTGTGTGTACTGACTGTCATATATAGCACATAGATACCACACCTGTGGGGGAGCACTGCACTGCACCTCTTCTCTGCACTCTGACCACTTGTGAATTTTGTATTAACTACTGTCCACTGCAGGAACCTTCTCTGAGGTCTAAGAGCTGTACTGATTTATGGGTGCAGAGTAAGAATTTGGAGGGAAGTTTCAATGGTATTTCCATTCAACAGAATAATTGTAAGAGCCTCACTCTTAGGGCTAATGAACTTCCACCCATGGCTTCTTGGCCACATTCACAGCCCGAGCTTGCATTTCCTCCAGTGGAGACAGGCTTAAATCCAACCAGAGAGTGGCTAATTATCTCTAACATTTGATCCTCTAGTTCAAGCACGGCATTTCTTTCCATGCTCCTCATTATTAAAGCTCACAGGGCTTGCGACTGGGTGCGATTATCAATGGGTTTCCCCTCTGCAGCCCACAGTTCCTGCTAGCACTGTGAAGCCTTGCTAGCAGGGAGTAAACTTACTGGTTAATACTAACTTGATTTCTCCGTGTTTGGTGACCACTTTTGTGTTTTCAGCAACACAAAGGGTCTTACTATTAAGTTCTGAGGGGCAACCAAGAGCACCAGCAATGGTCTGTGTTATTTTGGAGGTTTCTGGAACACTCCTGGCTAACAGCTCAAACAGAGGCATCTAACACCTGGCACTGGGGTTTTTAATTGTTAGCTTATGGTTTATGGGTGGGTGAAGCCCCCATCCTACCACACACACACACACACACACACACACACACACACACACACACACACACACATACACCCTGAACTCCCCCTCCCATCCCTCTTAGAAAACTTAGCGTGGTAGTTTGAGTGAGAAATGTCCCTCACTGGCTCAAGTATTTGAACACATGGTACCTAGTTGGTGGTTCTGTTTTGGGATGTTTAAGAAGTGTGGTCTTTGGGTTCGGTCCCCAGTTCCGAAAAAAAGAACCAAAAAAAAAAAGAAAGAAAGAAAAAAAAAAGAAGCGTGGTCTTGCTGGAGGAAATATTCCACTGGGAATAAGGTCTGAGAGTTCTTAGCCTGTTATGGTTTGTATATGCTTGGCCCAGGGAGTAGCACTATTAGGAAGTATGGCCCTGTTGGAGTGGGTGTGTCACTGTGAGTGTGGGTTTCATCCTAGCTGCCTGGAAGCCAGTCTTCTGCTAGCAGCCTTCAGAGGAAGATGTAGAACTCTCAGCTCCTCCTGCACCAAGACTGCCTGGACACTCCCATGCTCCTGCCTTGATGATAATGGACTGAACCTCTGAACCTGTAGCCAGCCTCAATTAAATGTTGTCCTTATAAGAGTTGCCTTGGTCATGGTGTCTGTTCACAGCAGTAAAACCCTAAGACATAGCCTCAGCCCACGTCCAGTTCACCGACTGCTTCATGCTTGCTGTTGAAGATGTGGTGTTTCATTACAGCAACAGAAAAGTAACTCTTACACTTATAAACTAAGAGGTTTCCTTTGGACTTTCCAAAAATCTGGTGTTAGTTTCCATGACCCTATCTCCTCCTCAGCCCTATCCTCCATCCCTCTCTCCAATTAAACCTTCTTCCACCTTCAGAACACCTTCAGTGTTCTACTATCCCCCCACCCCACCCCTGGTCCGTTCCTTCCCTGATAATGGCCTCTTTCTAGTTCCCTGGACTCCAGACGCACTCTACATTAAGTTCACAAATCTAAAGCCTGACAGTAAGCTCCAGGAGTGCGTGAGGGCGTGACGCTTGGTTTGCTGGTCTGAGTTACCTCACTCATTATAATGTCTCCCAGCTTCATCCATGGACCTGCAAGTCTCATTTTCCTTCACCACTGAATAAACTTTCTTCGTATGTAACTGCCACAATTTCATTATCCACTCACCAACTGAAGGGATCCAAGCTGTTTCTCTCTTGTAGCCATTGTGACTACGGAGCTGTGAACATGGGTAAGCCTGTGTCCCCAGGCAGGAAATAGAGTCCTTTTGGCTCATGCCCTGCAGTGAGTAGCTGGGTCAGTCATATGACCAATCTACTTGGAGTTTTGTTTTGCTTTTTGTTGTTGTTGTTGAGTTTTGTTGTTGTTGTTGAGTTTTGTTGTTGTTGTTGAGTTTTGTTGTTGTTGAGTTTTGTTGTTGTTGTTGAGTTTTGTTGTTGTTGTTGAGTTTTGTTGTTGTTGTTGAGTTTTGTTGTTGTTGAGGAATTGCCACACTGGAGGTCTGCACCGGTTTGCCCTTCACAAGAACCAAACAACATTAACTCAGATGTGTTCTAGCTTTTGCAGGGACTGTCCTCTGCAGTACTGTGTGCGTGAGCAGGCACCGGGGAGAGGCAGACAGGCCCTGAAGAAGGGGTGCAGAACCCTTGGGTGCAGGACATTTGTAGCCACAGAGAACTGTGTGTTTGAAGACACCCATCGCTGATCAGGATCACCCTTGAATTGCAGGGACCCAGTCTCACTCCCTCATTCTCTGACCAGAAGAGCATCATAGTTAATCTCAGGTGCCAACCGGGGTCATACCCAGAATAAAGAATCCTCCTCCAGTTGTACCAGAGCCTGGCTGCACACATCTGTAATTACAGCTAATGGGAGGCTGAGGCAGGAGGATCAGGGAATGTTCATGGCTAGCTTAGGTAAACTAGTAGTAAGAATGTCTAAAAATAGTATTATAAAGAGAGATGCCTCTGTGTGTGTGTGTGTGTGTGTGTGTTGTAGATAAAAGAAAAGGGGCGGGACTTCTTGAAACTGTTGAGAAGAAAGTGAAGGAATCGGGTTTAGAGATAAGAATGGAGATTCTCTCAGGCCTCCTGTTCCTGGGGGAGAAGGGAAAGCTGGAAGAGTAAGTATTAATAGGAACCTCCCTCACACAGCTGAGGGGGCAGAGGAGTAACGTGCCTCTCTAAGGCGGCTGGATCTGCTTTCTCTTTTCTCACCCGTTAAGCAAAACTTTCCATGGTGTTTATTACCTGAGGTAGGGGGTCGGGGAAGGGGCGGCAGCCAAGCATCTATTCCAGAGGGTTCTGAACCAAGTCAGGCAGGCACAGGAGTACAAGCAATACATTACAGGGATGGGGGTGGGGAGGGGACTAGGGTACTGCGGGTTTCTACAGGGAGGTTACATTTTGACCACGAAGGACAGCATCCCTTAAGGACCAGCCTGCTGTGGGGCAGGCTGAGCTACTGAGGAGCGACCCTGTGTGTATAGGTCCTGGAGGTCCTGGAGGTCCCCGAAGTTTCACGTGTGGCTGGAGGCCAGAGCCTGGCTGGGGTGTGGCCAGGATCTGGGGCTGCAGGGATCTGGCCCTTTCCCTGGTCTGTTCCTGCTCACGAGGCTGCCACCTGCCTGTGGTTGGCAAAGTCGCGCCGCCCCATTCCCGTGCATTTCCCTGCTTGTTACCGCTCCTGGAGCTGCGGGTAGCTCAGACCAGTAGCTTGGGCGAGGGACCGTGGCCGCCCGGCGTTACAGGTACGTGCTGCATGGTGACCGTGGCTTCCACTAGGGACACACTTCCTTTCTAGCTCCTGAGGAGCTAGCTGTCTTGCCCAGCTCGTCTCCAGTGCCCTGGCTTTGATATTTCTGTTTGTCCCCCTAGAGGGAGTTATTTATAGGCAGGAATAATTTCTTCACAGCGGGGCCCTTCTTGGCTTTGCTTGACCGATCTTGATACTGTCATCTGTTCAGGGCCAGAATCTGGTAGGAAACTGGCGGTGGAAAGCCAGCTCAATCCAGATGCCTCATGTTTTCTGCTTCTTCAGTAGTTAGCTTCTCTCTACACTGGGGTTTACTGTTTACGAACGTGAGGTCACCTCACCCCTGTCGATGAAATGGGAATGGGGCTCACCCCTTTTCAGCTTCAGCCCTCAGCCACGGAGGTAGCTTTGACTTTAGAAATCTGTGACTGCGGGAGGAAGTGGCTATGGGGGCTCATCTGGAAGCTGTGTGTATTGTTCAACCCCCAGGTCCCCTCTGATTGTTAGGAAGGGGCCTCCCTCCTGCAGCCAAGAGCTGAGTTCCGTATACTCTGCTTGTAAAGGACCTCTCCCCTCTGCTTGGTGAAGATGGATTTACTTTCAAAGTTTTGTGAGCACTTTGCTTTCTAATAGCCAAGCAGGCAAAAGAGATGGCAGTTGTGACTCGCTGGGAAAAAAAAAAAAAAGGATTTTTAGGTTCAGAAACTGTTGAGAACCTACTGGTGCAGGCATGGTGCTGAGCACCAGGGATGTGGGATGCCTAGGTCGCTGAGTCATGTTGCAGTTGTGCTGGGATCCGGGTGTCAGAGTTGCAGGGACAACGGGAGGCAACTGGAAACTATCTAGTCTCTGTTCATCTGTTTAAAAACATGAGGTTAGGAACTTAATTTTTTAAAATCAGTATTTCCTTTATTTAAATATTAATTTGTATTTTATGTGTGTTTCCCTGAATGTGTGCTGTGGCAAGCAGTGCCTGCAAAGACCAGAAGAGGGCGCCTGACCCACCATGTGTATGTGAATGGAATCTGGGTTCTTGTCACCTCCGAGCATATCTCCTGCCCCATGTTCAAAAGTGTGTGTGGGTGCACACAGTCCATGGTGGTCCATGCAGAGGTCAGGGCAACCTTGTAGGGTCTGTTCACCCCTTGTGCCCTTATGTGAGTTCTGCCGGTGGAACTGAGCCATCAGACCTGCACGATGAACACCTTAACTATTAAACATCTTGCTGGCTCAGGATGAGAGCCTTTCTCTGTTGCCCAGGCTAGCATCCAATGCCTGGTCCTCCCACCTCAGCCTCCCTAGTAACCAAACTGTATTTATCTGCCGGCATGCCTGGCTGTCACTTCATTTTGTTTCTTATAGATGAGAAACCAGGACTCAGCAAGATGAAGTAACTTGCTTATGGCTACATAGTCACTTAGGGACAGAAAAAGGAGTGCTAATGGAATGAAGGCGAAAGTCACTCTCTAATTCTTATTCTGAAGTCGCCTGAGACTTGCTGAAGGGTTGCAGAAATAGTATGAGAGTTCCCTCATCTCTCCTTGGCTCCCACCAACATTGACACCTTACACAACCATGGATGGATCAGTCCTAACTCAGTGCCACATACGAACGCACGTGCAGGCTCCAGGTCTCACTCATTTTCCCACTAGTGCCGCCTTTTCTGGCCTAGGATCCATCCCAGGATTTCATATTGCATGTCAGACCTTTATTTAAATATCATTATCACCATCATCACTACCGCCACCATCACCACCATCATCATCATGTGTGTGCACGCATGTGCACTGCTCTTGAAGGGCAGAGGACAACTTTATGGAGTTGCTTCCCTCCCCCTATTGCCACATGGGTTCCTGGACTGAACTCAAGTTGCTAGGCTTGCTCAGCGAGCTCCTTTATACTGTTCAGTTGCAGTGAAGAGAAACCAAGGCAGCTCTTTTTTTCTTTATAAAAGAGAGCATTTAATTAAGGGCTTATTTACAGTTTTAGAGGATTGACTCATTATCATAATGGCAGGCAGCAGACAGGCATGGCACTGGAGCCCTAGCTGAGAACTTCACATCCTTTGTCAACAGGGGGAGGGGGAGGGAGGGGAAGGGGAAGGGGGAGAGAATGGACCTGGTGTGGGCTTTTGAAACTTCAAAGCTCACTCCCAGTGACATACTTCTTCCAATAAGACCACACCTCCTAGTCCTTCACAGACAGTTCCATTCTGTTAGGGCTAAGTATTGAAATATGAGCATCTGGGGGCTATCCTCCATCAAAGCAGCACACCTGTGAGCTATTACGACAGGCTTATCTCTTTCTTAAAAAGTTTTAGCAAGTTTCTCAGTATGTTTCCCGCTGGCCTGGAACTCCATTTGTAGTCTGGGCTGGCCTCCACCTCCTGAGTGCTGGGATGATAGACACACAGCACTGTGCCTGGCATTGAACTCAGTAAATTGAAACCTTTTTTTTTAAAAGACAGGGTCTTACTCTATGCCAGGCCACCTGGGAACTTACTATGTAGTCAAACTTAACAGTGATCCTCCTGAGTCTCAGGAATAGTCGGGTTATAGGCACGAGGACCACTCTTGGCTGATCAGCTTTTTTTTTTTTTTTTCTCAGAACTGAGGACCGAACCCAGGGCCTTGTGCTTGCTAGGCAAGCGCTCTACCACTGAGCTAAATCCCCAACCCCAGCTTTTTAATTTTTAACTTTGGATTCCCCCTACTTGAAGTTTCTGCAGCTGGCACTGAATTGTTCACATTCAGTGACTAGATAGAAAGTCCATCCTATGTTGCCGCCTCCTCCCTCCCCTCCCCTCCCCTCTCCCTTCTCCTCCTCCCCCTCCTCCTCACCTTGTACACTTGTGCTTTCAGAGCAAGCTGTCTCCTCAGGTGACCTTAATAATTCCCGCCCACAGCCTTTGGGTGTGCCCAAGTTAGGGACAGTCCCAGCTCCTCTGATTTTGATACAGAAGGTTGTCCTCCGGGCTTACAGTGACAAACCTGGAACCTTCTGTAAGGTGCCTCTTGTGGATCTTTGATGATGATATATGCACAAGTGTATGTGTAACTGTGTGAGTGCCAACAGCATGTGTGTGAAGCACAGAGGTCGACTTATGGGTTCCAGCGGGTGAATTCTGAGCGTCCAGCCCGTTTGGCAAGTGCATTTACCCACTGAGCCACTGCTCAGGTCTCCGGGTATCATCCTTGTGGGAACTGCATTCCATTCATCCAGGGAGCTAGAAAGCCATAAATTCATCCCTCATTTCAGCTTCCTCATTTGGTTTTGAGGGCTGGAGGAAGTCACTCAGTTATTCTAAATCCCACTTTTCTCCTCCACAAGAAAGAGGGCACAATGGCTACTTTGCACATGTATCAGTTTGTTTTTTATTATTTTATTTAATTTTTAAAGAGTTTATGGGGATTGGGGATTTAGCTCAGTGGTAGGGCGCTTGCCTAGAGTTCGGTCCCCAGCTCTGAAAAAAAGAAAAGAAAGAAAAAAAAAAGAGTACACTGTTACTCTTTCAGACACACCGGAAGAGGGCATCAGATCCCACTACAGATGGTTGTGAGCCACCATGTGGTTGCTGGGAATTGAACTCAGGACCTCTGGAAGAGCAGTCAGTGCTCTTAACCACTGAGCCGTCTCTCCAGCCTTCATTTAAGTTTTTAATGGAGAGGTCTCCTATAATCCCTGGCTGGTCTTGACCCTCTGGGTTGAAGTAACCTTGCTACCTTAGCCTCCCAAGTTGCCTGAGTCACTATACTTTTTTTTTTCCTTTTCTTTCTTTTTTTTTTTTTTTTTTTTTTTCGGAGCTGAGGACCGAACCCAGGGCCTTGCGCTTGCTAGGCAAGCGCTCTACCACTGAGCTAAATCCCCAACCCCCTGAGTCACTATACTTATCTGTTTTCTGTTGTTATAACATACACCGGATGCTGGGTAATGGGTAAAGGTAAACTTTATTGAGCTCACAGTTTTGGAGTCTGAAGGCCAAGATTGGGCAACCCCATCAGTCTGGCCTCTGGCAGAACTCTCCGGGAAACAGGAAGGGAAACAGTCATGTGCAGAAGCAAACACACCTATTGCTTTGTAACATCACATTTTGTGAGAACTGAGTCCTGTGGGAATTCCATTAATCCCTTCTGAGGACAGCAATCCCTCAGGACCTACACACCTCCCTCTAGGCAGGCACTCCAGCCTGCAGCCCAAGGACATCCCAGGACAACCATGAATGCTACCCAATGCAGAATCAGAAACCTACTGCAAACATTGTGAGTTTTTTTTTCCCTGCTAATTTGACTGTCCAGTTCTCAAGTGTGACACTTGTAGATGAAAATGCCTACCACAGCTAGAAGGTTGGACATGCTTACGGTTGGTCCTAAGGGACCATGCCTCTAGCACAGTGGTTCTCAACCTTCCTAATTCTGCAACCCTTTCATACAGTTCCTCATGCTGTGGAGACCCCAACCATGACATTATTTTTGCTGCTATTTCCTAAGCGTAATCTTGCTGCTGTTATGAACTGGAATGTAAATATCTGTGGGTTGTTTTGATGGTGACTCATTCAGTCTCCAAAGGAGCAGTGACCCACAGGTCACCGCTGCTCTAGCCCATGAACCCTCAGGGACCAACAACATCAAGCCACAGCACAAGCTCACTGAGAGGCCTGGATGCATGAAATGCCTGGCGCAGTGCCTAGTGCGTGGTGGTGCTGGGAGCGAATGTGGTGTGGCATGTGAATGAATGGGAACTGAGGCAACGTAGCTATGGTCTCGAATGCCAGGCACGAATGGCCAGAATCCCTGAGGTGAGGAACAGCAGGCGTTTGGGAAAGGATCAATGGGACCAAGGAGGCCATTTTACTCACTTCCGGGAGATCATACTGCAGGCCTGGCATAGAAAGAGGCCGTTCTCCTGCGGTAGTAACAAGTAAGACACAGAGGCAGGAAGCCAGGGTTCTAACATGACAGCATTCTGGTTGACAGAGCAACAGAGATTACGCCATTGTGAGCACAGAGGGAAGAAATCAGGAGCTGAGTTGTTGGGGAAAATGCATTTGGCTTTTATTCAAGTTGCCTTTGAAGTGCCAGCCAGCTCTGCAGTGAGTGTGGACGTGACACAGTAGCACTGAAGTCTGGGAGAGGACAGCTTCACAGTGGTGGTTGTGGTGGTGGCTGCAGCTAGCAGGGAGCGCAGGATCCTTAGAACATTGGGCTGGAAGTTGGAGCAAAGGCCTACAGCAAGCCTGATGGCTCAAAGGTGTCCATCTTCCAAGGCTGCTGTAGCTCGAAGTTCAAGATGCATGTGTGACAGGGTTGGTCTTGCCTGAGGCTTCACTCCTTGACGTCTGTGTCATCGAATGATCTTTCCACTATCCACACCCTTTGCAAGGACACTAGTGACACTCACTGGATTTGGGGCCACTCATATCCCCTCATTTTACCTTAATTACCTCTGTAAAGGCTTCGTCCCCTCTAAATATGGCTACGCGTGAAGTTCCAGGGGTTAGGACTTAACTGTTGTATTATGGGGGCACCGTTCACCCATAAACACTGGACTAGAAACAGGACTTTGAACGTTAAAGGACCCAGAGGCTGGCTACTGCCCCCACACTTCCTGTCTCTGCCTGTAGGGTCCCAGAGTCTTTGCCATTTGATTCTAGAGAGTTCAGCCTCAGGGATCTTCAGCCCCAAGGTGCTTCCACACCCACCCTCTTCACCTGCCCAGAGACGGGTGGGTTCCATCACGTGACTTGGGTCCCGAAGCTCTAAGCCCAGCCCCATGGTGGCAGAGGCGCTGCTCTGTGCTCTCAGTCAAGGTGTGAGCTATGTTCTCAGAGGCTGCACACGTCGTCCTGAGGCAGAGCTGTCTGTCCTGCTCAGTTACCATGCTGTACCTTCTTCACCAGCTCCAGCCGGTCCTCTCTGCTAAATCCCCTTTGTCTGACTAGCTGTTTCTGTTGATGGCAACACTGTGGTCAGAGAGCCAGGATGCAGATCGTCAGCACAAAGGCTTCTGCAGGGCAGCAGAAGTGAAATAATAGAGCTTACAAAGGGATCTCCGCTAGCCAGCCCTGTTTAAACCAGTTCGTACCAGGATCGTATTTTCTAAGGCCCTGGGGTCAAGCATCAGGTTGTCCGACGTTGGTCTCTGAGCTGCTCATGGAGCCCTGTGCATCTTCATCCACTCTGTGCTGCCTAGCCACGTCTTAGGAGTTTGGATTCTTTGCTTAGTTCAGGTCTGAGTGCTTTATCAACTTTCTGTGTTCCTGGTGTCTCCTCGCATGTCAAGTGTGTGCCTCCAAATGCATGCAGGGTCCTAATTTACATCTAAACAATCTTATGAGCATGGGCGTTTTGCTTGCACATGTGTCTGTACCTTCCAAGAAGTCCAGAAAAGGTCATTCAGTCCCTTGGGTCTGCAGTTACTGACAGCTGTGAGCCACAATGTGGATGACAGGAACCAAACTCAGTCCTCTGGAAGAGAGACCACTGCTTCTATCTGTAGAGCTATCTCTCCAGCCTGAGGATCTTAGCGTTAGTGTATTCAGCCTTTCTGTTGTTTTATTAGTCTTACCATTCTTGGCAGATCTTAAGTATGGTGTGTGTGTGTGTGTGTGTGTGTGTGTGTGTGTGTGTGTGTGTGTGACACCCAACAACATATGTGTGGAGGTCAGAGGACAAGTTTCGAGAACTGACTTTTCTCCTTTCACATGACCATGTGGGTCTCAGGGACCTGGCAGCCTAATCATCAGGCCGGTCCATCTGGGTGGCCATCCCAGTGCTCTTGGAATCTTCAACTCTTATAAAGTACATCATGTAATTGGGGCTGGTTTACAGGTTCAGAGGTTCAGTCCATTATCATCAAGGCGGGATCATGGCAGTGTCCAGGCAGTCATGGTGCAGGAGGAGCTGAGAGTTCTACATCTTCATCTGAACTACTAGCTACTAGTGGAAGACTGTTTTCCAGTTAGCTAGGAGGAGGGTCTCACAACTCATGTCCACAGTGACACACCTACTCCAACAAGGCCATAGCTCCTAATAGTGCCACACCCTGGGCCAAGCATATACAAACCTTCACATTCCACTCCCTGGCCCCCATAGGCTTGTTCAAACATATGAGTCGATGGGGGACTTACCTAACCATAGCATAATAAAAAGGTACATTTAGTCCAACTTCCAAAGTCCTCATAGTCTATAGCAGTCTCAACAATGTTAAAAGTCCAAAATTTAGGCTGGAGAGATGGCTTAGTGGTTAAGAGCACCGACTGCTCTTCCAAAAGTCCTGAGTTCAAATCCCAGTAACCACATGGTGGCTCACAACCATCTGTAATGAAATCGGATGCCCTCTTCTGGTGTGTCTGAAGACAGCTACAATATCTATATATATCTTTTTTAAAAAAGTCCAAAATTCAAAGTCTCTTCTGAGATTCATCCAATCACTTAACTGTAATCCCCAAAGCAAGACAGGGAACTAGCTGGACAAAATCCAAACTCTGCATCTCCATGGCTGATGTCAAAGAGGTCTTCTAATTTCCAACTCCTTTTTCATCATTGTTGACTGTAACAAACTTCTTTCTTTTGGACTGGTTCCACTCCCTGTTAGCAGCTTTCCTCAGCAGATAGCCCACGGCTCTGGCATCTCGAACATCTTGGGGTCTCTAAGGCAACATCAATGTTATAGTTTCTTGTTTCAGTGTCTGAGATCCACACATGATCTTCTGGGCTTCTCCAAAGGGCTGGCATCACTTCTCCAGCTCTGCCCTCTGTAGCACTCTAAGCTCAAGTTGATCCACTCCACTGCCACTGCCGTTCTTGGTGGTCATACATGGTACTGGCATCTCTAATACGCTGGGGTTTTCCACTGCAACTATGCTTCACCAATAGCTTCTCATAGGTTCTCTTCATGGTGCCAAGCCTCAGCTCCTTTGTATGACCCCTTCAGTCATGGACCATCAACTGCAACTGAGGCTGCACCTTCCCCAAGGGCCTTCCCTGGCCTCTCACAGTGCCCAGCCTCAGCTGCTCTTCATGACCTCTTCATGCCTTCAAAACCAGTATCACCTGGGTGACTCTTACACATTACCAAGTTCTGCTGCAGCACAAGATACAACCTTGGCTATCTCTGGAACACAGCTTCTTTGAGCTCTCAGAAAACACTTCCCAGAGGATTTCACCTTGGTGATGCTCGTCTCTTCTTAAAAACTACTAATTTCTCAGCTCCAGCTGACCAGCATCAGTTGTCCCAGTAGTCCCTTTTATTCTTGACTCTAAAGGCAGAGCCACATGGCCGAAGCTGCTGAGTTCTGCTGCTTTCTGGGACTGGAACATGGCTCCCCTTGTTCTATTACATTATTATCAGCTTTCTGTTTTCTTTTTTTTTTTTTTTTTTTTTTTTTGGTTCTTTTTTTCGGAGCTGGGGACCGAACCCAGGGCCTTGCGCTTCCTAGGTAAGCGCTCTACCACTGAGCTAAATCCCCAGCCCCCAGCTTTCTGTTTTCTAACTCCTTCACTGCCTAAGCTTGGTTTTCCTGGAACTTGCTTTGAAGATTGACCTGGAACTCAGAGATCTGCGAGGTTCCTATCTCCAGAATGCAGGATTAAAGGCGTGCACCACCTTGCCTGGACCTAAATTTAGCTGGGTAGGATCTTGCCCCAAGGTCGCCACTCCCTCAGTTCAATCTAATATTCTTGAACACAGGATTCAGCTCCACTTCACTTCCTGGTGCCCTTTAACACTTGAACCATACATTATGTATTTCTCCTTTCTCAGTTTGCTATGGTTGTTTAAAACGCTCTTCATGAAACTTAACCAGAGAACAAAGTCTACAATTGGTGTTCCAGAGACTTCCTTTGTCAATTCACTTAATCTGAGATGTCTCTTCCTCACCTTAGCCTCAGGCAGACTCTTCAGACGAGGGCAAAAAGCAGCCATGTTTTCCACCAAAATTCCACAAAATCAGTCTCTTGACCACTTACTGAAGTTCTTCTCCACTATAACCTCTTGGGCTAGGTCTATATAGTTCAAATCACTCACAGCAACAAAATCTTCCATATTCCTACTAGGATGACTTGTTAAGCCCTACTTAAAACATTCCATGGCTTTCCAAATCCAAAGTCCCAAAATCCACATTCTTCCAATCAAAAGCATAGACAGGCCTATCACAGCAATATTCCATTTCCAGTACCAACTTCTATTTTAGTTAGGATCTTACTGCTGTGAACAGACATCATGACCAAGACAACTCTTTATAGGACAACATTTAATTGGGGCTGGCTTACAGGTTCAGAGGTTCAGTCCATTATCATCAAGGTGGGAACATGGCAGTGTCCAGGCAGTCCTGGTGCAGGAGGAGCTGAGAGTTCTACATCTTCATCTGAGGGCTGCTAGCAGAAGACTGACTTCCAGGCAGCTAGGATAAAGATATTAAATCCCACACCCACAGTGACACACTCACTCCAAGAAGGCCACATCTTTAATAGTGCCACTCTGCGAGTCAAGCATATACAAACCATCACATACACACACATTTAAAAAGAAAAGTAAATCAGTATGGAGATCTAGCACCGTGGCAGCAAGGCTCTGTGGGCTGTGCCATCCCTGAGTAATAATGCACTGTAGACGAGCGAGCCGAGTAAGCCATGGTAAGTACAGGACTCGTGGCTTCCGTGTCAGTCTTCCTGCCTTGGCTTCCAAAACAGGCTAAAACACCCGCCTCCCCCAAGTTGCTTACATCAGTGTTTTTATAACAGCCATAGAATGAAAGCTAGAACAGTGTCCTAATTAGGCTCACTATTGCTGAGATGGATCATCACAGGGAACAGTAAGGTGGGGAGGGAAAGGTTGTTTGGCTTACACTTCCACATCATCGTCCATCACTGAAGGAGGTAGGGACAGGAACTCAAGCAGGACAGAGTCCTGGGGGCAGGAGCTGATGCACAGCAGCAGAGGCCATGGTGGGTGGGGCTCACTGGCTTGCTTAGCTTACTTGCTTATACAACCCTGGGCTAATTTATGTCTGTGGGTCACGGAAACAAGAGGAACTGTATCAAAGGGTCACAGCACTAGGAAGGTTGAGAACCATTGCCTTACAAGTTTGCCAGCAGCCCAGTCTCATGAAGGCTTTCTCTCAGTTGAGCCTCCCTCCTCTCCAGTCACTCCAGCTTGTGCCAAGTTAACACCCTCATCCAGACAAACACTATTTGGCGGTAACTAGTGCCATGCAGGGAGCCACTAGGAGAAAGCAGACTGCCTTCCTTTCAGTACAGCTCACCTTCCTGTCCTCAGTGACGTGTGTCATTTCTTCCTGGACTCACCCACAGACTGACCTGCCTTTGCCTCTCAAGTGCTGTGATTAAAGGTGTGAGCCACTACTCCAGAGTGAGTGGCCATTTTTTTTTTCTTTCTTTTTTTTTTGGAGCTGGGGACCGAACCCAGGGCCTTGCGCTTGCTAGGCAAGCACTCTACCACTGAGCTAAATCCCCAACCCCGTCAGTGGCCATTTTAGATTTTTTTTTTTTTGGTTCTTTTTTTTTTTTTTTCGGAGCTGGGGACCGAACCCAGGGCCTTGCGCTTCCTAGGTAAGCGCTCTACCACTGAGCTAAATCCCCAGCCCCCATCAGTGGCCATTTTAAATAGGCAGATCCACTGCCAGTGTACTTTTAAAAAAATCTATCCTCAGATTAGGCAAGACATGGGAGTGGCACATCTGATTGTTCTTTTTTTTTTTTTTTTTGTATTTCTTTATTTTGTGTATGTAGGTACACTGTCACTGTCCTCAGACACCCCAGAGGAGGGCATCGGATCCCATTACAGATCGTTGTGAGCCACCATGTGGTTGCTGGGAATTGAACTCAGGACCTCTGGAAGAGCAGTCAGCGCTCTTAACCCCTGAGCCATCTCTCCAGCCCCATCTGATTGTTCTTAACACGTTTTGCTGCTTGTTTACAGTGAGGGGACAAGGGTCAGGACAGCAAGCAACTAGAAATTGTTTGTTCAGAATTATTGTGGATGAGAGGCTCCAGGGAAGAAAACTGCTGTTTTTAATCGAGGGGAGAATTGTGTGCTTCCCCTGCGACAGGACCTCTGGGAATCATAACTGATGTTCCCTCCTTCCACCGGGCTCAGGACGCTCAGTTAAACTGGTAACAGATATGTAGTGGGAATACCCCATTTGTCTTTTTGGTGATTCACATGAATTCATGTAATTAACCTAGTAGTCCTAGTCTAATAAAATGGCCTCACCTAATATTCCAACTGGGCCCGGTAGAGGCTATCAGTTCTCTGATTTGTAATGTGTTGATAGTCAGCAAATACTGGCTGTTGACATAAACTTAGGCCTAGTGCCTTACTCATTCCCACCCTCAAGGAAAGGAGGCTGGACTTTGACTTGATCAGGCTATCCATTCTCCCCCCCCCCCCAAAAAAAAAAAAAAACCTGGCGCCTCCCTGCACTCCCAACCCCCTCCCACCCCCCCTCCAATACTTTCCCAGTCCCTCACTACTCTGTCCCTGTCCCTGTATGTCCCTAGCACAGTCTCTCTTACCTCCCCAGTTCACTCTAGTTTTGCAGCCCAGGTCTCTCCATCTCTAGAGCACACCTCCAATCTCCTGGCTCTCCCACCTCCCTCGGTAAAGCCAGCCTCCTGAGACCAGACAGTGGCCTCTCTTCCAGTGCCATCTTCAGTCCTAGTCCGCCCTTTCCGTTCCCATAGCCTCTTTTACTCGAGGCACCCTGTCCATGGTCCAGCCCTCCTGCCCCCAGATGCTACCCAGCCCGCATCCTTCACCTCTAGCGCATCCTTCCTCTGCATCCTACCCTGCTCAGCATACCCGCCCCGCCCTCAGCCCCCATCCTGTAGCGCAGGCGCACTCCACCCTCTCCCCAAGCCTCGCTTCCGGCCGGGGCGGGGCCTGGCGCAGGCCGGGGCGCGGGCGCCGGCGCCGGCCATGCTCATCACGCTGTGTTACCTGTACCTGTGGGCGCGCTGGGGGCGCCGGCCGGCCGCACTGGTGCTCTCCACGGTGCGGCGGCTGCGCGCCTCGCGCTGCTCCTTCACCTTCTGCCGCGCGGCCGCGCAGCCCGGGGGCGCGCGCGTGTGCCTGAGCCGCGGCGGCCGCGTCTTCTGCGTCGGCGAGAGCCAGGTGGGCGGCGGGCGGGGGCGCCGCGTAGATCGGGCACGGCGGCAGCATTGCTGCCCGGCTCGCACAGCCCACGCGTGCACTGGAGCATGGGAAGCCCTGCTGCGCGCTGTTGGCCGTGGGCCAGCTGCCCCTCCCTCGTGTCTCCGGTCCTGCAGCTGTAGCAGGGACATCCCTCGTGGCACCTAGAGTTTCCGTGGGCTAGCTTCTGGTCCCGTCGGAGGGTGATGGCCGCTGCCCCTTTCTGAGAAGGGAGCACTGACCATTTGTACAGGCCGGCTGCAGGCTGGGAACCTGACTTCACAGTGCATTCCTACCGTGTACTTGTGGACATCACTTGTTTCTGTGAACATCACACAGTGTTTTGCTTTTCAATGGTCTCTTGCCCTTTCCTCTTCCTTCTGTCTCACTTTAAGCACTAAACAGAGTTTTTTCACAGATGTCAAACCACAACACCCATACTAGAATCATTATCTTACTTCATGGCAAAGTGAGCTGCTTAGGAATGGGGGTAATCGTGTTTCCAGGGAACTAACACAGACAACACTCTAAAAAATACAGTGTAGGGATTGAAGATGGCTCAGTGGTTAAGAACACTTGTTGCTCTTGCAGAGCACCCATGTCCAGTTAGTTCCAAGTCCCCATAACCATCTGGAACTTCAGTTCCAGAGAGTCCAAGGAATGCAGGTGATGCACATATATATACAATTAAATAAACCTAAAGAATACAGTGTGACTAACACACCGAGTTTTCTTAGGTTTCCCAAGCTTACAGCTACAGGACTAGATGTGACTTGTACCACCTGGAGTGAGGCGTGTGCAGTGCACGCAGACGCTGCCCCTCTTAGAACATCTGGCTTTAGTTCTCTTAAACCGTTTGAGAGATCACAGAGAAGAGTAAGCAATGGTGGAGTTTTCCACTGTGGCAGTCTCTAAGCTGATTATTTAAAACAAAGCCTATGGGATTTATATCAGAGTAGAGCATTTGCCAAAGAAAATTTCCTAGAAACTTTGAACATTTCGTGACCTCTGCTTTCTAACTATGCTAACTCAGTTGCTTGGCTCTTCCCTGCTTCAGAACCCCAGCCTGTGGATGTCTGTCCCTCAGTGCACTCCTGCCTGTCCCATAACTTGAGCTTTGCCCACACATCCCTACCGTGTCTTTCTGGGTTCAGGGCTGTGACTCTTGAGAAGGTTTCTGCTCTGGTGTCCCTTTGTTTTTAGTAGTCTAAAACCTTTTAAAATCAAATTGCATTCCTTCCAGAAATCTGAAAATGAAGGAAGTGAATTTTTGAGGTTGATAGCTGGACTAAAACAAGAGAGCACCTGAGGATGGCCCAGTCAGTCCCTTGCATAAACAACGTGGTGTTTGCATTCTGTGTGGGTCCTCCCGTATTTGAGTCATCTCTTGGTTACTTCAATACTTAATGCAGAACAAAATCTGTAAGTGGTTATTATTCAGTGTGATTTAGGGTTCCATGACAAGAACCCACAGATGTAAACCCCACAGGTAAAAATGGCCGGACATGTCTGCTCGGCTAACCGGTCTGGTCTCTAACCCACTCCTAAAATCTCCAATGAATTCCTGACTGGGTGCACATTTCCTTTAAAGCATGCCTTGTCACGTCTGCATGTGGGAAAGGCTCTCTCCTGAGGTAGCTCCAGTCTCTGGCTTTGGTTGTGCCACTGTCAGAAGTTGCCAGGCACACACCTCACCATCAACCGTTCGTCCTTCCAGGTGCGATTTGGAAAGCTCACACACCTTAGGCTGTAAGGAGAACTGGTCAGGGTGACTCCCTTGGAGACAGATGTCCAGGGACTTTGACATTCTTGTGAACCAGACCCATATGGCTGTTTAAACAGCATTGTCAGACAAGAAGCCAGGGTTGAAGGGGCCTGTGGCACTGGGAAGGAGCCAGGGGAGGGCATGCCAGGCACGCTGACCCAAGTGACACGTGTGGGGGATGACACTGACTCCTTTCTTTCTTTCTTTCTTTCCTTATTTGTAGTCTGTTGATGACTTGAACAAATGGGCCCTGTTTCTCGTGTCCCCCTTCATACTTGAGGCAGAACATATAGCATTTGTGACAGAAAGCATTTGGGTACAAGGCACCAGTTTCCAGGAGCCATCGTCTTCAGAAACCGTGAGTGACATGTCCTACTTCTGTGTCTTTTTTTAAAGATTTATTTATTTATTTATTTATTTATTTTTTTTTGGTTCTTTTTTTTCGGAGCTGGGGACCGAACCCAGGGCCTTGCCCTTCCTAGGTAAGCGCTCTACCACTGAGCTAAATCCCCAGCCCCAGATTTATTTATTTTATGTATGTGAGTACACTGTTACTTCAGACACACCAGCAGAGGGCATTGGATCTCATTACAGATGGTTGTGAGCCACCATGTGGTTGCTGGGAATTGAACTCAGGACCTCTGGAAGAGCAGTCAGTGCTCTTAATTTCTGAGCCATCTCTCCAATCCTTACTTGTGTATCTTAAGAATGTGTCTCAGGGGTTGGGGATTTAGCTCAGTGGTAGAGCGCTTGCCTAGGAAGCGCAAGGCCCTGGGTTCGGTCCCCAGCTCCGGAAAAAAAAAAAGAACCAAAAAAAAAAAAAAAAAAGAATGTGTCTCAGTCCAAACCCAAGTGGGCTTTTGTTTTTGTTTGTTTATGTTGTTGTTGCCATTATTATTATTATTATTATTATTATTAACTTGTCTGCTTCTTTTTTAATGAGTGATCTTTCCTGGACTTTTGCGTAGCTTTCCTTCTTTTGGGATATACTGGGTTATATAAAACGTACTAGTAAAATTACTCTCGTCTGTTTGTCTGAACATGTACCTGCATTTGTGTGAGTGTGTTTGTACATATGGGTAGATGTGGTGGTCAGGGGGCACCTCAGATATCTTCAGATTCTCTGCCTTGTTTTTGAGACAGGGTCTGATTCTGGGACCTGGGGCTCACCCGTATGCCAGTCTCCACTCCCTAGAGCGTTTGAAGGCTCCCCACTCCTGGCTTGACTTGGCATTAGGGTTTATACTCAGGTCCTCATGCAAACATGGGGAGCACCTTACCACTGGAGCCAGTTCTCCAGCCCCTCTTTTTAACTTTGTATAATTTTGTTCCATTTACACTTACTGGTTGACCGATGGATTGGGTATAGATGTGTGTAAATGGAGGCCAGCACCCGAGAGTTGATGACTGCCATGAGCCAGTTCTGTCCTCTATGGTGGGCCCGGGTCCATCTCAGGTTGTCAGCACTGGCAAGTGCCTTTACCTACTGAACCATCTTTCAGCGTTTCTGGGCAACAGTGTCCCAGGTGGACTGGTCCATCCCTGTAATCTCTTCCTTTCCCGGCACCTCAAGTAGCTGGTTTACATAACTACCTTTTTCCTTGATAGCTTGTGTGGAGCACCCTGAAAATACTTCAAACTCAGTCACAGGTCCAAAACTTGTTGTTTATAGGAGACAGAGACAGAGAGAGACAGGGAGGCAGAGACAGGGAGACAGAGAGAGACAGACACACAGAGAGACACCCCCCTCCTCTCTCCCACTGCGTATGTAACAAGTTTGATGACACCTCCCTTTGTTTCCAAGGCCCCTCTTTTCACCTTCTTGAGCCTTCAGATGTTTAAGCTGGGGCAGCATTCTCCTGCCTTATCTTGTGGCCCTTCTTTGGTTTCTGCTGCCCTGCTGCACTCAGGGTTTGTGGGATGATCCCTAGTTTGTGAAATCATCTGCTGGGAAGAGAGGGAAGGAGAGGGAGACAAGCTCTCCTGCCCACCTGAGCAGCATCTGAGGCCTGGGATGAGAAGTGAGACCTGGAGACAGGAGAGGAGAGTGGGGAGTGGCTGGCAGGTGAGACAGGATGGGCAGGCGTCCAATGACAAAGGTGACAGGTGTGCTCTACAGAGCCCCTGGAGATATTTTACCTCATCCATTTGTTAAGCGGAGTCTAGCCAGCAGCACCTGTGGCTGACTGGAGTCAGCTCCTTTGGTGTCTGGAAACATTCTCTTTTGAATGAACTTGAGAGTAGTTTTTGTACATAGAAATGACTGTTTAGGGGTTGGGGATTTAGCTCAGTGGTAGAGTGCTTGCCTAGGAAGCGCAAGGCCCTGGGTTCGGTCCCAAGCTCTGAAAAAAAAGAACAAAAAAAAAAAAAAAATGACTGTTTATCTGTGTACCTTTTAAAGAATTATTTTCGGGTTTTTTTTGTTGTTGTTGTTTTTTTTTGTTTTTTTTGTTTTTTGTTTTTTGTTTTTTTCAGAGCTGGGGACTGAACCCAGGGCCTTGTGCTTGCTAGGCAAGCGCTCTACCACTGAGCTAAATCCCCAACCCCTGAAGAATTATTTTCAAAACAAAAGGCAAATGATCATTTAGTCAAACCACATAAAATTACTTATATTTACTTCAATTTTTTTTTTTTTTATCTCTGAAAAGTTGGTGTGATGTGCTTGTATATTCTTCTTTGGGTATTTATTTTTATCTGTAGTCTTACTTCATTTATTTATTTGTGTATGTGTGCATATGCCATAGCATGTGTGGGCTCAGAGGACACCTTGAGGGAGCTAGTTCTCTGCTTCCACCACGTGGGTCACAGAGATCAGCCTCAGGCAGTCACCTATCTTTATTAGATCTTCATCCCCGTGACACAAGCTAGAGTCATCTGGGAAGAGGGAACCGCAACTGAAAAAATCCCTCCATCTGATTTCCGGCGGGCAAGCCTGTAGGGATTTTTCTCAATTCATGATTGTGGAAGAGGCCTGCTCACTGTGGGTGGTGCCAGCCCTGAGCAGGTAATCTGGGTGCCACAAGAAAGCAGGCTGAGGTTGGGGATTTAGCTCAGTGGTAGAGCGCTTGCCTAGCGAGCGCAAGGCCCTGGGTTCGGTCCCCAGCTCCGAAAAAAAAAGAAAAAAAAAAAAAAGTAAGATGAGTTTTGGGCTGGGGAGACGGCTCAGTGGTTAAGAGTTCCGACTGTTCTTTCAGAGGTCCTGAGTTCAATTCCCAGGAACCACATGGTGGCTCACAACCATCTGTAATGGGATCCGAAACCTTCTTCTGGTGTGTGTGAAGACAGCTACAGTGTACTCACTCCACAGTGTACTCACATACGTAAAATAAATAAAAAAAATCTTTAAAAAAAAAAAAAAAAGAAAGCAGGCTGAGCAGGCCAGGGGGAGCAAGCCAGTGACAGCACACAGCACCCCTCCATGGCTCTGCTTCAGCTCCTGCTCCAGGTTCCTGCTTTTATTTCCTGCCTTGGCTTCCCCTGATGGTAGGCCGTGACCTTTAAGCCAAGGAGACCCTATCCTCCCAAGATGCTTCTGGTCCTGGTGTTTTATCACAGCAATAGAAACCTAACTAAGACACCATGATTAATGGGAAGTAAAAGCCTTGGGCAGCCTAAAGTATTATGTGTAAATTTAATAAAACTTCAACTTAGGAAAAAAAAAAACCACAACACACCAAAGCTAAGAGTTTTAAAGCATTGTAATAAGATATCAAATGTCTGTAGATTCTCTTGAGACATCAAGATGTAACTATGCCAACTTCTTTGTTTTTGGAGCTGGGTATTGAATACAGGGCCTGATGTCAGTAAGCAGTTGCTCCACCATGGAGGGACACCCTCAGCCCCTAGCTGCTATAGTTTTTAATTCCCCAAATTGTTACTTAATCACACATCACCATGGGGTTAAGGACACGCTGCCTCTTAAGTCACAAGGTTGCTGTACTGCATGGGACAGCTGATGTAACGAAGAGACCAGTAGTGACTTTGTGACCCAGGCAGGCAAAAGTAAACCTCTCTCCAGTGAGGAAACCAGTTCTCTTTTGCTTTGTTTCTCTGTCACCCCAGGTCAGATGCAGCCTCTGGCCCCTGCTGTGCTGACGCTCTGCCAGGGACTTCACATACATTGTAGCCCTCAGGATAGGGGACGGGAGAGAAGTGGAAGATGGCCAGCTTCCTCTTGGACACCGTGGTCCACAGATTGCCTGGGCTGTTGCTGCTCCCGTCCAGCCACCCAGAGTTTAGACATTCATTCTCCTTAGCTACAGGGGAGGATAAGAACTCCAGTCCCTCACTAGACCCTGGGTTCAGCAAAGACTGGGAGTTCTGTCACTTCAGGAGAGGAGGGAACACAGATATGGGTGTGCACTAGTTGTCTCCCATTAGCTATCTGAAGTACTGTCTAATAGAGCAGACTGGCCTTGAACTCTCGGAGGTCCATCTGCCTCTGCTGCCCCAGTGGTCACAAAACAGGCTGGCAGAAGTTAAGGTGTTCATATCAGTTCAGTGATCACTGAGAAAGGAGGAGAGGTCTGGGGTGGAACAACATTTTGGATCAGGTAGCCATGAGGAAAGGACCACGTGCTTGGAGCTTAGGCTGTGTAGTCCCCCTCTGCCATGTCAGCCGTTCCTGCCACCCAGAGGTTGCCTGGCTCAGCAGATGGAAGGAAGGTGCCGGAAGCCAGTGCTGCTGCTCTGTTGTAATGATGTGGCATGCGTTCCTGCAGTGTTGTAATGATGTAATGTTGTAATGATGTAATGTTGTAATGATGTAATGTTGTAATGATGTAATGTTGTAATGATGTAATGTTGTAATGATGTAATGTTGTAATGATGTAATGTTGTAATGATGTGGCATGCGTTCCTGCAATGGCTGTGGCTTGGCAGCCTTCTGCTCGGACGCTGCTGTTGTCATTTCTCTGTGTTTTCCCGAAGAACATCCCTTGGGCTTTAGAGAGTGGATGGTTTGAGGGTGATGACTTCACATCTAGATGTAGCAAGATTTGTGTTCTTGGTGCTGTGACCAAATATCCAGTGAGAAAGAATTTAAGGGAAGGGGTTGCTTTGATCACAGTGGCAGGGAGGGGTGAGGCTGGAGGGTCCTGAGGCTTCAGGCTGGGGCAGAGAGACTGAGGAATGCTGAGTTTTGCTTCCTGTTCAGCCTGGGTCCCTCGCCTGTGGGATGGAGCCCCTTGAGTTTTGGGTGGGAGTTCCCTCGTCAGTTGATAAGCCTAGGGATGTGTTTCCGAGGTGCTCTTAAATTTGATCAAGTTGACCATGAAGATTGCCGACCACACTTGGTCATCCATGACTCCCTGTCTCTGGGCAGACTCTCGTTCTATCCTATGTCCAAGCCGGCACACTCAGGTCCCGTTTGTCTGTCCTGAGTATGTCTTACAGGTTTATGATACTCTATCATAAAATAGGTATGGGGACTGGAGGGGTGACTCAGTGGTTAAAGAGCGCTGGCTACTCTTCCAGAGGACCCAGGTTCGATTCTCAGCACTTACAGCCATCTGTAACTCCAGGCCCAGGATATCTGATGCCCTGTTTTGGCCTCTGAGGGCACCAGGCATGCATGTGGCACACAAACATGCATGCAGGTGAAACTCCCATACACATAAAAAACTTCTAAAAAGATAAATACATGGAGTTTACTAGTTTGTGAGTATGCTTTACTGTTTACTGTGTGGCAAACACATGCTGTGGTGACCCTCAACCGTAAAGCTATTTCATTGCTACGTTATAACGGTAATTTCTTTATGAATCCTAGTGTAAATATCTGATATGCAGGATGTCTGATATGCAACCCCTAAAGGGGTCTTGACCCACAGATTGAGAACCACTTCAGCCTAGTCCAAAAGGCCACATGTCCTTTAGTGGGGAACTGGAACTCTGCCCTGGACTCTGCCAGGCCTCTGCGTCAGGGGCTGTTCACCTGATTGGGGGGTAGGGTGGGGTTAGGGGTTAGTCTGAGACAGGACGAAACGTCCAAGGACCTACCCAAGGGCTCTCGTTTTTGCCCTTTTGTTCATGTTCTTGAGACACGATGTTTCTAGATAGCTGAGGTTGGCCTCACATTTGTGGCAATCCTCCTGCCTCAGCTTTGGGTACTGGTTACATTTTGAGACAGGCTGTCACTACACAGCCTGGGCTGGCCTCAAACTAGCATTTCTCCTGCTTCCTACGTCTTGAGATTCCATGCCTTCACCTCCATGCCCCGATTACTAGGACCTTTAGCAACCTCTCCAGCGAGCATTTCAGATGGCCAGGAAGCAGACACGTGGCGGGTCACTGACATTAGCATAGCGTCACCATGGGCACCTGAACAGCTTCGAGCTTCTGCTCCCCTTCTGCTTTTAGGGGCCACACAGGAGAAGTATGCCTGCTGTCTCACTCTCTGCTCCCCGGGACTGGAGTCTTAATTAAATACTGTGGATAATCCTTGCTCGATGCCAGACGCCAGACGTTGTGAGCCTGAGCTTCAGATTCTGCCCGAGTATGGGAGGAAATTCCGTGCTCAGGGCTCAGCTCCCTTTGCTTTGATCTTTGTCCTCGTGCATGGCTCCCCATTTCTTCTCTACCCCTTTGTCTCCATCTCCCAGTGCGCATTGGAAGTGTCCCGTTTGCTTTTACTGGCTGGAAGGTGACCCCACCCCTGTGAGGTATCAGTGGCGGTAGAGCCAGGCCTCACTTTGATCAGAGCCCCTGCACTGCTTGGAGGGGTTTGCACAGTCTGTGGCTCACGGACCCCTTCCTAGAGAAAGGACTTACACTTAGGAGAGAAACTCGATCGGGGTGTGTCTGTGTTGTCCCGTGTGGCCTTTTCCTGTCCTCAACTTCCTTTGTTTCTTCTTCCTTCTGAGGTGTGTGAGGATTTAATCATTGCCTCCTTTTCCCTGAAGCAGGTGCAGAGGCATTTGAGCAACTGTTGGCCGAGCGCTTCCTGGCTGTGTGCAGCTGGCAGCAGCTGACATCCGTGACACCAGTGGCCTCCCTCAGGAGCCAGGCCCACTTTGCTCTGCTCCTTTGCTTGGCTCCACTTACCTTCATCAATGCCCACCCAGGCATTCATGCCCCTCCAAAGACAGCCCTGCCCCACTGCCATGCCTGGCCTCAGCAAAATGTCTGTGACACGTTTCAGTTGGTATCCTGGAGTCAAGTCACCCAGGTTCCCCCTCCCCCACCTCATGTTTGGTGTGTGTGTGTGTGTGCGTGTGTGTGTGTGTGTGTGTGTGTGTGTGCATTTTTGGTTTTGGTTCTTTTTTTTTTTTTTTTTTTTTTTTTTTCCGGAGCTGGGGACCGAACCCAGGGCCTTGCGCTTCCTAGGCAAGCGCTCTACCACTGAGCTAAATCCCCAACCCCATGCATTTTTGGTTTTGAAAACAGGGTCTCCCTCTGTAGCCCAAGAAAGCCTTGAACACAGGGCAACCCCCTGCCTCAGAGTCCTAAGTATTGGGGTTTCAGATGTGAGCTATCATGTCCAACTAAGATGTCAGTTCTGAAATATGGAAGCCTACTGGATACCCCTCAGCTTGGACCTGAGTGGAGCCCATGCGTGGGCTCCGTGTGTGATGAGGTGGAGGCTCTGGGTTTGCCTAGAAGACTCTTGGGTTTCTCTTTCTGCGTGTGTGTGTCAGTTTCTGCGCACAGGGTCCTGTACTTATACTGTTCCTCCTCGGTCTTCTTTCTCATGGTGCCGATTCACTTCTGTGTTGCTGTTTCTTGAAGGAAAACCCAGTTCAGTTTAAATTCTAAAATACTAAGGAATAGAATTTCTTGCACGTGGTAGATTGAGTCTTAGGGCCGGAAACCTCTGATATATCTGACCTTTTCCTTTCTACACCTGGTATATTTTGTGATACCGTTGCCATGAGTGGCGGGAGGAGGTGCCTTCATGGGCCCATGCTGAAGCATCCTTCCCTGAGGTACCAGCCATACATGGGTCTAGGATAAAATGAAATTTATCTTAGGGATGGGAGGCAGGGCGAGAAGGAAGTGTGGGAGAGAAAGAGGCAGAGAGGGACGGAGAGAGGAAAGAGAAAGAAGGGAAGAGACCAGCCGGGAACACTTAGAGAGAGAAGGAGACCAGAGAGAGGGAAAGGAGTCAGAGAGAGAGGCTAGAGAGGCCAAGCAGTCTCTTTATAGCAGGCTAGGAGTGTACCTGGCTATTGCTAGGTAACTGTTGGGCGGAGCCTAGAAGAAGTGCTAACAACACTTCTGTTGGGAGACTTCCAGGATAATCACCCCGAGTGGGCCTGGCTCTTTAAGGAGCCTCCCATTTAAATCTCCCTGGTCTTCCAGGGAGGCAATCTTACCAGTTCAAGAAACTCAGATCAGTCAGCTCCAGGGCTCAAGTGCAGTCTCTTGTTGGTTGTCTTAGAAGAGTGTGGAAACTAGCCAACAGCCTCCTTTTTCCTGAGAAGATTGGAGTTTGGGATTGCAGAGCTGACTCCGTGGTTAAAAGCTCCTGGTCCTCCAGCACAGTGCTGACTTTGGGTTCACAGCCACTTGTAACTTCAGCTGCAGGGAGCTCTGATGCCCTCTTCCACTCTCTGTAGGCAAGCAGTGTGTGTGGGGACACACACACACACACACACACACACACACACACAATTGCTAGACAATTTACATGTCATAAGACTCATCCTTCTAATATATATAAGCCAGTTAAATGGTTTCTGATGCATGTGTGCCCAGTATTTTACAGTTATCACTCCTGTGTGACCTAGAGAGCCTTCCTTGCTTCAGAAAGAAACTGTCTTCCCACCAGCTGTCCCCATCACTCCCATTACTAACTGTAGTCTATGTTTCCAACTGTGGATCTACCCATTTTAGATATGCTGCATACATATACATACCATATATATTACACACATGTACATACACATCATATACACATATGCATACATATCATACATAATACATACATATACACACATACATATACGTACTCACATATACATACACAATTTACATACCATAATAAATATCATACATACATACATGTCCATACACATCATATACACATAGACATATATATAATACACACATACATATACATACATACACATATATACATACATATACATACACACATATGTCATGTATACATATCCTATATATCCTACATACACACATACACATCATACATACCATACACATCATACATATATGCATACATATATATATATCATACATATATATACATACACACCATGCATATACCTACACACATATACTTATCATACATGCATACCATATGTAACATACATACATATACATACAAACATACATATATACATGTAAATACATGGGATCATCATATATGACCTTTACTTATTGGCATCTGTCCTGGTGAGCCTTATGGTATCTTGACACGGGCTTAGAGCCTCTGAGAGGAGGGAACTTCAACTGAGGAAATGCCTCCATACTTGCTGGCCTGCAGGGCATTTCTTAATCAGTGATCAATGTGGAAAGGCCCAGTGCATTGTGGGTAGAGCCTCCCTGTGCAGGTGGTCCTGGGTTCTGTAAAAAGTGGGCTAAGAAGGCTATGAGGAGCAAGCCAGTCCGCAGCACCCTTCATGGCCTCTGCGTCTGCTCCCGCTCCAGGCTCCTGCCCTGTGTGAGTTCCCGCCCTGTGACGGCCTTTGATGATGATGTGGCATGGAAGAGGAAGCCAGACAAACTCTCTCCTCCCCTCCTCGGTCATGGTGCTCCCTCACAGGGATAGAAACCCTGAGATCGGATCTTTTAAGCTATTCACAGTTGGCCTGAGACCGTATTGCCTTAGAGCTTCAGCATCTGCCTAAGTGTCCGTTCACGGACATGCTTCTGCACATTTCACCTACTGCGGGACAGCAGGATTATTTTTGGTTTGGGGATTGTGTACAGCTTGTGGGCTTTTATGCTCTGTGTATGTGTGTGTGTGGGGCTTGTTTTTAATTCTCTTCGGTGCATGCTCAGATGGAATTGCGTGGTCATGTGGTAACAGCGTTTAACTTCTGAAGAACCCTGAGATGATTCTCGAAGATGCTGAACTATGCATCTCTACCAGCAATGCGCTCAGACTCCAATTCCTTTTTTATAATTTTACTTTAATACATTTACTCTTTGTGGGCCTGCGTGTGAGTGCACACACGTACTGTGGAGGTCAGAGGACGACTTGCAGGAGCTGGTTCTCTCCCCAACAGTGCAGGCTCTGGGGGTTGAACTCAGGTCATCAGGGTTGGTGGCCTTATCTGTAGCATCTTAGAGTGTCATGCTCACGGTCGCTGACAGAAACAGCTCCCACCAATTGAAGACTTTAGCGTAAGCTTTGCTCCTTTATCGGTAAAAGATTGTTGTTATTATTATTAATTTACTTATTTATGTATATGTGCATCAGACCTGAAGAGGGAGATGAGTCCTCAGAAATAGCAGGAAGTGAGTGCCCTTAGAGACTGAGCATCTCTCCAGTCCCTGCGGCATCCTAGGCTCTCTTTGCTCTCATTGCCACACAGATCTGAGGTAGCATCTTCCCGACTTTACAAAGAGGGTGCTGTGTGGTGCAGATGCTTGCTCAGGGCCAAGGAGGGCGGGGAGTGGAGCCTGAGTCTGGACCCTGCAGCCAGGGTCCCCCTGAGAATCCTGAGTGTGAGATGCTTTGATACAAAACTGGAAGGTTTCTCTCCTCGTGCGTCTCTCGCCCTCTAGTGGTGGACTTGCGAACTGTCTGGTGTCTTCCCATGGTAACCGGTGCCTGGACCTGCTTGGTGGTTGGGATTCCTGGGACCTACGGTACCAACAGGGAGCCACAGCCTGGGGGTGGAGGCCTGATGTGCCATGGTGTAGATTTTGCAGTGGCCCCTGTCTGCTTGAAAATAGCTGGTGGGCAGGTTTCCTTCACATTATTGGGTGTTGTGGACTCTCCTGTCCTGTGCCTGTCACAAAAGGGAGGTTAGGTTTACCTATGTCTGGAGAACGTCCTTGTTACCTTCACTGTCTAAAGCATCTGAGGCCTTGCTTACCTTTATTTATTTCTAAAGTATATTATTTTTTATTTTAATAGGATTTTTTAATTTAATTCTATGTGTACGGGTGTTTTACTTGCACAGAGGAGTGGTGCCTATGGGTTGAGAAGAGGGCATTAGATCCCTGGAGTTATAGATGTCAGTCACCGTGTGGCTGCAGGGAACCAAACCAGGTCTTCTGGAAAAGCAGCAAGTGTCCTTAACCGTAGAACCATCCCTCTGGCCCTCTGTTTTGGTTTTTGAGGAAGGATCTCACTACGTGGCTTATGTTGGCTTTGAAGTTGAGAGCCTCAGGCCTTAGCCTCATTGGCGCTGCTGGTGAGAGAGGCAAGCATCCCACAGCAGTTACATTAAATGGCGGGGTTCTGCTTTGTGCTTAGTAATCAATCACTCTTTTCCGGTCAGAATAGAATGTCTGAGCCCAAACCTCCTTGCTCCCAATCAAAGGCAACATCTAGTAACCTACTGGATACGTCTGTCTGTCTGACTGTGACCTAGTGTTGAGAAGTATGAGGGTGAAGTGTGTGTCTGGTCATTTTAGATGTGAGAAGTTCCAGCTTCTCTTTCTCCCTCTCCCGTTCTCTCCTCAGGTTGTAAAATGGTCAGACTGCTGTTTGCCGTTAGCTTGCCGCCCTGGGGATCCCTACCAACTAATTGCTAAGGCAAGCGTGGACAACTTCAGCAAGCTGGGGGTGGCCTTCATGGAGGACAGGCTCCAGATGGATAACGGCCTGATAGCCCAGAAGATCGTTTGTAAGTACTTCAGAGAGCGTTTCTGTGCTCGGGGGAGGCCACAGTGATTCCTCACTGGGCTGTCGTGACTTTCCAAAGCCATGACTTAGGTCATTACTTACTTTCAGTTTTAGCCACTAGGTTTGATCTCACCGTAGATAGATATATGCAGTCAGTATGTGCGGGGTTGGGGTGGACAGGAAGTACGTTTCTGATCAGTAGTGTTGACTAATGACCTCTCCCATTTGTGCTCTAGCAGTTCACTTAAAGGACCCTGCTCTGAAGGAACTCAGCAAGGCCTCCAACAAACAAGTGCAGGCCCCACTCCCGAGCCCAGAGGCTTCCCTGGAGGCCCAGCCTGCGCAAGGTGTCATGGAGCAAGCTGGTCAAGGTGACTGGAAGGCTGCTGGTGAAGGCCCTTCCCCACAGAGGAGAGGCTGTGCCCCTGTAAGTGAGTCTGCTGCAGATGGAGATCCAGGGCAAGGCTCCACTGAGCTCTGTCAGCTTCACCTGTCCAGCTGCCACGAGTGTTTGGAACTTGAGAACAGCACCATCGAGTCGGTGCGGTGTGCGTCTGCAGAGAACATTCCAGATCTTCCCCATGATTGCAGCAGCAGTGTGGAGGGTACTGCGGGCGAACTCTGCCCTGAACGGAAAGGGAAGAGAGTCAACATCTCGGGAAAGGCGCCCAACATCCTGCTGTACGTGGGCTCTGGTTCCGAGGAAGCCCTGGGCCAGCTCCAGCAGGTGCGATCTGTCCTGACAGACTGTGTGGACACGGACAGCTACACTCTCTACCACCTGCTGGAAGACAGTGCTCTGAGGGACCCGTGGCCAGACAACTGCCTCCTGTTAGTCATTGCCAGCAGGGACCCTATCCCCAAAGGCATACACCACAGGTTCATGGCCTATCTTTCTCAGGGAGGGAAGGTGCTGGGCCTGTCTTCCTCCTTCACCTTCGGTGACCTTCGGGTGGCCAGGAGAGATGTGCTACGGAACACAGCCCAGAACTTGGTTTTCTCTAAGGCTGATGGGAGTGAGGTACGGCTCAGTGTCCTGAGCAGCGGCTACGTTTATGAGGAAGGCCCGAGCCTCGGCCGGCTCCAGGGCCACCTGGAGAATGAAGACAAGGATAAAATGATTGTGCATGTGCCTTTTGGAACCCACGGAGGTGAAGCCATTCTCTGCCAGGTACTGGGGTGATGTTGATGTGATGCTTTGGGGTATATTTGGGACCCAGTGTGCTCTTTAAGGCCTGGGAAGTCTCAGGAGGGGCTGGGACAGTAACGCAGCAGCGAAATGCTTGCCTCTTGAGCATGAGGACCTGAGTGTGATTTCCTGGAACCCACGTGAAATCAGGTGTGGTGGTGTGTGTTTGTAATCTCAAAGCTGGTGAAGTGGAACCCCTGGGGCTTGCTGGACAACCTGAGTACCTTACTTGGACAGTTCCAGGCCAGTAAGAGGCTCTGTCTCAAAAACCAAGGTGGGCGCCCAGGCCTGAGGAGCAGCAGCTGAAGTGATCCTTGTTCTCCACATGTAAGCGTATGTGCTCTTGTGTGTGTGCATATCATATGTGCGCGCGCACACACACGCACACGCACACACACACACACACACACACACACACACACAAGCTTTTAAGTGCTAGTGGTTAGTCGTACTCTTGGCTGAGTTTCTACCAGTGGTCTGTGCAAGGCAAGGCCAAGGGCTTTGGTGAATACCCTCTCCCGTCAGAGGGAATGTGATCGAGGGGCCAAGGCAGGAGTTGGCAAGGTTAGCTAAACCTTCAGGTTAACCAAGGATCAGCCAGAAAACTCCTTCTCGTTTTAATCATTATTAGTATCACTCTTCCTAAAAATATGTTAATTTATTTTCTTGCCTCAAAGCACACAGTAGTTAATATCATCAAGCCCTTGTTTAATGTAAGAAGTTCAAAGGCAGAGGGTAGCAATTTGAGACTAGCTCCTGTCTCCTTTAGCGGCGCTCTTGGTCACGTACACATTTAGCATTGGGCAGAGCTTCACAGCCTCTGTTCTTCTCCTACGATTTGTTATGTTGTTTAACACCTACGTGCTTAGGACTGGAGAGATGGATCAACAGTTAAGCACACTGGCTGCTCTTCCAGAGGACTTGGGTTTGATTCCCAGCACCCACATGGCTGCTCACAACCCTCTGTGATTCCATTTACAGGGGATCAGCCTCTGTCTTCTGGTCCACAGGCACTGCATGCACACACATACAGGCACACAAACACTCACACAGACATAATAGATCTCTCCCTGTCTCTGCACATGTCGTGGTTCTTGTGTGGAGGCAGCATGTGCACAGTCCTTGTAAGATAGTCTGGCTCACTCTGACCTGTGCCAGGCTACCTGGGCAGCAAGCTTCTGGGGACCCTCCTGTCTCTACCTCCCATCTCTGTAGGAGTGCGGGGTTACAGATGCGGCGTGCTGCTGAATCTATCTTTGGGTTCTGGGAATTCAGGTCTGCACACTCACACGGCCAGCACTCACCTCCTAAGCTCTCTCACTCACTCCCTAAGCTCTCTCCCCCTCTTGCTTCTTTGTTCTAAAGCCCATTATTTGTTAAGACGGTGCTCGAAGTGCAGAAATCTGGACAGTGGGACAGATGTTCACACACAGAGCCAACAGGTTTCCTGTGAGGCTGCAGACCACATGGGTTAGTTTTGGGGGTGCCCACTAAATGTTCCTATTATCTTTCCCTCTGCGAATATGGTCACTATAGCAACCATGCATTCTCAAAAAATTGGCTTGAAAACCCCACTTCCTGGAGCCATGTTTCAGTTTTGAAGAGTTTTTTCCCCCCTCACTTCTATGCACAGACTTGTAGTAGAAAATTGATTCGGCACGTCGCAACCCATTTTTCCGAGTTCCATGGCACATCTGCCTGTTGCGCCGTTTAAATTGACCCCAACACTACCATAAAATCTGATACTGCAGTGTGTTGCCCTCGGAAGAAAAAAGGCAATATGATGCAGGCTCACAAATCAGAGTCCGGGGATTAGAATGTCATTTTTGGTTCTAAATGACTTCCAGTCTCCTGTGTGGCAGGGTCACTGCTCCTCCAGCGTCTGCTGCCAGCCTGCCCCACTGAAATCAACCAATAAATATTATTACAGGCTGCTTAGCTTCCTCTTTCTCTGTTCGATTTCGTAGCCTTCATCTTCGTAATAAATCTAGTAGTGATGTAACCCAGCAGGAGAAGCAGAAAACACAGTGCCCACTAGGCGGGGGTAGGTATCCCAGCTGGCTCGCCTTGGCATTCATAGCAACAAGAAAAGACCCGAGGGATGGGGTGGGGGCGATGTGAGGGCTGCAGTCACTGGGAAACCGTAAAGACAAGAATGAAGACTGGCTTTGATTATCAAATGGATCCAGGTTTTGGTATGAAGTCGCCTAAATACAGCTTGAAAATGAATTTGAGAAGATTTCATTTGCTTACCCAGCTTAGTTCAGGGAGGGAGCTTCACAGCAGAGTCTCTCAGTTTTGGACACTTTGGGCCAGATCAGTCTTTGTGGGGAGTTGTGGTCATATAAACGCTAGACATTTATCAACATTCCTGGTCTCTGCCCAGTGGATGTGGGCACCACCTCCCGCCCTCTCTGCGTTTGCTGCTAGAGGCGTTTCTCTTCTGTCCTTCAGTCCAGCTGAGGAGCCATGTGCTTCAAGGCCAGGTCATGGATCTAGGCCCGTCACCAGCGTTGCAGGCAAGTGGCCATGAGACTTGTGTCAGGATTGCAGAAGAGGTGGGAGGCAGGGCCACACACACACCCAGCATCCGATGCACTGTTCTGTCTGTCATTAACTGACGTGGCAGCACCAGATCCCGCACATGCCCAGTACATCCGGCCCTCTGAGGCACCTCCTCAGCCCAGCAGATCCAGCATTTCCCCAGCTTTGGTGGTGGTGTCTTTGACTGGGAGGCCGATGGGAGCCTTTTCCCTGTGCTTCTTTCCTGGTTACAGATCAACTCAGCCCTCTTCCCTGTGCATGCTTTTGTAGGCATGCCATCCAGTTAGGCCACATACATTCAGCAGGATGCTTCCCTTTCTCCTGAACTCCTGCAGGATCACAGCTTTCCCTCTTTCTCTTCGTTTGCTGCTGCTTCTTCTTTTCTTTTCTTTTCTTTTTTTTTTTTTTTTTTTTGGACTGGGGTTTCTCTGTGTAGCCCTGGCTGTCCTGGAACTTTTCTGTAAACCAGGCTGGCCTCAAACTCAGAGATCCATCTGCTTCTGCCTCCCTAATGCTGGGATTAAAGGTGTGCACACACCCCTGCACCCTCCCAGACAGACGGACGGACACACACACACAAGCTTCGTGCATTTTATTTGTACCACCTGTATAGTTAACCTCCAGGGCAAGCATGTGCTTACATAGGTGACGTGGCCTATTGACTAGGACAGGGACCCTTGTAGGCACCCCTTTCTTTTCTAAGCCCTCGAGGGCTCTTTGGGGGACCTGCTGTCCACTGACTGATCGCCGTTTGCCAGCTTGTTCAGACTGGCCCCCAAGTTCAACATTGGCCCCATTATGGACAATGCTTGGAGGTTAGGTTTGCCTTGGTTACTGCTTAGGTAGAATTGAGCGGCTGAACAAGCCCGAGTTGGCACCAGGCTTCTCTAGCCTTACCAGCGTTCTGCTTGGCAGATCAGCTCACAAAGCCAAAATAAAACTAAGCATGGGTGATTTGCTGTCACCGAATATAAAATCTGCCCTCATGGGAGCTAGAAGTTCCTTCGCCCTGACAGGGATGCTGATGGAAATATTTGTGTATTTATAACCTTCACATGGTCTCCACTATGTAGCCTAAATACCGTTTTAACACCAAGCCTTAGAATTTAGACAGGTGCAGACGGGGTCAAGGAAGGCCTTTCTGTTGTCTGGGAAGTCCACTCTATCCACCCCACGTCCTGCAGACAGTCTCCAAATGACGAGTATGATACTCTGTTATTCTGATGCAGGGTAGAGTGGGTCTCTAGCGTGACCCATCGTGCTTCCCTACGTTCTGTAATGTGTTCTGTTGGATTCTCACATAATTGTGGTTCCAAATAGTTTAGTCCAGGTTTGGTGACTTCCTCAGGAACCTGCAGTTGGACCTGAGAAGAGGCTGGTCCAGCATGACTTTTGGGGTGGGAAGACATTATTTTAAGTGGCCCATTCTAATCCTCATCCTGATGTTTCTTGACATCACTTTGCAGATGGTCAGGCTCCAGGCTGATGGGATAAAAACAAAAGTCACGTTCAGATCCATCAAGCCTAGTGCAGAAGCTGCTTCTCCGAAGCTGGTGCCCACTGTTCACCTGCCGCTCTCTTTCCCTCAGGTGCATCTGGAGCTCCCCCCAAGCGCTCCCCTGGTGCAGACCACAGACGACTTTAATGTGCTCAAATCCAGCAACACGAGAAGACTCGAGGTCCTTAAGGAGATCCTGACTGCGCTCGGTCTGAGCTGTGACGCTCCACAGGCTCCTGCCTTAACACCACTGTACTTACTACTGGCTGCCGAGGTGAGCGGGCTCAGCCGCGAGCCGCCTCAAAATCACGACTCCTTGACTTGTCTGTCATCACCATTTCCAGCCTTGGTTTCCGTTTTGACTCTGGGTTTGGAAACTATATTAACGTGTCTCTAATATTTTATGTGTGTGTGTGTGTGTGGGGGGGGTAGAGGTGACTGGAGTTGTGGGTGTGAAGTCTGAAGGCTGTGGTCCTTTTATGGAGGAATGGAGGTCTGTTTTTTGTGCTCAGAGTGCATGACTGCATTACCACACACGTGGTTCCTCATCTGTGGATGCGACCCACTGTAGAGATAATTTGAAAAAAACAAGGAAGGAGCCCGTATTAGGCCAGAGAGACGGCTCAGTCAGAGAGACCTTTAAGTCCCGTGAGCCTGTGTGTGCCCCTTATGTGAGGCAGAAATGGAGAATCCTGAGAGCTCCTTGTCCAGCCGCTGGCCCGCACGGCATGGGACCCTGTCTCCAGCAGGGTAGAAGAGGAGCACCCGAACTTGTCCTCTGACACGTGTGCCATGCTGCATACTTACCCTGACTTGGATGAACACTCACAGACGTATACATAACATGCCATGCACATACAGCACACCACACACACATGAATAGCATACACACCACACACGTGTACACAGCTAAAAGAATCCTGCCCCTACTGACCGTGCACAGACCGCTTTTCTTGTCATCACCCAGGCAGTACATACTACGGCGTAACAACCATTCACATAGCATTTGCAATGCAGTACAGGTTTCCAGCCTCCTAGAGGTTGTTTAGAGCCCGCAGGAGGATATGTGTGGGCCATGTGCAAATGCTGTGCTGTTCTGTATAAGACTTGAGATTCTGGCTTTTGGCACTGGGAGTGCAGGAACCAGTTCCCCCAGCATGCTGAAGGGTAACGGTTGTGGAATCTGCAATCAGTTGGGATCAAAACCAGTTGTTTTGATCTGGGTTTTCTTCAGTAGGTGGGAAATCACAGCTTTTGTGTGCTGATGTCTGCTGCCTTATGGTCAGAAGGCTTTAGATTTTATGTCTGTCAATCATGTCTAAAAGGAACACGAAATGTTGGAAATGTGTTCGGAGTCTCTCCCTGTATTCATCGCTGGTCCACAGGGATACCTGGTTTTGGGAAGGCTGCCAGAGTCTCCAGGTGTGTGTTCCTACTAATCCCTTTGGGGTGACATGTTGTCAATTTCTTATTCATCGTGACAAATGATTTTGTGGAGCTCTTTCTGTTCTCAGCCTGCAGCAGGCTAGTCTGTGGGGTTAGTGATGTTAGCACCCGGCAGAAGTACCATCGTCAGGAGGTGCCACACACCAGACCTACTGCTTCACTTGAAAAGAGCAGAATCCATCCTTCATGCTTGCACTGTGAAAGGGGAGGTGCTGCCTTCCACGCTGGCCACTGTCCCTGGGCAAACTTGGTTTGTGGGGATCAGAGCTTTGCATTGTGTGGATGTGGGTGCACAGAACTGACTTAGAGAGACAGACGCAGATCCGAGGAGGTCGTGTGCCGGCCAGAGGAGGCAGTATGTGGGGGAGTGGGGGGGACTCATGTAAGCACATTACTCAGTTTAAATGACAATGCGCAGTCCCACCATGACGGTTACATTGTGAAGAGGTTGAATGGCTTAGAAAAACAGCTGTGTTTAGTGAGTTCCTAGTCTAAGCAGTGGAAGGCAGTGCTTCTATGAAAAATTAGTATCAGCTCAGGACGACCTTTTGTCACTAAAACATTCTAACCAGTTATTTTATTTTACTTTTTTGTTTGAGAAGTTTGCACTAGCCCATACTGGCCTGGAACACACTATGTAGTAGAAGCCACCTTTAAGCTTGCAGTGGTCCCCCTGCCTCAGCATCCTGAGTGCTGGGGTTACAGGTGTGAGCTGCCAAGCCCAGCTCTGCAGTTGGCACCATTTCTGGGCATCCCTGGGCCTTAACCTCATGGCTTCCGTGTGTCCTCATCCTAGGAATCCCAGCAACGGGTTACTTGTGGCTGTTTCATGTCCCATTCGTCTGGCAGACTTAGATATAAAAGTTCCAAGTAAAGGCAGTCCTCAGAGCTTAGGCTCTTGTCCATGTGGGCCAAGGACAGCTGCCTTCAGTGGAAAGCGACTGGCACTGTCCTAGGCCCTCTCCTTCCTTCCTTTCCTGAACATGGAGGATTGCAGCTAGACCCGAGGTTAAGTGTGTGATCTCTGCAAGCTTGCAGCCTGGGTGCTCAGAGGGTAACATGGCTGGCTTGCCCCGGGTCCGCCCCCCCTTTTCTGAGTCCCGACTGTGGGATGTAGGCCTTTTGATGGCAGCCAGAGAAATGAAGAGGAAAGATGGCCTTGGGTTATTTTTCTGTGAAGGTGTCCGGGACACTTTGCTCTTCAGGTCTATTCTTCAGGACATGTACAACTGAAATACCTAAGCTGCCGTTTGTGTTAGAAGAAGACACTGGCATTTAGTTCTCCGTTCCTTGACTGGGGAGGACACAGGGACAAGCTCTGGAAGCATGTACACTGGGGCCTGAGCTGTCTGTGTACAAAGCTGGGCAGGCATGGCAGCCTGCTGTGACTGCAGCCTGTCGGGAGCGGAGGCCGGCCTCTGGGGGAAGCTCACCAGCCAGTTGTCAGCTCTGGGCTCAACAAGAGACCCTGCCTCAGTAGATACAGCAGTGAGCAAAGGGGAGGACTCTGGCCTCTACATGTGTCCACACGTATGTGTGCACACACATTCAAACATGCTCCCGCACAAACACACACAGATACACACACACAGACACACAGACATACACACATGCGCGCGCGCGCACACACACACACACACACACACACACACACACACACACACACGCTGAAGTTGACTCTTTAAAATGTCCCGTGGCAGCCAGTGACAGTGGGGTGTATGTGCTGACATAGTATTGCCTAACTGGCTGGAGGAACATTAATTTACCCACTCACAGTCCATGGGGATGGAGTTCTTGAGAAAGGTGAAAGCCAGTGTTTGCTCTGTATAGCGCAGGCACGTGTAGTCTTGGAAAGGATAGTTTAGAGATTCTTTCCCGGTCCCAGTCTTCCTCGCAGACTTGAGGTTGGCTCCGAGGATGGCTTCTGCCTCCCAACTGCTTCATTCTTTTTTTCGGAGCTGGGGACTGAACCCAGGGCCTTGCACTTGCTAGGCAAGTGCTCTACCACTGAGCTAAATCCCCAACCCCCAACTGCTTCATTCTTACTGACTTTTGTTTCACATTGAGAATTCAGGGCAGTGAACACGTGTGTGATGGCGGTGTGTTTCCACTGCTGGTGTTTCTCAACGCTCTGGGTGGGATGCCCTGAATATGCTTTAAGGTTAAGGTCAGAGGTCAGGGTTTTCCTTTTTAGTATTGATCAAGTGTTGTGTTTTCTTGGAGCAAAAGTTCTCCAAACAATTATAATGAGAATGAGAAGATTCTTCCTGCCGTTGTCCGATGCTGAGGTGGCCACATCTAGTTCCTGTGCAGCTCAACATATAAACTGAAGAGGCAGTTTGGTTTTCCTTCCTGCGCCTGTGCACAGTAGGTCTCACTGACTTCTTTTCCTGCATCTGTGCACAGTAGGTCTCACTGACCTCTCTTCCTGCATCTGTGCACAGTAGGTCTCACTGACCTCTCTTCCTGCATCTGGGCACAGTAGGTCTCACTGACCTCTCTTCCTGCATCTGGGCACAGTAGGTCTCACTGACCTCTCTTCCTGCATCTGGGCACAGTAGGTCTCACTGACCTCTCTTCCTGCATCTGGGCACAGTAGGTCTCACTGACCTCTCTTCCTGCATCTGTGCACAGTAGGTCTCACTGACCTCTCTTCCTGCATCTGGGCACAGTAGGTCTCACTGACCTCTCTTCCTGCATCTGGGCACAGTAGGTCTCACTGACCTCTCTTCCTGCATCTGTGCACAGTAGGTCTCACTGACCTCTCTTCCTGCATCTGGGCACAGTAGGTCTCACTGACTTCTCTTCCTGCATCTGTGCACAGTAGGTCTCACTGACCTCTCTTCCTGCATCTGGGCACAGAGGTCATCTCACTGACCTCTCTTGGATGAAAGGTACACGGAGAGGATCTTGGCCTTTTCCATCTGTTGGACCTGCCTCATGCCTTAGGAGTTTGTGCAGACTTCCTGTTTCCTGTGAAGCTGTTCACACGTGGAAATCCATGCTCCCACCACATGGTGTCACTGCTGAGCTAGGCTGCCTGCGTTACAGACCCTCTAACTATAACTGTTTAGGAATTTAATTTATTCTCTGTATATCTGTGTCACATAGTGTAATTTGGACGTTTTCTACTATATCGGTGACACTTTCTTTTGGGTCTGTAGAAATTATTTCAATGCCACAGTTCATAAAGTTCATCCGTTCATTCAACATTTATTCAATATTAAGTCCCGTTCTAGTACAAGATGTGAAAGAACAAAATAAATAGAGAAATTATCTAAATACCTTCACTGAGCAGCAGCTGTGTTTACTCAGTTTGGAGTCCTGACGCGGCTCTTGACGGCGAGAAGCACGGAAGATTTATGACACCGCTCCCATGTTTCAGTGTCACCTTGATAGAAACAGACACATAAAGAACTGGGGTCACCATGATAGAAAGAGACACATAAAGAACTGGGAACCCTCGGTGTTTATGAGGGCTGTCTGCTGAGAATTCCCTTCCTACCTGAACACCACGACCTGCATGGGACTCCCTTAGTAAAACCCCACCACAGTGAGACCACTGGGAAGGGAGGGCAAAGCAGGGCTCTGCTGAGGGGCAGCTCTAGTGCTAAGCTGCTTTTCTGACAAGGGTCTTTATGTCTGATCTGTTCTCCCACGGACGGGCAGAAGTTCAAACCTCAGCTGAGATCAGTATTCTGAAAACCACCAACAATGCATGCCATGTACCTGAGTCTACTGAAACAAGATTGGAAGAGCCATAGTGTGTAGACAAATGCACATGTACACACACACACACACACACACACACACACACGCATGTGCATGTTCACACACATACACACATGCACTCACAAACATGCACACACATACACACATGTAATCACAAACATGCACACATGCACACATGCACTTTCAAACACACATGCACTCACAAACACATGCACACACATACACACATGCATATGCACATGCACACATGCACTCACATACACACATGTACTCACAAACATGCACACATGCACACATGCACTTTCAAACACACATGCACTCACAAACACATGCACACACATACACACATGTATATGCACATGCACACATGCACTCACAAACACACACATGCATATTCTTGTATACACAAATACATATACACATGTGCACGTGTATTTGCACACACATGCATATACATACCTGCATACACAAACACATGCATACATATACACATGTACACACAAACATACTTATCTATACAAACAGACACATGCACACATGTATAAATACATATATACATATATGTATACGTATATATTCTGGTGGTAAGCTTAAGGTAATTTTAATAATGCTTTAAAGTTTTCTTTATACTTTTCAAATTGTCTATGATGGATATATGTTACTTTCATAATGAGACAAACCAGTTATTAATAAATAAATAAACTAGTGTGTCATCAGACTTTGGAAGCATCTCACATGTGCTTAGAATCCAATCGTTTGGTATCTTCTGTAGACACCGACACAGTGAAAATTTGACATCTGACTTAGGTATTGAGAGCAGCCGTTCTCAACTTGTGGGTAGCAAACATCTTCCATATCAGAGATTTACATTATGATTCATAG